>NW_022103896.1:44649986-44651946 GCF_000313985.2 Echinops telfairi | reverse complement strand
GAGCAGGAAGGGAGGGGAAAAATGAGGAGCTGATGCCGGGGGCTTAAGTGTAGAGGAAATGTTTTGAGAATGATGAGGGCAATGAATGTGCAAATGTGCTTTACACAGTTGATGTATGTATGTATGTATGTATGTGAGGAGTTGTATGACCCCCTAATAAAATGATTTATATAAACAAAGAAAAATGAGAGGGTGAAATAGGTTTACGGAAAATTTCATAGTGAACACCATTTGCAATTTGCTACAGCAGAATAGGGAAATATTTTATTGTGTGAAAATATTTTAAAACAATAAGCTAGACAATATTAAGTTATTCTCAACAAATACATAGTGAACACAAGTTTTCTTTCAACAGTCAAAAGAATGTTACTACAAATCAGAATTAAATGTTCAAGAAAAATTTTAATTATGCATCACAAAATTTGAGCTTCTATCATTAGTCAAATATATTATGGCTTGGATTCTTGCACAAAAATAAAAATCATAGATAGGTACCCACCCACCCATTGCCATCGAGTGAACTCATGGCAACCCTACAGGAGAGGGTAGAACTGCCCCTGTGAGTTTCCAAGACTAGAGCAGAAAGCCCCATCATTTCTAGTGGATCGGCACAATCATTTTGAACTGCTGACCTTGCAGTTAGTGGCCCAACACATAACAACTACACCACCATGGTTCCTTTAGTAGGCACAGAGCTACTAAAACTTATTCAGTTAGAGATATATTGTTAGAATATTACAGAAAAATGAGATTTAAAAGGTATGTTTTAAAAATGAAAACAATTAAGCAACCAAGTAATTACCTGTAGCATACAAGACTTAATATATTGGTAAAGTAAAAAATCATATTAACCCAGTAACATAACCTGATTGAAGTTTAATATGTGATTTGTAAATGGGACATTTTAACTGGAGTGTCAGAAATTAAGAGAACTTGAAAAGTTTTAGACCAAACCTTGTTTTGGTCAAGCCATGGTGGGGTGGGCGTGCAAGGACAGAACTGGTAAACCTGTGGTCAGGAAGGATTTTCATTCAGCATTCTCTTGAAAAACAATTAAAGTAGTTAATGATTTGCCCTAAACATAGCACCTAGTCTGACCTTACGAGTCTATTTCCCGGAAAATAACTAAATTATTTCAAAGAGCAGAGGGTAGGTTACACAAACATTCACCAAGGACATAACACACATCATAAAAGATCCTATAGTCAGGCTCTGGAGTCCCTGACAATGGGAGCTGGCTACACATTCCTTTTCAAAAGGACAAAGGTCTTCACTAAAACAAGCTGCTTACTTGTTTTTACCTGAAAGTGACTCCAAAGAAGTAGTTTCTACAAGGCTCACAGGACACTTCAAGGCAATGGCCTGTGTGGATTACCCCAGCTTCTAGAAATCTAGATCCCAGAATTAAAACGGTCTTAATTCAAAGTTTTAAAAGTCCTAAGAACTCTAGCTTTAAATGAATTATGCAATATAAGAGACATTGAAAAGCTAATACTTTGGCTTACATTTTAAGGTCACAGAACGTCCCAATTGATGAAGAAATGCTATCTAATTATGGCATATTGGTTATACTTGGGATTATGATCCACAAGGCCGGCAGTTCAAAACCAGGAGCTTCTCCAAGGCAGGAAGACAGAACTCCCCCCCATAGTTACAGCCTTGGAAACTCACAGGGGTAGTTCTATCTTCTGTTCAATTAGGGTCACTGTGAGTCAGAATCAAGTCAATGGAAGTGAGTTTTGTTTATAAAAATGGCTCACACCATAGTTTGTTTGGTTGGGTTTTTTTTCTGATCTGTCAAAAGGAGCTCTGGTGGCACTGTGATTATAACAGGTGGCTCAAAAGGACAAGTACAACATGAGTCCGCTGAGGTAAGCGTTAAAAAAAAAATGCAAAAGGGGCATAGGGAAAAAAACTACTGTATACAAACATTCTTGGGGTGACCAGATCAAATGCAGGG
>NW_022103896.1:44646128-44647807 GCF_000313985.2 Echinops telfairi | reverse complement strand
GGGGAGGGAGGGGAAAAATGAGGACCTAATGCCAGAGGCTTAAGTGGAGAAGAAATGTTTTGAGAATGATGAGGGCAATGAATGTACAAATGCACTTTACACAATTGATGTATGTATGGATTGTGATAAGAGTTGTATGAGCCCCTAATAAAATGATTAAAAACAAAAAACAGGTGGCTGATGACTAAAAGGTGGGCTATTTGAACCCACCCAGTGTCTCCAAGGAGAAAGACCTAGGTCTTTTTCCTCCTGTAAGGATTATAGTCTAGAAAAATCCATGAGGCAAGTCTACACTGTCACATGGGGTCTTTACGAGTCCAGATCGACTTGACAGAACCTAACAACCTGAGGAGCCCAGGTTAAGTGCTGGGCTGCTAACTGTAAGGTCAGCGGTAAGAACGCGGCAGCGGCTGTGGGAGCAGTCTACTTCCATAAAGATTGACAGCCTTGGAACTCCAGTGGGCCGGTTCTACTCTGACCTATACACGGTCCTGAGTCAGATCTACTTGAAAGCAAAGGGGTATTTTTGTATTTGTTTTGGGTTTTTTTACTTTAACAACAACATTTTTCAAAAAAGAGTTTCAGCTAGATTGTATTTATTTTTAATATTAGTTTCTCAAACAATAGTGTTATTTCTAGCACTTAGTTCAAACATCCATATTCATGGAATTTTAAAACAAGATATTAATATTTTACTTATTGCCTCATCCACATGCATATAACCAATGTTATATTCAAGTTTCTGAAGCAGACATTATAAGAATGTCAGATATAGTTTTGAAAATACTTGTACTGCTAATTCGAATTAAAGATATTTTTAAACATGCTGAATACCTGCCAAAGACTCAATAATCAAAGACAAAACAAAAAGGGGGGAGTGTAACTTGTTTTCTCATCATAAAACACTGTACAGAAGAAGAGCACTTTCAAACCAAGGCACGGATGTGACTAAAACTCTTCTGACTAAAGTTCTATTGGGTTACTATTTCTCCATAACCTAAGTGATTCCATTTTATTAAAAGCATCATTAGTCATTTCATTTTCTCTCTACTTCCTGCTAAAATGCAGCTCAGGAGATAAGCTGTTTGTAACAGGAAACCTCCGGTCTTGATCTACCTTTGTCAACTCAGTTTTGTGGTGAGAAATGGCCAGTGCAAGACAGAGATAATTTAAGGTGTTCTGACATAGTGCTAAACAAGATTTTTATGGTTAGTCGGCTCTCTTAGAAATCACTAATTAAAAGCTTTTTCACTTCTTTATGCTTACATAGCTTTGTACTTGGAAAATACTTGCAGTTTTACATCTGTTCTAAGAAATTTGAGATGAACTACCATCATGTTACCTGAGGTCCCCTTTTGCAGCAAATAAGGCTAACTCCTCAAAAGATAGTCAACCAAGAAACTGTCACTTGCACTATGCAAATTTTATTCAATCAGAAAATACCCCCAAAGCCCCAATTGTGGTTTTCTAACCTTATTAATATTTAGATATAACAAGTTCGGGGAGGAGGGCCACGGCACCAGGTTTGCTTGGTATTGTTCTGCAAAGCGTTTTTTTGTTTGTTTTTTTTTCCTTTTTTAAAAATCATTTTATTGAGGACTCATACTGCTCTGATCACAAGCCATACATACATCCATTATGTCAAGCACATTTGTACATATGTTGCTATCATCATTTTC
>NW_022103896.1:44638126-44645593 GCF_000313985.2 Echinops telfairi | reverse complement strand
AGTGAACAAGTCTCAGTGGAGCTTCAAACAAGGATCAGACTAGGAAGAAGGAAAGAATAAACTGGCCGCTTCTGTGGGATTAGCCACTCAAAACGTTATGAGTAGCAGCAAAACATTGTCAAATATAGTGCTAGCGCATGAACCTCTCAGGTTGAAAGGGCTCGAAATACAATTGGAGAAGAGCTGCCTCCTCAAAGTAGAGTCGATCTTAATGTAAGGTGACTAGACGTCCCGCTTTTGGCAGGGCAGTCCTGATTTTTGGCAGTTTAAAAAAGTCCCGATTTTTGGAGAGAATGCACAACAAGCTAGGGAATGGTCTATTTGGTCCATATAGACCAAATTTTTAATCAAGAACCACTCCCTACACCCCCAGTTAATGGTGTCCTGCTTTAAATCTGGTCACCTTATCTTAATGATATGGGATGGAGCAAAGTTTTTGTTTGGAACCTTAACTTGTTGATGGTACACAATTCAAATGAGAAGTAACAGGTGCAAACATTCATTAATAATTAGGGCAGAGAATGTAGGTAGTACATTATAATCGGGCAAAATTAGAAGTTATAAAAAGTGAAATAGAACACATAAAGATTGATATCCTAGTGATATCCTAGCGAGCCAAATTGGACTGTTATTGGCCATTTCAAATCTAACAATCGTATTGTTTACAATGCCAGAATGATCAAGTCAAGAGAAATGGCATCACATATATTGTCAAAAAGATCATGTCAAGATCTATCTTGAAATACATTGCTGTCAGGGGAAAACATGAGGAGCTGGTTCCAAGGGCTCAAGCAGAAGCAAATGTCTTGAGAATGATGAGGGCAACAAATGTACAAATGTGCTTGACATACAATGGACCGATGGACGGACTGTGAAGAGTTGAAAGAGTCCCCAATAAAATTATTTATTAATAAAAAAATAAATACGCTGCTGTCTGTAATAATATCTATACTTCCACAAAGAATTCAAGTCAATATAACTTTTATTCTAAATTGCCTGCCAACCACTAAAGAAGAAATGGAAGAATTCCACCAACTACTTCAATCTGAAATTGATCACACATGCAATCAACAAGCACTAATAATTACTGGCAACTGGAATGTGGAAATTAGAAACGAAGAGGGAGAAACGGTAGTTGGAAAATATGGCCTCAGAGAAATGAAGTTGTGCATTACATAATAGAATTTTACAAGACCAAGGAATTATTAACAGCATTTATGTTTTAACAACATGAATAGCAACTAGAAATGTGGCCCTTGCCAAATAGAATACTCAGAAATCGAACTGATTATAACAGTGGGAAAAGGGAATGGAGAAGCTCAATAGCATCAAAACAAAACCAGGTGTCAATTATGGAACAGACCATCAATAGCTCATGCACAGACCATCAATAGCTTCTGGCTGAAGCTGAAGAAAATTAAAACAAGTTCACAAAAGCCAAAATACAACCTTGAGTATATCCAACCTGAATTTTGAGAACATTTCAGTAACAGATTTGACACAATGAACGTTAGTGACCAAAGACCACACAGACTGCAGGATGACATCAAGAACATTATCCATGAAGAGAAAGGGTCATTTGAAAGGAAAGAAAAGACCAAAATGGATGTCAAGAGACTCCGAAGCTTCTCTTGAACATGGAATTGCTAAAGTAAAAGAAAGCAAGATGAAGTAAAAGCTGGGCATAATTAAATTTAAAGGGAGCTTGAGAAGAAAACACTCAGAATATGTCAAGTTAAAAGAAATGAAGAAAAAAGTCAAGTCTCAAGGTTCTTGAAAGGTTCTCTGGGCAAAATACTGAATAATTCAGGAAGCATCAAAAGAAGATGGAAGGCACACACAGAGTTACTATTCACGAAGTAGCACATGATGAAGAATCAAAGATATGAAGGAAGAAGTTCAACTGCACTGAAAGCATTAACAAAAAACATGCTTCCAGAAATTGATGGAACACCAATTGAAATGTTCCAGCAAACTCATAAAACACTGGAGGTAGTCACGAGTCTATGCCAAGAAAATTGGAAGACAGCTACTTGACCAAATGACTAGAAGAGATACATATGTATGCCTATTCCAAAGAAGGGTGACCCAACATAGTATGGAAATTATCAAATAATATCATTAATATCATACACAAGTAAAATTTTTCTGAAGATAATTCAAAACAGTTGTAGCAGTACATTGACATAGAGTTGGCACTGAATGTACAAATGCGCTTTACACAATTGATGTATATATGGATTGTGATAAGAGTTGTATGAGCCCCTAATAAAATGATTTTTTTAAAAAGAATGGGGCATCAGGATGGAAGGAAGAGTTATTAACAATATGTGAAATGCAGATGACATCACCTTGATTGTTTATAGAGAAAAGGACTTGAAGCACTTGCTGATGAAGATCAAAGATTGCAGCCTTCAGTATAAACTGCAACTCAACATAGAGGAAATCAAAATCCTCACAAGTAGACAAATGCATAGCATCATCATAAATGGAGAAAATACTGAAATGATCAAGGATTTTGTTTTATTTCGATCCACAATCAACACTCATGGAAGTAGCAGTTGAGAAATTCAATAATGTATTATGCTGGACAAATGTGCTATACAAGGCCTCTTTGAAGTGTTAGAATAAAGATACCACTTTATGAACAATAGTGCACCTGACCCAAGTCATAATATTTTCAATCTCCACATATGCATGTGATAGTTGGACAATGAATAAGGAAGATTGCAGAAGAACTTATGCATTTGAATTATTATGTGGGCAAATGATATTAAAAATACTATGGACTGCCAGAAGAACAAACATGTCTTCAGAGTACAGCTAGAATGTTCCTTAGTAGCGAGGATAGCTAGACTTGTGTACTTTGGACTTGCTATCATGATAAACCAGTCCCTGGAAAAGGCATCTTGCTTTTTAGAGGGTCAGCAAAAAAGAGGAAGACCCTCAAAGAGATGGATTGACACAAAGGTTGCAACAATAGGCCCAAACATTAACAAAAACTGTGCAGGTGATGTAGCACCAGACATTGTTTCATTCTGCTACACATACCAAGAACCACACTCACTAGCATGGAGTCAATACTGCCTCATAGCAACCTCCTGTGGGGTTCCAAGTCTGTAACTGTTCCAAGTCAGCTCCTGCAGAGCTGCTGCCGGTTTCAAACAGCAGACCATGCAGATCACAGCCCAACTCATAATCACTACACCACCAGGCTCCTTTCAGCTTCACATAGGGTCAACCAAGTTGACGGCATCTAACGACAAGTTATTTTTTAGAGAAATATATAGTTATTTTTCCTATGACAATATGAATAAGCTAAACTTGAAGTTCCAAGGAAAGGAAAAGGTAATTTGTAATTTAAGTTAAAAATGTATGTTTAAAGTGAATTTTTTCATAAAATGTTCATATTAGTAAGCTTACTTGGACAAACTTTTGAAATAAATATGCTTTTGCTTCAAAGTTAATTCTACTTAAAAAGATGTATTAGATAATGAAGTGGATACTCCCACTTACTCCTCTAGCAACCAACTCACTGAACAATGAATAAAAATAAGCACAGAACTCAGGACTACAACTGAGTTACTGGAGAATAGGGGTGAATGAAAAAGCGGAGGAGAAGAGGAATTAAGCTAAGTCGGGAGATCTGCCTCCTAGCACTGAGTGATGAGCTCACTCACTGCAGACATTTGGGGATGAAGATGGGGTACACCCCAACACAAAAAAGGGGCAATCTGAGGAAGCTCTACCCCATATTTTTAAGGCAGCACACAATTACTGTTGAGTATGCAGGCCACACAACAGACAGGGAGTAAAGGGAGTCCATTTCACTAAGGCCTGAGATGGATAGGTACTAGGGCCAGGAAGAAGTGTAAGGGCAACAGAGTAAAGGGACTACTACAGAATAAATGAAAAGAGGAAGCAGTGGAACCCTGTGGAAGTGTCTTGGCAGGGGCACCAGTGAGGGAAAGAGAGAGAGCTACACATTGTTGCCAGAGGAAATACTGAGCCCCACCACTCACATCAGGGTCTCCAAACTACTAAACTCTCCCTCCCACATTGTGTATTGAATGCCAGAGACCAAGCAAACAGAGCTCCTAGAACTGAAGAATAAACTATCTGACTTAGAAATAGCAAGAGAAACATTCAATAATAGAGTCAAGTATAGGATAAAATAAGTGAGCTAAAAGACATTAATAACTGAACTTAACAAGTCTCAAGATAAACAAGAGAAAAGAACAAAGAAAAGGAAACAAGCCCAAAAGGAAATGTGGGATTCGATTAAGATATCTACCATAAGAATAATTGGACTCCCGGAGCACCATGACAACAGTAAAGCAACAGAAACAATTTGCAAAGAGATAACCAGAGAGAATTTGCCAGGCCTACACAAACAACCAAGCCTATAAAATACTGAAAGCTACGCAAGCCCAAACAGAGGAGAGAAGATCAACTCCACAACATAAGCTAATTCTTGAAAACCAAAGACAAGGAGAGAATTCTGAAGGCAGCAAGAAGAAAGCACAGCCTAGCATAATACCAAGGACCTTTCAGAAGAACCGATGTTTTTTCTCACGAGAATCTCCAGAAGTCAAGAGACAATGAAGCAATACATAAAGGATGGCACCCAAACATTTGCCAACCAAGAACTCTTTACCAAGCAAAGGTATCATTCAAAAATGAGATTGTGACTATGACTGTGGCCCTTACACAACCTGTGATTCTACTTTCAGCCAACGTATAGATAGCCTCTCAGGTGAACAAGGGTATGAAGGAGTATGTACTTAGACCAGGCGTCCTCAAACTACAGCCCACGGGCCACATGCGGCCCGTCGAGGACATTTATCTGGCCCGCTGGGTGTTTTTGCCCATTTGTTTTTTTACTTCAAAATAAGATATGTGCAGTGTGCAGAAGAATTTGTTCATAGTTTTTTTAAACTATAGTCCGGCCCTCCAACGGGTCTGAGGGACAGTGACCTGGCCCCTTTTTTAAAAGTTTGAGGACCCCTGCCTTAGACCAATCAACACGATAAAACCAGTAGGCAGCATTGGCCAAGGAATAAAGCTCTGCAGGCAAGAAAGGCCAGAAAAGGACGATTGGAAATAGCAAACATAGGGAGAAAGTGGCAAGAATGGTGCTACATTCTGAGGATGCACAAAATACAAAATAAAATATGCATGAATTAAATGGAAAACCAATTTGCTCAGTCCACTTTCACTCAAATCACTATAAAAAGTTTTTCTAAAAAATTCTACCTAAATGATGGATTAGCAGTTGTCAAGAGATTCTAAACCAAACAGAACTCTAGGAATTTGCCACCAACAGACTAGCTTTACATGTATTATTTAGTAGTCCAAATAGAGAGGCAAGAGCTTTAAGTAATAAGTACAAAATAAACTTATTAAATAAAGGCATGTGTCAGAATGTCTCCTTTCACCATACTTATTTAGTCTGTATGCTGATCAAATAATCTGAGAAGCTGGGCTACATGGAAAAGAAAACAGTGAGATTAGAGGAAGGCTTATTAGCAACCTATGATATCAGATAACACACCTTTTTTCAAAAATCAGAGAGGATTTGAAGTATTTATTGATAAAGTACGTTACCATGTGTGGTAGTTACATAATCTATTGTCAACTTGAGACTATTAAGAGTGAAAATGTGGACCTGTCAATCAGGTCACAGCTTGATGACCTCATTTGGAGGCACTAAGGAGAGAGCTCGCTAGAGGTAGGACACATACATTCTCCTTGCGAGACATTCCAGTTGACAAGGCACATGGGGCTACACTGAGAAAGCCAGAGCCCTGTAGCTGGAGGAGCCATGATGGAGACACAAACCAGCACTGAGATACTTCTACCACCACTGAAACCATAAGACTTTCCACCCACTGGCCTGTGATCTTCCAGCATTCAGCATCATTGCATGTGTTATGTGAGTGTGAAGAGGAATTTATAGATTGGTATCAGACATATGGGCTAATATCAGACTTATGGACTTGATCTGGACTAGGCTGGAATGTTTTCTTGATGTACAATTAGTCTTTGATATAAAGCTCTCTCACACACATATGATATCTATGAATTTGTTTATCTAGTCAACCCAGACTAACACATTATGGTACATTGGAACGGGGTACTAGAGAAACAAATCAAAAAGATGTAGAGTGGATGCTTGTTTGACTTCTGTCTCATGATAGTTTTTCTTCTTTGACTAGTCAGTGGTCAGATTTTTTTAAAAAGAAAGCCTGGCCCAAGCTTGATGCAGTCAGAGGCCTAATCCCAAATGGGTTTATGACACGCCTGCAAAGACAGCTCTGAAAAGATAAGCCCCTTCTAGTGTCTTGTGTGTTCAGGACATTCAAAGGTGAAGAGACTTGCGTAGGGGGCTGTTGACAGATTGATGTAAAAAAGGAACTCTTTTGTTCCAAAAACTGAAAAAAGTTTGGAGCCACTAGAGGGAACTCTCCACTCTAGGACTGAACTGTTAAAGGGAGCCTGTGAGCAGGCTGTAAAGCTTGCTAGGTGGCCACCTGGATCGACTTGTTGAGTGGAAGTGGGAGAAATGCAGCAATAAAGAGATGGGTTGAGTCCAGCCACTGACACCCATGACCTGGTTTACAGGAACTAGAGGAGAAGGCGAGAGCTGGTTGGCTGGTTTGATGGACTAGCACAAGGAGGCTGAGGTTGTTGAGAATTTGTGATAGGTCCATGGTCCAAAGGCAAGGTGACCAATGGGTACCCTGGTGAGACTAAGTGAGGCAGCCCACACTGAGTTGACCAGAACCCAACCAGATGAAGAGAAGTTATTTGATCCTGTGAACTAGTGCATATTGCTGCAGACTTTATGGATGACCTGTCCTGATTTAACTTTGCTATGGATGCAGACTTCACAAAGTTCCACCTGGAATGAAGATTCTTCACATCAAAGAATATGATTGTCTCCTCAGAGCACTGGATTGATGTAAGTGGGCAGTATAGAAATTGGATACCCAAAACGGGGCAGATAAAGGCATGAAGTACAAACTTTCATAGGTGGGGAATATGTTCATAGGAATATGTTTATAGGATTAAGGTATTAGTGTTACTGAACTGCAATTGTTAGGCATAGAATACTGTTGTGTTGTTCACTTTTAGAATATTATGTTTAAATGAGGCTTTGGCACACATTAAACTGTACGCATTTTAACTTTATCCTGTTAGGTACAGATATGATTTTATTATGATTTGTTTGATAATTATATATACCCAGCTTCCCTGTAAGTAAGACATCCCCCGAAAATAAGATCTACTTACAGTTTTGCTCTCTCTGAAATATAAAGCATCCCCCGAAAATAAGGCCCCCCGAAGCTACCGTAACTCTGGATTCCGGACTGTAGCGGCAGGTGCCGCCTCGCAGCTCACTGTTAGCCGCAGTGCAGTCAGAGCAGACAGGAAGTGTGAGGTCTCTTTTAATAAAACAATAAA
>NW_022103896.1:44618661-44635523 GCF_000313985.2 Echinops telfairi | reverse complement strand
ATCCATTGTGTCAAGCACATTTGTACATTTGTTGCCATCATCATTTTCAAAACATTTTCTTTCTACTTGAGCTCTTGGTATCAGCTCATTTTTCCCCTGCCTCTCACACCCTCCCTCCTTCACGAACCCTTGATAATTTATAAATTATTATTATTTCATGTCTTACAATGACCGAGGTCTCCCTTAACCCACTATTCTGTTGTCCACCCCCCACGGAGGGGGTTATACGTAGATCATTTTGATAGGTTCTCGCCTTCTCCCCCAACCTTCCCCTCCCCTCCTGGTATCGCTACTCTCATTATTGATCCAGAAGGGTTTATCTGTCCTGGGTTCCCTGTGTTTCCAGCTCTCATCTGTATCAGTGTACATCCTGTAAGGTAGAATTGTAAGGTAGATTTGTAAGGTAGAATTGGTATCAAGATAGTGGCGGAGAGGAAGCATTAAAGAACTAGAGGAAAGCTGTATGTTTCATCGGTGCTATACTGCACCCTGATTGACTCAACTCTTCCTTGTGACCTTTCTGTAAGGGGATGTCCAATAGTCTACACTTCCCCTCATTCACACTGATATTATTTTTTGTTCTGGGTCTTTGATGCTTGATACCTGATCCCATCGACACCTCATGATCACACAAGCTGGCGAGCTTCTTCCATGTGGATTTGTTGCTTGTCAGCTAGATGGGATGTTTTCTTAATGTACAATTACTCCTTAATATACAATTCTTTTTTACATACATATGAGTGCCTATGATTTGGTCTCCAGTTAACCCATACTAGCACACATGGATTACACTCAATATAAAGAAAGTAAAACTCCTCACAACTGGATCAATAAGCAACATCATGGTAAATGGAGAAAAGATTAATTTTTGTGTTTAATAAAGGTTTCTATGATTTTTTTAAATTACTTTTGACTTACTCTTATATTCTTATTCATATCATTTAAAAGGTAGCACAAAAATCTAAATTTCTCAGAGAATGTTAAACACTTAAGAACATACCCCTGGAATCTCAGTCCAGAGAGAAGTTTGACCACTCTTTATCTTTTTAAATCCTCCTTTCTTTACAAATGCTTTCCTCTTTGCCTGCCAACACTATCTTAAGAGAGAGAAAATTTTTTTCCTCTGGTCCCCTGGCATCCCTCAAGGTATTTCTTCTCCTTTCCTTTACTGAATTAAGACCCCTTTGTTCAGTTACACAGTTTTGGAACTAACATTTGCATTAACCCCTGAATAGGAGAATGTTTCTGCCTTTATATCTATGGTTTATTGAAGCCAAGTCAGTAAACTGATAAATACATATAACAGAAACAGTATGTTTGATGTGCCTGAGAGAATTAGTAGTGAAGAAGTCAGGGTAATCAATAATAGTACTGACTGTTACAAGCTCATCACAACTAGTGAAAGAATTTTTCATTTTCTAAAGAAAAATACTTGTATAGTTCTGAATATCTAGGAGGTCTGGAGTATATTTTTCAAAAGCACAGGCTTAAATGTACTGAGCCTGATTATTCATGAAGAGAAAGTGACAAGGAGTTTGGACAAAAAAAGGCAAGAGTCTGTCTTCCTACCAAAACCCCAGAAGAACCACATTTCTGATGCTAGGGGATAGCAGCAGTAGTAGACACACAACATAGGGTCCAAAACTTATTTGACCCCACACTTCCTTTTCAGGAAAAAAAAAAATTACTCAGAGCCGCTGATTAAAACCTTTTGTACTACAGCCCATCGTCCAGGATGAAATGTAGGTATCTGCTTTTACAGCCCCTTTGCACTATTCCAGCGCCCATCAGAGGGCAGTATCGCCCACTTTGGGAAACAATGAGCTATATCAATCTCAGACGATTCATATCTGCAAACTGGTGGGGTTATAAAGAGACTGGAAATGCAATGGAGATGAAAATGTACTTACTTGATACAGAAACCAAGCTCAAAAAATGCTACAGGGATACAAAATTTTAAAAAAAAACAGTTGCCATGGAGTCAATTCCACATGCATGTGCCAGAGCAGAACTGCACAGTGTTTTCAATGGCTGTGACTTCAGAAGGAGGTGACCAGGGCTTTCCTTCAAGACATCAATGGGTCAAATTGAACCATCAACCTTTCAGTTAGTATCCATGCGCATTTTTTATGCTACCTAGGGATTTAATATTATAAATTGCTGTTAATCTGCTAAAGTTTAGTGATAATATTGTGGCTGTGTATTATAAGAAATACATGCTGAAATATGTAGGCATGCGATGGTATGATATCTGCAACTTCAAATTTTCAAATGACCCAACAAAAAGTGTGTGTGTGTGTGTGTGTGTGTGTGTGTGAAAGAGAGGAGTAAGGGGGAGGCAGAGAGAAAATATGACAATTAAATACTAATAATCATTGAATTTACTATTTTAATTGGACTATTTTTTCAACTTCTCTATATGAAAACTTTCAAAATAAAAAGATGAATAAACTAGGGCACAGACTTGGACCTCACTTCAGAGTGGATTAGAGCTAAAATTTAAAGGATGTCAAAAGGTGAGTGCTTTTAAAAAGTGACTGTATACTATATAGGTCTCTTATCTCCAACGACACAATTTTCTATACATTCCCTCCTCCCACCCAGCAATCCATGATAGAAAGTAAGGTACTTCTTACAAAGCTTTCCCCCAATTAACCTCATTCCTAGATTGAAAGGCAGGAGGGTATCAGGAGGCTGGCACCTGTTCCCCAGCCCAGTGAATGTACTAATCAGAGAAGAGATTAAGAGATTAAAAATTGGACAAATTAACTCCTTCTTCTGTTTCTCTTATTAAGTCTTACCACCTTTCTCTTATTTAGCAGGGAAGGGAATGAAAAATCATGGAACACAAATAAGGCCCAAAATAAAATGAAGGTGTTACATTACATTGTAAATACTACAATATTATTCTCTGGTGAAGAGATTAGCTATCAGGGTAGAAAGAAAATGGGTATACCATCTCAGGCTAGCAGTAAAGAAGAGAGTCTGAGAAAAGAAGAAATTCCCCTGAAGAGGATGAAGGAAGAGGAAGATGGGATCCAGGAAAAGAAGGAAAAAGAAGGCTAATCAGTAAACTGCTTGGCCCAACACTGTCCCTTAGAAGTCTCCTAAACTGATGTGCCAGTTCCAAAAGTCCTTCTCAAACGTGGGAACACAGAGCATTCCAAACAGACAACTCCATTTTCTATTTGTACTGTAACAAATTACCACAGATGTGATGGCTTAAACAAGGTAACAGCCATTCATCGGTAAAACTTATTGAGAAGTTCGAGAAATATTCTTCAAATTAACTAAGCAGTGAAAGGGTTAAGAGCTTAAAGGCTCTTAGTTGATCCGCACTAGTAGCTTAGGGAGGACCATCACTCTTCCAGACTCCCAACAGATGGAGCTCTCTCCTGGAGTCTGTTTATTCAACCAGAAAATGAAGAAATGTAATTTGAAAATATAGTTGTAATGATGCCTTTCAAAAGCCCAAATAAACAAACATCTGTGATACTTTTTCTTTTAATTACCTAAAATAACAATGATCTCTTACAAATACAAAAAGAACCATAATCCTTAGGTTAATTCAACAATAGAGGATTAAGGAGAGGTGTATTTGTTAAATGCTTTTTCCTATAATAGTTGTGTATTTGTTAAATGCTTTTTCTCTATCTTGATCATGTAAATCTAACTAACTGGAAGTTACACCATGGGTTATAATGAATTAGTCATTTTAAATCCACCCCTTAATAATAGAAACATACTTGGGGGGATTGAAATTAAATCTTTAAACACAACATATTTTGGCACTTGATGAAAAGACCACATTAAACCAAAGAGTTTACAATGAACACTCTTAAAGTATGAAGTATGAAATTATTTAGTTATCATTAAAAGTAAATCATAACCAAAAAATTTAAACTGTCAACAATCTAACTGTATTATATTAACAACATCCAAATGCAACATATTTAGTCTTGGAAATAAGCAATGTAAAGACTACACTAACCTTATTGGTCAGAGGTAACTGACCATTAAAGCAGTCTTACCTGTCTGAAGTGGACCTAATGCTGGCATCAGAGATGATTCAGGAAAACATTTTCCACTGCGAGTATCCTTGTGATTCATTTCTCTTGTAGTCTCTTTAGCATGCAGAAGACTTAAATTACCAGTTCTGAAATCATTTTCTGACTTATTTGCAGCAACCTAAAAACACAAAACATAAATTTCAAGCAGAAGTTCAATCTAACTTCTATATTTTCACACAATAGATTCTTTTATTTAAAACAAGATTCATCTAAATTATAAACTACTAGTTACTCTCTAAATAGCAAATATATAAAAGTAGATTTAAAATGCAACTTTCATTGGTTGTGTATTTTAAGTTGGTTTAGTTGTGTTTTAAACACTGTAAGGCATGACAGAATGAAAAGTATATTTATAATTAATGTGTAATTAAAATGACGTTATCAGAAAAGTTTCTAAACATGTCACAATGTGTCATTCTCATATCCAGCTGCTCTTTTTCCTTGATAATTTCTCAATATAAAATTAACACTTAAATAATGCTAATGTTTTGGGTGTGATAATGGTGCTACCATTATGTTTTAATTTTTTAAAGAGCCCTTATCTCTTAAAGACATATACTAAAATATTTAAAAATGAAAAGGTACGACTCAGATCTGTATCACAATAACATGTAGGGAAGGGACTGGAGAGGAGCTGAAGCAAGATGGGGCATGAGGTGACACCTGTGGGAGCGAGGAAGAAGGATAGATGCGGGCAGTCCACAGACTCTGCTTTTGTGTGTTTTGTATTACTCCTGTAACAAACCATCACAGACTTAGTGGGTGGGTCAAGACCACATAAATACATCAATTTGTAGGTTAGAATTCTATAGGTTAGAAGCCTAATAAGGGTCTCACTGGGTTAAAATCCAGGTAACAGCAAAGGTGTGTTTAGAGACCAATATTATTCAATGTTTTATAATCTATTAGCATATTTATAGTGATGAGCAATTGGGCCAAAATTTTGCTCCTTGTATTTTCAGGCCAATATAACAAAAAAGCTGATTCTGACATATTTACCAAGGAAAATATTGTTTTGAAGCATCTGCTTCTGTTAATTTATTGGCCTGATAAATACAAGTAGCAAAACCCAATTTGAATATCAAAGCAATAGATTATAACTTATTGAATAATATAGCCACTTCCTAATATAAATTAACTCAATCTAAGATGAGAAATAATTTTAAGAAAAAAATTTCAAAAATGAAGTAGATAAGAGGAAGATGTAGTTTAACTGATAGCACAATACATCTAGATTTGTCGTGTTTCCTTCCTTAAAATAGTTATATGACCTCCAAATGAAGCTAAGCATGATAGTGGGACAAGAGGTGGGAGATGTGCCCTCGAGGTGGCTGTGAGAGGGAAGTTCTGACTCAGCCCACGAGGTGAAGTGGTTAAGTTGTGGGCCCTCCAGTCACACATACTGGCTTTATCCAGCTTTGTCTCCTCTGCAGAGGACTAACACATAATGGACTCACCACCATGATCAGTGTATCAATAGCTGTTACGATTTCTAAGGCCATATTTTCTGAATTAATTTAAAAATCAAAAACAAAACAAATGGATAGTCTGCAAAGCGGAGGGTGGGGGAACTCCTACATTTTCAGGTAACTCCAACTTTTGCATAATGATCTGGTCTTTAGAACTTACCCTTGTCCCAAAGTAAAGAGCGGGTGTATATGTTTTCTCTTTAAACCACCACATATGAAGAAGTTTCCACTTATTATTTGGTAACTTTAAGAAGAGTATTATTTGGGAGGGGGGAGCGGGGAGGGAGGGGAAAAATGAGGACCTAACGTCGGGGGTTTAAGTGGAGAGAAAATGTTTTGAGAATGATGTACAAATGCGCTTTACACAATTGATGTGTGTATGGATTGCGATAACAGTTGTATGAGCCCCTAATAAAATGTTTAAAAAATAAATAAGAGAGAATAATTACAAAAAAAAGAAGAGTATTATTTAAAAAGCTCTAAAACCAGATAATAGTGACGGCTGCACAATACTGAGAGTACTTCATATCACTAAAGTGACAATCTAAAATAGTCAAAATGATACATTTTTGTACATGTATTTTTACTAGTTGTTCATCTAAAAAAAGGAGGTACTATAACTGATTCCATTTATAGTAATCTATCCTAAAGATTTAATTTTAAAAGGATCAGCCAAAGACCTATGTAATAAGATGTTCTGATAATATAATCTAAAATGGGTGATAAAACTATAAACAGCATAAAGACTCAATAGTAGGTTAGTTAACTATGATACAAAAAAGTCCAAACTCACTGCCACTGAGTCAGTTCTAATTCAGAGTGACCGTAAAGGGCAGAGTAGGAAGAGTTTCTAGACTACATCTTTACAAGGGCAGATAGTCTCAATCATTCTCCTAAGCAGCGGCTGGTGGGTTACCAACCAAGCACTATTCCACAGCAGCACCAAGGCTCCTTAAAATATGATACACTCAAAAAAAAAGAAAATTTATCTACAAGGATTCTGGCCCCTTCCCTCACTTCAAAAACCAACAACCAAACTCATTGCCATTGTGCTAATTCTGACTCATAGAGAGCTATAGTATAAGACAGAACTGCCCTTGAGGATTTCTGAGGCTGTAACTCTTTGCAGGTAGACAGTCATACCTGAGCAGCTGGTGGTTTCGAACTGCTGACCTTGGGGCTAGCAGTCCAACATGTAACTACCAGGGCTATTTATTTAGTTACCAAAAGTATAAGTAAGTCTAATTTATATACCCATCTGCAAGTCACTTATTAAAAATGTATTTCTTTAATCATTATTTCTAAGGATTAGAAGACTTTTTTAGACTACAGGTAGGTAAGTACTGTAACTCTTTCTATAGGTTTTGGGTTTTGTTTTGGTTTTTTGCCTAAATTTTATTTTGTGTTGTAGAGTACAAACGTGCAACAATTCAACAGTTTCTAAAACTACAATTTTATGACACTGATCACATTCTTCAAGTTGTTCAGCCTTTCTCAGCCTCCTTTTCTGGGTCGACTAAGAAACATACACTAACATACACTAACATACCTCCTCCACTAACATGCACTTACTGCTCCTTAAGGCTCTTATCTAATCTTGAGTTGCTCTTGTCAATCTGATGCCACATAGATATTTCTTAAAAGAGTAAAATGCTCACGGTGGGCACTTGACTAGTTAAACTAAATTCTTGTTTGGTTTTAAGGTGACTTCAGGGGATATTTTAGGACTAATGTTTAAAGATTACCTCAGGGCAATAGTTTCAGGGATTCATCCACGACTCCACAAAGTATAGAGTCCAGGGGGATTTGAAATTCTGTTCTGTACTTTCCCTCATTCAACCAAGTTTCTTACATAGAATTTTTTAAATCAAAATAGTCAACTCAAGTCCTCCCTCAATACAAGAACACTTTGTTTTAATAACCTGGCATTCTGTGATGCACACCTTCCCCTACACCATGGGGTCTTCAAACTTTTTAAACAGGGGGCCAGTTCACTGTCCCTCAGACCCATTGGAGGGCTGGACTATAGTTTTGAAAAAAACTATGAACAAATTCCTATGCACACTGCACATATCTTATTTTGAAGTAAAAAAACAAACAGACAAAAACACCCGGCGGGCCGGATAAATGTCCTCTGTGGGCCGCATGTGGCCCGTGGGCCGTAGTTTGAGGACGTCTGCGGCCTACATCATTGCTGAAGACAAAATGGGTGCGTAAAAATCCAGCTAGACTGGAGCATGTACACTGTTACAGATAATAGCTCTTGACACACAGAATCCAAAACAGATAGATTCATCAGGAACAGTATTGGGAATAATGATACCATGAGGGGGAGTGGGAAGGTAGGGGTTGAAGGGGGTGAAAGGGAAAACCAATCGTAATGATCACCGTATAACCCCCCCCTCACCCCAGGGGGACGAACAACAGAAACATGGGTGAAAGGCAACAGCAGACACTGTAAGATATGAAAATAATAATGATCTATAATTTATCAAGGGTTCATGAGGGTAAGAGGGTGGGGAGGGGTTGTGAAAAAAGAGGAACAGATACCAAGGAAAAGAAAGAAAGAAAATGATGGCAACATATGTACAAATGTGCTTGATACAATTGATGTATGGATTGTTATAAAAGCTGCAAGAGCCCCCAATAAAATGATTTAAAAAGAGAGTTAGTCACAGAAACCCAAAGGGGCAGTTCTATCCTCTCCTATTGCGTCACTATGAGTCAGAATTGACTAAAACAGTGAGTTTCGTTTTTTGGAGGTGTGTGTGGTGGGGGGTGTGATGGCCACTTATAAGGTTTTAAGACCAGCTACTAAGCAGTGAACTAGGAAATTGAACAGAAGAGCTAAACACATTATTGGGCCAATTAACTAGATGCCCATAAAACCATGATGCTAAACCTCCAAACCAAGGAACCAAATTTCATGAGGTTTGGTTGTACATAATCGGCTACTCTTTTTCTTTGCTCTCTTGGTCATTGTAAATATATCACATTACTCTTGCTAAATTCTACAGGTATACAACTTATTGACAGCAATTGTAATAATCAGCTGGGCAACCCTACCCTCAATGTGATTTCTCCATCACTACTCATCCCATTTTCTCCCTCTCTCCCTCCGTCCCTCCCACATTTGATAACTACTAATAAGCTTTGGTCTCTACACATTTGCCTTTTCTTGAGTCATCTAATAATTTTCCTTTGGTGACTGGCTTCTTTCACACAACATAACGTCTTCCAGCTCCATCTATACTGGAGTATATATAAAGCCTTCATTTTTCCTTCTGGCTGAGTAGTACTCCATTGTATATATACCACATTTTGTTTATTAATGCATCTGTCAATGACATGTAAGCTGTTTCCACCTTGTGGTTATTATAAACAGTACTGCAATGAACATTAGTGAATGTCTCTCTGTTTTTTTTACAAATCATTTTGGAGGCTCATACAACTCTATCACAATCCATACAGACATCCATTGTGTCAATATGTCTCTCTTTTGATTGTCTCCTTTCAATGCTTTTGGGTCGATACCTAGAAGGGGATTGCTGGGTTACAGGGTGGTTCTAGTTTTAGTTTTCTGAAGAACCACCACGCTGTTTTCTACGACAGCTGTCTCATTTCACATGCCACCAGCAATAAATAGACAAGGGTCAAAAAAATTTTTTTTACCTCATATAATTTTGTATCTGGACTCAGCTTTGTAATCTCTCCATTCGGGTTTGGATTACTTCTGCCTGGTGGTATAAATTTTGGTTTTTTCGAGGGATTCCCCTGCAACTGACTTGGTGCTACAGATCGTCTCATAGTTAGCAGCACTGACCTGGAAATTTTTAAAAAATAAATCATTAATTCATTTGTTGAGAACTGTGCTCAAAAATAAAAATAGCTCATCACAACAACCACAACATCAAATATATATATATATATGAATAAGCCTCAGAAAGCATGGTCGTCAGGAAAATTTATATGATTGAAACTTAATTCAATTTCACATATAAACTAGAGCACATATGTCAACTTAGATCATATTAAGGACATTATAGTATCATGCTATAGGCAAAATTTTTAAAATCTAAGGAAACATAATTATTCTCAAACATCTATCAAGCATGCTATTTATTTCCATCCCACTAACCCACAAGCAGCATCAACCACACCACCCAATACATTATAATCACCAACAAATATTTTTTAAATGCATGTTTGAGATTTTAGCAAATCAAAGAGCACATTTATAATTCAATTCTTTAAATCATTTTATTAGGGGCTCATACAACTCTTATCACAATCCATACATACATCAATTGTGTAAAGCACATTTGCACATTCATTGCCCTCATCATTCTCAAAACATTTGCTTTCCACCTAAGCCCCTGGCATCAGCTCATTTTTGCCCCTCCCTCATGAACCCTTGATAATTTATAAATTATTATTTTGTCATATCTTGCACAGTCCGACGTCTCCTATCACCCACTTTTCTGTTGTCCGTTCCCCAGGGAGGAGGTTATATGTAGATCCTTGTAATCGGTTCCCCCTCAATTTATTTCTTACTACCCTATTTCCTTCCAAAAGAGTACAATTGTTTTATATAAATGCAAAGACCAGAACCAGGTTTCTAGCCTTTTTCACAGTATTATTTCCACTACGACTATGCAGGAAAGACAGAAACCTAAATGTCCATAAGGGGGTGCTACTGAAATAAATCACGGTAGACCCATGAAACACAATACACTCTCTTCATCCACCATGAAAGCCTGTGCTCTGTACAACAGCTCCAGCATGACCAGGTTCTCTGCTTCCGTAGGCCTTGGGACAACTGTCCCCTCTACAGTGTTGGGAATGCAAATACCCTGTTTTCTTTGCCTGATGACTTCTACCTTACACAAGAGCTCACCCCACATCCTCCCAAAGACAAGTTTAGGGGCCCTTCCTATGCACAACTCAAACACATTCATACTGTAATAAAATTGCCTATTGATTCTCCCAAGCTGAAAACCCCTAAATCAAACATAAACACTTATATTCCATTCATCACAATATTGCTAGTACCAAAACATAGAAGGCATTCAATACTTATTATGTGAATGATTCTGTAGCCATTAAAAACTCCTGTGGAGAATGTTTAATGACATGGAAATGGGAAAATAATGACATGAGCAATTATTCCTCATATGTCAAATAAAAATGAATGCCAAATATGCTCAGCATCTCCCAATTTTATTTAAAAAGGACAAAAAGCAAAAACAGTACATATACATTTGTCAAAAGTCATCTAGTGTACAAAAGTATATAGAAGTAATTAATACTTCTTTAAAGTGGTATACATCCAGTATGTAGAAGTAATTAATACTTCTATAAGGTAGATCTTTTTTTAAAAGGCTAGAAAGACACATGCCATTAATTTAACTTTGATCCTCTCTGAATGTTAGAATTACCAGAAATTTCAATTTTCTGCTGATTTATTTTCTATGTATTTCATATTTTTTCTTTTTTTGGTATTTCATATTTTCTACAATGGAAATGTTGCCTTTATAATAAAGGGAAGTACCATTTACATTTTTAAAAGACGATTTTCCCCCTTTAATGATTTATTTCAACAAATCTAAGACGCCAAAAATTATAAAACTTACCATCATATCATGTATCCAATAAAGAAAAAAAGAAATGCAGCCATTTAATCTGTGATATCACATTGGCATCTGGATATTTCTAAATTTCATAGATATTAAAATGATGAAATGTGTGTCTAATAATTAATAGACCTAATATAGTTTGAGAGATTAATAGTAAAAGATTATCTCTATTGTTTCTTATTCAAGGGGAAATAGATCCCTGTTAGTACTAACTTGGAACAAATTATGAAATACAGAGTTCACACCTAGTTTAGAAATAATATTCACCAAATTTAATTGTAAGAAAAAAATAAATCATGCCAAAATAAACTCATTAACCTAATTTTCTTTTTGTAATAGCTCAGTATAGTAGATATGTAAATGACCCAAATTTAAAACCGACATATTAACTGCAGCAAAGAATCCTAGTCACCCAGTGATTAAACATTCAACTGCTAAGCAAAAGATCAGAGGTTCAAACCCACTAGCCACTTTGCTTTGCATGAGAGATGTGGCAGTCTGCTACTGCAAGGATTCACAACCTTGGAAACATTATAGGGGCATTCTACTCCGTCCTAAAGGATTGTTATGAATTGGAATCAACCCTACAGCAATGGGCTTGGGTTTGTTGGCTTTTAACAACAGCAAGATTCATGTAAAGAAGGCATTGTTAAGCCCTGTATTTACACTTAGTTGTTCATTAATCAAGCAAAATAGAACAAGGGTCAGTTCAGATGAAAGATTTCAGATTTTCAATTAACTGTAATTCAACTTAAATGATTTATTTTTGTTGACAGGTGCCAACCCTATTACAACAGAACGTATTTACACCATCCTCACAATTGTTATGCTTGAACCCACTGTTGCAGCCACTGTGTCAATTTATCTCTCGAAGGGTCTTCTCTCTCACTGTCCTTCTACTTTACCAAGCATGATGGCTTTTTCCAGGGACTGTTCTCTCCTGATAGCATGTTCGAAGCACTTGAGACAAAGTTGCCATTGTTCCAAGGCAGATGTTTGTTTTAGCACTCCATGGTACTTTCACTATCCTTCACCAACACAATTCAAATGCATCCATTATTCTCCAGTCTTCCTTATTTATGATCCAACATTCACTTCCAGTGAAAATACCTCCGGTTGGGTCAGGCACACCTTACTCCCTCAAAATGACAACTTTTCTCTTTAACACTCTAAATAGGTTGTATGCAACAGATTTTCCCAGTGCAATATGCATAGTTTCATTTCTTGTCTGCTACTTCCATTAGCACTGATTATGGATTCAAATAAAACTAAATCCTTAAATGATGTTTTCTACTGGTCCAATTGTGAGATGTTTCATTTCTTTACATTATGTTGTAATTCACACTAAAGACTATAGTCTGAATTTCATCACTATCGATTTCAAATCCTCTTTACTTTCAGCAAGCAGGGTTGTATCTTTCTATGTATCCACTGGTTGTTGACAAGCAGTCCTCGAATTCTGATGCCATGTTCTCCTTCATATAATCCATCTTCTCTAATTACTTAGTGACCTTTTGCTTTCTTCATATATGACATTTTTTATGTCATTCCACAACTCATCTGGTCTTCACTCATGAGTGTTTGATGTAGCATATCTATTCCTAAGACGGTGGGAGCTATACTCAAGAAAGAGAAAGCCCTGCTGCCATAGTGAGTTACATGTTGGGCTGCTCACAAGGTCAGCAGCAGTTCGAAACCACCAGCTGCTCCACGGGTGAAAGATGAGGCTTTCTACTCCTATAAAGATGTAGTCTCAAGGGAAAGAGAGGGAGGCAGGGGGGAAAAAAAAGATTTAGTCTCAGAAACCCACAGGGGCAGTTCTACCCTATAGGTTCACTATGAGTCAGAATTTAATTGATGGCAGTGAGTCTGGTTTTGGGTTCTATTCAAGGTTGTCTTTTGGCTTTCGTGGACTTTTAATTTTCTTCAGCTTCAACCTGAACGTACACATAAGCAACTGATGATCTGTTCCAGTCATTCCCTGGCCTTTTTTAGTTGATAACATCTCCACTGTGTATTCCCATCTGTTATATAAATGCTGTTTTTATTTTGTCTTATCAAAGTATTTGCAATGAATTCATTAGTTTTGCAAAATTCTGTTATGCAACCTGCAGCTTTGTTTCTATCACCAAGGCCATATTGTCCAATTGCTGAGCCTTCTTTGTTTCTAATTTTCACATTCCAATCACTATCGTTGCACCTTGATTATATGTTTGATCAGCTTCTGACTGAATTTTGTAAAAAGTTTTTTCATCACTAACTTTGTTAGTGAGCAAATTTTAATAACAACTGTATTAACTGGTCCTCCTTGTAGGCATATAGATATTATCCCACCAGACATGATAGGATAAAAGATCGATCTTGAAGTATTCTTTTTGATGGTGAATGTAGCAGCACTCCTCTTGAATTTGTCACTCCTGGCTTAGTAAGCCATGATTGTAGATTCAAAATGGTCAATACTGGTCCATTTCAGCTGAACTAATGCCTAGGATATTGATCTTCATGCTTTCATTTCATTTCTGATGGCTTCCAATTTTCCTAGATTCATATTTCATATATTAATTTCCATATCATTAATGAATGTTTTTTCAGCTGTTTCTTCTCATTTTGAGTTATTCTCCATCAGCAAATGAAGGTCCCAAAATCTTTGCTCCATCCACATCATTAAAGCCAACCCCACCTTGAAGAGGCAACTGTTCCCTCGTATTTTGAAGGCCTTCCAACCTAGGAGCTCATCTTCCAGTACAATTATCAGACAATGTTCTTCTTCTATTCTTAAGGTGTTCAGTGGTTAATTTTTCAGAATTTACCACCTCTTCCTTCTTCCTAGTCTGTCTGAAAATTTCACTGACACCTGTTCATCATGGACGACCATGCTAGCATTTAAAATACCAGTGGCAAAGCTTCCAGCATCACAGCAACAAGCAAGCCGCCACAGGACCATAAACTAATAGATGAGTAAAGCATAAATCCTAGAGAGCAATAAAGATATGATGTCCATCTCATGAATTATATAATAAGTTCCATATTTGCACTGGTCAGATCACCATGAAATTTTTGGTTCACATTTTTTAAAAATACTTGAAGAAACAGAGCAGCTAGAAAATTCAATATTAGATTTGTCAACCTGAATTTAGTTCTGATTCTGCTGCCTGAGGGATACTTAACTGTCAGCAAGTTATTTAAATTTTGTGAACTTCAGTTTCCTTGTTGACAAAAGAGAACTGATTAAAAAGCTAAGATGTCTTTCAACACTAAATCACCACTTGTACTCCTACACTCATACCTAATATCTATTATTTCTACCTTCCATTTATCCTGTAAAGAATGAAAACTAATGAATTCAAGAATGGAGGCTTATGAACAGTACCCAGAACTCACTGCCATTAAGTCAATTCCAACTCACAGTGACCCCACAGGACAGAATAAAACTGCTCCTTTGAGTTTCGGAAGCTATGAATGTTTTCAGGAGCAGAAGCCTCATTTTTCTTCCTCAGAGCAGCTGGTGAGTTCAAACTGCAGATCTCTCAGGTAGCAGCCCAACACATAACCCACTACGCCAGTAAAGCGAAGTGACAGTAAGACAGGAGCCAGCCTACTTGGTCTTGAATCCTAGCTCAACCACTTTGACATCCATTCATCCCTTTTATTTTATTGGCACATATCAAAATGAACTGCACACATCAGTATTTTCCCCCTAAATACTTTAGCATCCTTATTGCCTTATTTAGAATATTGTGGTAAAATACAAGGGAGCTTCAAAAAGTTCATGGGATAATGGAAAAGATAAAATTTTCCTAAAAACTTTTTAAAGCCCTCGCATATGGACCACAAAAATGTTGCCATTTCGACCACTCTTAAGAGTACAATTCAATGACATTAATCATTCACTCTTAAAACACTCACTCCCATCAAGTTTATTCCAATTCATAGTGGCCGGTAAGACTGCTCGGGTGGGTTTCCAAGGCTATACATTTTTACAGGACCAGATAGCCTCATCTTTCTCCCACAGAGTGTCTGATGGTTTCCAACTGCTGACCTTCCCACCAGGGTTCTTCTTACTGCTTAGGCCCTTTTCCCAAGTACTAGAAATTGCTCATTTGGCAGCCCTATTGTCATACTACAACTTTTACACTAATGCACACCTGCTTCTGTCCCTGCAGGGAAATGGCAAGGCTAGGAAGGGTGCTAAAGTACTTGAAAAGCCAGTCGATACACAGCAGGACTTCAGAGGCAAATGCTGACACTTCAAGCATGTGATCTTGGGCAGTTTACTTCGCCTCTTTACATCTCAGTTTTCTCATCTTTAAGGGATTCAAGAGTCAACCTTACTCATGGTACTGCTGGAAGGTTTATGATATATATGTTATACATAAATAAAGCCCTTAGAAGAAATAGTAAGTATTCGATCTCATCTATAAAATTACAATCTAAATTAAAAAAATAAAAGCAATGTTGCAATTTTAAAAATACAATCAATAATTATGATTACTGGGTGTTTATTATATACGACACATGAGATTAAGACTCCAAAACTTCCTGCCATGAATGGATTCCAACTCATAACGACCTCACAGGGCAGGGTAGAACGGCCTCTGGGGACTTCCCAGGCTGTAACTCTTTATGAGTAGAGAGCCCCATCTTTCTACCAAGGAGCAGCTGGTGGTCTCGAACTATTGGCCTTGTGGTTACCAATCAAGTGTTAACTACTATGCCACCAGTATTAACTACTATGAAAGAATAGAGAGATGATGAATCCCCTGGGGATTGAAAGGCAGCTAGAGGACTTAGTTCAACAAAGGGGGCCCAAAACTGGCGGTTCACTTGGGCTTTAAGAGCCATGTGGGGAAGGGGCTAGAGGCACAATCTCACTCATAAAATGCTTGAAAGGAAACAAAACAATTCTACCTAAAATAGAAGCAGCCCTCCCTTTTGTTTCTTCATCAGGTAACTTTATTTGTTAGCTATTCACGTCAAGGCTTCAGTTGGACATGCTGGACACTGCCCTAGACACACTCTTGAGGGCCTCACCTCCAGGTCCCGGGCGGAAGCGACCCCGGGCGGGACTCCGGCCTCTCGCCGTCCGCACACCCACCGCGCAGGGGCAGTGGCGAGGCCGCCCAGCACGTCGGAGGGCGCCTCCCGGCGGGAGACCCGGCAGGACAGGCGGCAGCGCGCGTCTCTTCCTTTTTCCTGGGTGGCCGGGTCCCAGGGACTCTCGCCGGTGGTCACCTACAAGCCCACCGGCTGTCGCGGCCTCTCAAGCCCTCTTCCCAGAAGGCCAGCGTCCCGCGAAGCCCTCACAGAGTAAGAAGCCCGTCCCTCTGTCGCCGCCGGACGAGATCAAGGTTCCCGCCACGGCGCAGCCAACCGCAGCGAGCCTGCCGCGCGTGCGCACTACCCTCCGCTGCAGCGCCCTGCCCGCCCCCCCCTCCCCCCCCTCCCGGGACTGGAGGGCTTGGCTGCAGAGCTGCGCTGATGCTTTTGTCATTTGCTTTAAACCGGTCAAAGTCTGGTTTGGGTCTAAGGTTTAATTCTATAGGTATGTATTTGATGCCCACTCTACGTCAGGCATTCGTGAAAACGCTTAAATAGCAGGCGCCACAACATACTTGGACAAATAATTCTGATTCGGTGTGGTAAGGACAATAGGAAGGTGCGTTGCAGGAGTAGACTTGGATCCTATG
>NW_022103896.1:44597635-44618509 GCF_000313985.2 Echinops telfairi | reverse complement strand
ATTTAAGAAACTATTGAGTTTGCCTGCAAGATATTTCCCCAATCTTATGTTAGGATATAGAGATAGAAATATTAAGATATTAATCGAATCTCTCAGAAAGAGGCACCTCCGGAGCGTTTGAACAGGCAAAAGGAGTTTAGGGCGGAAGTGGCACCATTCACTGGTATGATTGAACATTTACTGAACATGCTCCACGTCGCAGGCAGTGCCACACTCTGCCAACCCTGGGAATGTGGACTTGGAAAGACAACACTGGTTAAAGGGCATTCATCTAACAGTGAAAAAAAATGTTTCCATTGAAAATAACAAGAGTTAATAAAAAGATGAACTCCTATGCTGCAGGTAAATAGGTGCACAGCTTCAACGCAACTTATGCCTTCCAATGAATTCTGACTCTTTCTCGCTCTGAGTGGCTGGTGGTTTTGAACTAATCTTGCGGTTAGCAGTCCAACGTGTCACCCCCCTACACATCCAGAAATAGGAAAAATGCACAGCTCTGAGGATACTTCTTGCCTGAGACACTTCATTGGTTGAGTGATGCTGTCCGGATTCCTGAGGCCAGCAATGCAGGAGCTGGATTCAGAGGTCTGCCAAGATTGGACACTAGTAAATTTCACCACCCTCTTCTTGGAGCTGGGACTTGAAGGCGTATGGGTGGAAAAGAAACCATCCAACCCAACTAATGTCTCCAGCCAGCTTTGATGTCATCTGGGAAAGCAGGAAATCTACCACCTTACATCTGGTTTAAGAGTTGACTTAAGATATCTGGAACGTTTCTCTTCCAGATTTGCACCAAGGTTTTGATTCCAGTTCATTTTGGTTTGACTACCTGCTGACAATGTGTATTTCCAAACCAGATATACTGAATCAGAATATATATTTTAACATTTGCTAAGATGTATTAACTGGAAAACAAAACTAAGAATTTTCATTTGGCTATTTTAGTTTTGGCAAGCTAGAGCTCCCCACAATTTTCTTGGCAGCAATCTTTACAGAAAGCTTTCCCCCAGAGCAGGTGCCCTGAATGCAGACTTCTGAACCCCTTAACCAACAGATCCCTGGTTGTGCAATGGTGAAGTACTGGCTGTTAGCCACAGGTTGGCAGTTGGAGCCCAGCAGCAGCTCCGTGGGAGAAAATGTGGCAGTCTGCTTCAAGGTTGGAAGCCTCAGAAAGCAAAGACGTTCTGTAGGGTTATTGTTGAGTTGTCATAATCTATTCAACTCGATGGCAGTGGGTTTTGTTTTAGCCTTCTGAGAAAATAAATGTTTGTTGAAGTCACTCATTTTTGGTATTTCTGTTTCAGCAGCACTAGATAACTTAGCCATATACTAACAAGAAAAAAGCCATCAGAAATTACACTTCTAGGATCCTTAGTGCAGTATCAATAATGCAGCATACTTAACTTCTTAGATGTGAAAGAAGCAGACCTAAGAACTTAATAATGTAACAATCCAAAATGGAATTTCTTTCTGTAGTCGTATGGGAGAATGGAAAAGCTTTTAACTGCACTTTAGGTAGTCCAGAGCCACAAACTCAAAGGCAGTATTCACAAGTAAACAGTTGGGGAGGGATGACTGGTGAACACACACAGCTC
The DNA here is from genome assembly GCF_000313985.2 of Echinops telfairi. Taxonomy (NCBI): domain Eukaryota; kingdom Metazoa; phylum Chordata; class Mammalia; order Afrosoricida; family Tenrecidae; genus Echinops; species Echinops telfairi. The sequence goes on along the minus strand of NW_022103896.1, from coordinate 44,616,914 downwards.
ACAGCCAACAATCTCTCCCAACAAGTCATTTCCTACCAAATTGAAAAAGTCCCCATTGTCTGTAGCAGTGTTTCCTAAAATAGGCAGCAATGCCCCCTGGCGCAAGGGTCTGGAACAATCCAGGAACAATACCCACATTTTATCTTGGATTTCATGGGCTAGATAGTATAAAATTTTTTAGTTGCTAGTTAGGCACTGATTTTTTTTTGTTTTGTTTTCTGAAAAGGGAGCCAAGTTTGAGAACCTCTGGTCTATATTTCCAACTTTTCATCATGCCAGCAAGTACCATTATGAATTCTGCTTAAACTTACCCCGAATTCCCACTCCATTGTTACAAAAGTCCTCCAAATTGTTAAATCTAATCTTTATCAATACCTTATCTATTTGGCACCACTTAGCAAATTTCCAAATCTCCGAAGTCTGAGCTCCAATTACTGAACTTCTAATAATCTTTTCCTCACTCTGCTCCCAACCAGTGGTTCTTCTCCCACTAGGAAGTTATTACACAGCAGTAAATGTTTTATTCATTTTCACACCACCAGTTTAATTCATCCCAAAAGCATTGCTACATCTTAGAGGTAGCTTTTCTATTTGATCTGTCCACTTCCACAATTACTGTCTTGTTTTTGTTAGAGCACTAGATCCACAACAGACTTATCAGAATTTCCTGTGAAGCTTTTTAAAGACTTGTGGGCTCCCGCAATCTTCACTTTTAAAAACCTCCCAGAGAATTATGAATTTGAGAACCATGAAAAGAAACCTTTGTAGCAATATACCTCCGATGCCAAAAAATATGTACTACCAAGCACTTCAGACTGGGAGCCCTTGGGCCACATTTGGCCCTGCACAATGCTTTAAATTTTCAGTTTGAGAATTGCCAAGAATTGAAAGCTGATTACACTGTCCATTTATGACTCTTTAGAAAAATAGATTAGATACACCAGCACCAGACCCATCACTTTCCACAATAACCATGCTTACTTTAATTCTTCAGGCAGGCACCTATTAGTGCCCATACTTTTGTTGGAGTTTCTCTCTCAGGTACTGAAGCTTAAGTGTAAGGCACCATCTAAATTCCGGTTTTACTTTTTTTCTTTACCTGGACCCCTTTATTTATTTTGCCACTGCAGTACTTCCATTTACACCTGTATTACCAGTTGAATTGTATTGTGAACCCCCACTCCCCAAACGATGTGTTAAAAGTCCTAACCTATGAATGTAACTTGTCTGGGCAAATAGTTTTTCTTTGTAGATGTTACCAGTTAAACTGATGTCATACTGGAGTGGAGTGCGTCATAATCCTCTATGACTGGCAACTTATGAAAACAGGAAGACAAATATGGAAAAAGTAGCACACAAAGGGAGACTGTTTATGACAGTTCATCCAAAAGTTAAGGAATGCCAAGAAGTACCCAGAGCTACAGAAGCTAAGATAAGGTGTGGCAGTCACATAATCTTTTGTCAACTTGAGCAAAGGGGTGGAGTCTAGCCGTCAATCAGGTCGTAGCCAATGAGACCTCTGTGTGGGCCTGTTCTTCCCCTGAGGATTCTGGGACTAGTCTTCCTCCCTGGAGGCAGGAGACACTCTGCTTGTCTTCCTGCTGACAAGCCACATGGAGCTATGGTGATAGGAGTCAGAGTCCTGGAGCTGGAGAAGCCACGGGGAAGCCCATGCCAGCGCTGAGATCCTTCCACCACCACAGGATCCACAAGATTTTCCACACACTGCCCTGTGATCTTCCTGCATTCGGGCATCATTGCATGTGTTGTGTGGGTCTGAAGAGGAATTTAGACTGGTATCCAACATATGGGCTAATATCAGACTTATGAACTTGATCTGGACTAGGCTGGGATGTTTTCTCAATATACTCTTTTATGTAAAGCTCTTTCTTATACACGAGTGTCTATGAATTTGTTTCTCTAGTCCACCCAGACTAACACAGGAGTTCCACTAAATCCCTCTAGGCTTTCCCTAGAAGTTTGTACTGCTTCCTCCCTAAATGTGGACTGCCAGCCAACAATGAGAATAACTTTGCTTTTTAAAACCATCCACTTTGTGGTATTTTAATACTATAGTCCTAGGAAACTAGACTGTATTTTTGTGTCTCTTTGAAAATCATGCTCCATGAATCTAAAAACAAAAGCCACAATTTTTTCTTCATTCGAGCTAGTCTTTATACAAAAACAATTCTAAGAAAGATGTTACTTATGGCCTGATGTATAATTTCAAGATTTAAAATGTTTAGACATTTTTAAGTTACTTTAAAACCCTATCATCGAATCGGTTTGAAATACAGTTGCTACGCTTTACAGATTCCTACTGCTTTTGAAAGGAAGCAATACCATGTTTTTTGCTTCTTATTCTTAGGAAACAAATTGCTTTATCGATCCTTTTGCTATTAGTTAATTAAAACAAATGTTCTCAATGTTATCCTGCACATTTTTCACTAGTTTTTAAGTATAATTCATAACTTTTCCTTGTGTTTTCTGTAATACTAAGTACTTTTGCAAATAACATATATACTTATTCCTACTCAAGTATATTTTTGAAGGTCTCCATAGACCTTAGTGTCTATGGAGACAACCTTCCCCTGTATCTGCATCACTTCTGAAAGAACTTGGAGTCCTGCTGCTGTGGTGGTTATGCCTTGGGCGGCAAGCCCCACAGTGTCAGCAGGAAACCACCAGTAGTGCCATGGGAGAAAGACTGGGCTTTCTACTCCCATAAAATGTCACAGCCTCAGAAATTCAGAGGGGCGCCGAGTGAACACTGACTCGATGTCAGTGAGTCTGGTGTGGTTCTTAAGCAATCCATTTCCATATGATGAATTAATTCTAACGCTAATACCATGAAATCTAAAAATCACCTTATCTGTCCAAGAGAAAAATAATTCAGAGCCAAACAAGCTGATATTAAGTCCTGATTCAACCATGTTTTAGTCAAGCTCCTCAACTTTGTCCCTCTATAAAATTACAGTATTATCTCCTTTCCTGGAAGATTATAAAGATTGGGTTATACATGGATGCAAGAACAGGTCATCATGTTGGTTTCCCTTTCTTCTCCTTTATCTCAAGCTCTTTATCATTCAAGGTATTTTTAATTAGCCTGGCATTAATTTACTTCTACACTATTAAGTTATCATCTTAACAGGCCTGAATTACTGGGTTTTAACCTAAAAGACTTAATCAAACAAGATGTACAGCTGTCTGACGTTGCACAAAAAATACATTCAGCTTAAAACTGAAAGGAAAAAAAAGCAAATATCTACCTTTTGTCACGCCTCAGGGACAAACTACCAGCTCTAACTAGTGTTTTTGAGAAGATGAGCCTACTCAGTTTCCAGATTAAGGGTTATTTACCAAGGGGTTTTAGGCTAGCAGTTAATAAAAAATTTCCCATTTAAACATCAAACTCTTTAGATAACTCAATTTTTATGCAGAGGAAAAAGAACTGAGGTTTTTGGTTTTGTTTTTTTTAAGGGGTCTTCCTAACAAACTGTTTACCCACTGTGTGCCCCAACATCATGATAAATGGCTGGAATGACACTGAGACACTGCCATTTTCTTTAAGATAACTGTATTTGATGCCAGTTATAGAGGCTCAATGTGTTAAAAAAAAAAAAAAACCTCTCGGGGAAAAGATAGCTGTATCTTCAAAGATAGCTACTTCTATATAAAAAGTCCAGATTTACTTGATGTTTCTGATTCCCAAAACAATAGCATTAGGATATGCTTCATTTTAGGCTTCAATGGAATAATTGCATAATAAAATAGTGTGAAATCTCAGTCTGTGACACAAATAGTTTTAGCATAGGCAAGAAAAGCGTCATGTATCTTTTGGTTCCCAAACAATGCACCACAGAGCACTAGAGTAAATTCCCATGAGATATTTTAAATTTTTGAGGAAGTATAAGAAATGTCTGCTTCTGTGTTTATGTTAAATACCACATAAACTGCAAGCTTGTGTTAATGAACATTTTCAACATTAATACATTCATTTTTTATGATGCCTTATTTTTACAAAGCTGAATTTTTTCAATATTGTAATAAAAAGTACAATGCAAAAATCAAGGCGGAACAGGAAATGAGACTGTTAAGTGTCCAAACTTAATTCCAAGATTTTAAGACATTGTGCAGTACCCACAATTAATAGCAGTCATTTACGAATCAAGTATAAATTTAATTGTTCTTTTAATTTAAGAAAATTGTTTTTCCAGCATGCTAAGCTGCTAAGACATAAATTCTTAATATGTTGTTTGCACCAAAAGGCTTACTAATCAGAAGCATCAGTATTTCAATGTGCTGTAAAAGGTATTACTGAGACCTGAAAGGGCCTTCTTACAGGTTGTGAAACTTTGGGAATTTCTGTGGTATGGGCAAGAAATACTCTAACACCAAAGTCATTTACTTTTTCACTCCCTACCTAAAAAATTCCCTAAATAAGAAGAGGGGAAAATATATACAAACGTACATAAAAAGTTTGGATTTTTATTGAAATCTTTTGTTAGGTATCAAACAAAATCTGCTTTCTTCAGATAAAAATATGCTCTCAGGTGTCTTCAGATAACTGTTAAGTCTAAATTGGTCCTGTAATGTCTTTATTTTTCTTGTCTTCATGAAATGGTCACATACATTAAGATGTTCCCCAAAGCATTTTTATCGTGTAAAGGACCGCACATGACGACCTCTACCACTGCCTCCACTAACAAACTTTCCTCTTGAGCCTCCACTGCCGCTATTTGCACTTGCCCAGGAAGGTCCCAGACCCCCACGGCCTCTTGACGTACGTTCCCGGGGGCTTGGGCGATAGCCTATAAAAGAAAGAATATAGTCTTTAGTTCCAATTCCTTTCCCATAATACAAATACTAACTGATGACACTGAGCTCAAACCAAAACAAGAATTATTCCTGGTTCCTTCAAAATCCATGCACAAACTATTTATTATGTACACTTTAAATAGGTAAACTGGATTATGTGTGAGAACTATATCCCAGTAGAGCTGGTTTTACACTTTATTTTTTAAGTGTATTTGTAACAAAAAACTGCCTTTGACCAGAAATATGGCTTATACAGTAGTCTTGAGGGGGGGGGTATGTTCTTACTACACACACAAGACAATACTATAAACAAAAATAGAATAGACTATGTAAAGATACCTGCTACTAAAATATTTTGGCCAAAAATGTATCTTACGGATAGGCTTTTATTACTGAAATCTAAAAATAGAACCCACCACCAGGAAACGGTTCAGACTATACAAATAATTCAGTATTTAAAATCTGATTACCTTTACAGAAAGTGTATATTCCTTGAGAATTATAAATATATATTCCTAAACATGCTCCCCGAGAAACCCTGTGTATGAAATACCACGAGTGGAAAAGAATGAACTGGCCTCCCTTGTCTCAACAGCACTGAGAGGAGAGTACCTGCAGAACTCAGGGGTCTTAATGGTGGCAGAGGACCCCTGTTAAAATTGCTCTGTCCCCCGCGACTGTCGTTGTAAGTTCCTCGAGGAGTACTTTGAGCACTCCAACTAGAGCCTCTTGTTCCTTCTCGGCGACTGTAGTTTCCTAAACACAAACAGCACAGTCAGAATCTACTTTCTCTCACAACTTTAGTAGGACTTAAGATAAACTGACAGGTGGTTTTCTTGTTTTTGCATCTTCCGTATGAAATTTAGTAAATGTAAAATACTCTAGAGACAGCATCACACAGTAGTGAAGAGCAGAGGCTCTAGAACTAAACTACTAGTGCTTATATACTGTTCTCCCACTCTCTTTATATGCCTAAACAGGGAAAATCATTTTCTGTAAAGTGGGGATACTCAGAGAACCTACCTCTTGGAACTGACGCTAGGACACTACATGGAGAATGTTTGTAATAGTTCCTGACACGCCTCTGTAAGTGTTCCTATGAACACTAACCCTTAGGCTCTTTTACTACCACCCTACTAACTAAGGAAGTACTCAGACATGTTGGAGATCTGCCAGTGAAGTAAAACTTTCTATAAGTATATTCAGATAAATTTTTTTTATTTTTTAAACAATTTAAAACATTACATTATGAACCAAGTAGATATGTGGACCATTGATAAAAACATGTTTTATTGTTTTTATCATTTTATTGGAAGTTCTTAAAGCTCTTATAACAATCCATACGTCCATTGTGTCAAGCACAATTGTCCATATGTTGCCATCATCGTTTCTTTTTTCTTTCTTTCTTTTTCTTTCTGCTTGAGCCCTTGGTATCAGCTAATTTTTTCCCTCCATCCCCCACCCTCCCACCTTTATGAACCCTTGAGAAGTTATAAATTGTTAATTTCATATTTTACATCATCTGCTGTCTCCCTTCACCCATGTTTCTGTTGTTTGTCACCTGGGGAGGGGGGTTTATACGTTGATCACTGCGATCAGTTTCCCCTTTCTCCCCCAACCTTCCCCATACCCTCATGGGATCGCTACACCCATCATTGTCCTGAGGGGTTAATCTGTCCTGGATTCTGTGTGTCAAAAGCTCTTATCTGTACCAGTGTACATGCTCACACAGACAATCCTAAGAGAACTGCTGATGAGTATACTTACTGTGAAAACCACATGTACATATTACATGCAAAGATAAACATAATTCTCAATTTTAAAAGGAAAATAATTAGACAAAATTTCTTTTAAACTCACCAATAAAAGTACAATTTAGCAAAGGTTAACCTGACAAAAAAAATTTGTCCTACCCTCTAGAGTTACATTGACTGGTCTAAAGGCAGGTTATCTGTAGTAACAGGAAATGTTCTACCTGAATCACTTCCATCCAATACTCTAATATTCCAATATCCTCATCGAATGGAAATATAAGTCGTTACCTTTTGAAGCAGGTGGTGTAAAAAACCGATTCTGACTGTGAAAAGCACCCCGTCCTCCACGACTGCCTGAGAACCCGCCACGGGAAGAAATCTTCTGTGACACTTTGAGTGGCCGTTTTGGTGCTGGCATAACATCTTGAGGGGCCACTTCTTTACTTTCAGCGGCCACGAAGTCATCCACGTGCATTGATGGCGGTCTACTTGTGTTCTGTTTTCTCTGACGAAAAATATCATGGGGTCGTATGCCCTGCCCGAATCCTCCCCGTCCTCTGCCTCTTGGAAGTGGCACCACGTGGGCTCGTTTGGCAGGTTCAATGTACTCAGATTTCCCACTATTAAAACAAAGGCAAACTCTATGAAAATATCTTTCATATCTTCAGGGAAGACTTTCAATCTTTGCAATTCTGAAAACTACATTTCTATTTTTCTTATTCCACTTCAGTAATCTTAAATTTGCTAATCTGAAAATTACTTTAAGGGGAAATAAATAAAACAATTGGCTAACATAATACTCAGGTAAAACATGAACTGAATGTACTTGGAATGTCCCAGCCAAATTATTATCTTTTCAAAAAAATCTGAAGAGCATTCCTATGCAAGTGCTAATTTATGTCAAGCTCCTCTTCTGTTTCAGAGCCATGTGTCTACTTTAAGACAGGGGAAATCATTTTACACGAGCACCTTCCAGATCTTCAGTGGAACTTACCTTGAAGTTATAAAGGTCTCATGCTTGTGCTTCCCAAGCTTGAATCCTTTGGTCGTCTTAGTTCTCCCTGGAGATGATGGTTCCGACAAAAACGAGCGCTCTAATTCTGAGTGCAAGTCAAAGTCACTACAACATTTTTCAGAGAGCTCTATTAAGTCAACCTTGACCTGCAGCCATAAAGTCAAAACAGAGTGTCATGGTAATGACCGTACAACTCTTCTTGATATACTGAACTACTGAATGGTATGGTTTGGGGATTATGTCCCACTATAACTCTGTTAAGATTAAAAAAATAAAAAAGGCATCTTAAATGTGATTGTTAGGGAATCTTGATTACTAAAAGTCTTCATGTATCTAATTAAAAATACTAAGTTGCAAGTCTATTTCTTTCCATTCATCTTTCAGAAGGCTCATCATTGGCAGTTCACTTAAAAAAAAACAAACATAAAAGACATACCTTTGGAGTTTAGCTCCTAAATTCAACTACCTTTAAAAAAAAAAAGGTAGTGGAAAAAAATGAGCTGATACCAAGGGCTCAAGCAGAAAGCAAATGTTTTGAGAAAGGTGAGGGCAACAAATGTACAAATGTGCTTGACACCATGGATATATGTATGGATTGTGATAAAGAGTTGTACGAGCCCCCAATAAAATGATTTTTAAAAGAAATGGTAGTATTCTTTCTTAAGGCACTCTAGCTAGTGGTGCAGTGGGTTAAGTGCCAAACCAAGAACAGTAAAGAGCACACTTGCTGCTCTGCAGGAAAGAGATGGGGCTTTCTGCTCCCTTGTAAAGGTTTACTGAAACCCACAAGGGCAGCTCTGCTCTGTCCTACAGGGTCGCTACAGGTCAGTCAATTCAATGGCAGGCAGTGAGTGAGTGAGTGAGTGAGTGAGTGAGTGAGTGAGTGAGTGAGTGAGTGAGTGAGTAAGTGAGATTCCACTTCAAAAAAGGATTGTTTGCTGCCTGACAGGGATCTGAAGACTTCTCTCAATCAATCAGCAGTGACTACTTCCAGAAAATTTCCAGAACAAACAGAAAATAGTCAACTCTGCAACTGTATTGACTATTTTTCTGTTTTAAAAGGATTCTGTGCTACAAATCCTAAAAGTTCTTTGCAATTTTTGAGGTTCCAACCCAAGTTTAATTACAAAGAAATCAAAATAAAGTTTACTTTTTTTTTTAATTCATAAAACCTAAGCCACATAAATTTCCCTCTAAACCATATAAGGCCACAATCAACAGCTCAAGGCAGTTACAAACCAATTTAAAGTTAAAAACACCTCAAATGTGAGGCAAATCATTCTTTACTGAGTATGATGAACACTAGCATTTTCTGGATCAGGAAGTATACAACTGTCTCTTTGATCAAAAGAATCAACAAAAAGGTTTCCTGGGATATGTGGGAAAATGAAATTAAAAACAAATAGAATTTTTCTATAAACTTTTAAAAGTCCTCTCATATGATCCAATATATGTATTTAAAATCACCATCTTAAATATAAAACCCAAGTGCTTCAGACCACTGATAAACTAATATAATTTCCTCCCCAAAATTCCCATTCTCATATAGATCATCAAAAGAGCCAAACAAGCTGAGAATTCTAGACATCATCAAGTGGGAAACTGGTATAAAAATAATGCAGAAATGATCCCCCAAAGGAATTTAATAATCATATAATATATTAAGTATTAATATTTCACTATTAACAATATCCAAAGAAACAAATCATCAATACATTTTAAAATAGTCAGTAATAAAATTATAAATACCAAATCCAGATCTGTATCAATATCTTCAGCCTGAAATGGAGTGAACCACAGCGATTTCAATTGATCATCCATGACATCGGCTATCACATATGCAGTCCTAGAATAAGGAAAACTATTTGGTGAAAAGTAAAATTCCAAAATAAAATATTTTAGCTTATCTTCTAAGTAAAATTACTGCTACTCTCTGAAGTATTAATAAAATTAGCACTTGAAAAGACTCCTCTAAAACCAATGGAACTATTTCTGCTGTGGTAAATTCTGACCACGTATATGGAGCCCTGGCTTAACTTTTGAAAAGCGATGTTTACTTCGCCAGAGACAACAACAACAGATACCGTGGGGGAAGGGAGACAGCGGTTGGTGAAAATAATTATACTGTACCAAGGGGTCTTGAGGGTGGGAAAAGGGGAGGGAGGGAAAAAAGAGGAACTGACACCAAGGTCTTAAATAGAAAGCAAATGTTTAAAAAATAATGATCGTAACATATGTACAAATATGCTTCATACAACTGATGTATGGCTTGTTATAAGAACTGTAAAAGCCCCCAATAAAGTAATCTTTAAAAATTTTTTTAATAACACACGCTCTCCCAGCCCCCACCAAAAAGCCATGTCTACGGCACTATACCATTTGTTACAGAAACTGCCCTTTTAACAATTCTAACTGAACAGTCGGTATGGCTATCAGTCCTCCAAAGATGAAAAGGTATTTTATCTTCTAGACCAGAGGTTCTCAACCTGTGGGTCGCAATCCCTTTGGAAGTCAAACGACCCTTCCACAGGGGTCACCCAATTCCTAACAGTAGCAAAATTACAGTTATGAAGTAGCAACGAAAATAATTTGATGGTTGGGGGTGTCACCACAACATATTAGAGGGTCGCGGCATAAGGAAGGTTGAGAACCACTGTTCTAGACCAATAACTGGCGAACTATGCTCCGTACTATCCACCTGTTTTCATGTAGCCTAAGCTAAGAATATATTTTAAAAGTTGGGAGGCGGGGGTATGAGAGAATATGCAGAGATGATAGGTGGCTGGCAAAATTTAGAACTTTTGCTACTTGCCTCTTTACAGAAAAAGTTTCCTGATCCTCTTTCCAGACCCCAACACCTATATAAATAGCATCTACTCCACCACGAGTTACTGCTTATTTTACCTGTTGTTGAAGAGATTCTGGAGAGACTCTGGAGCTGAAAGCACTGGTTCTACATCTTGTTCACTGAGAGGTAAAGGATCACCTGAGGATTCCAGCATCTGTTTCAGTCCAATTATATTGTCCAACAAAGAATCCAAATTGTCATCATCTTTTGAATGTTCCTAGATATAAGAAAAACCAAATAAGATACAAGTAAAATTTAAACATGCATGCCCATAATATATTGGCTATAGTAGTAGAAAAGGCTGTATTATTTCACACTAAGAAATGTGGAGTACATATAGAAACTATCAATTTAACATTAATATAAATTAATTAAACATACACCAAAAGCACATGCCATTTGATTTCTAAAGAATGTCAGTAGGGTTACCCTGCATCCAAAGAAAAAAAAGTTTTTTCATATTGCTTTCATTTATTCCATAAAATTCATAGCATTATGGAAGACTTCATTTCAAATAATTAAATTCAAGAAATTATGTGAAACAATATAAACTCTCCAACTGAGGGTTCACTATTTTGAAAGGTCACTATGAAAAAATTGTACTAGTCAAACTCAGGAGGAAGTGTGCCTTGGAAATGTGTTGCTTTTGTTTGTTTTTCTGGTTTGTTTTTGTTTTTTACCAAAACAAGCTTCTCTAGTTCAAGGAACAAATTTTCTGGACTTTCTTCTTTGCTTTGTAGAAGCTGTTTTAACTCTGCAGCATTAATACTCATCGTCCGTGATGGATGAGCTCCCTCTACTTCCAGGAGACCACTATCATCTCCACAACATCCCTGTAAATGTCACACACAAGTTACATTTGAGAGCAGAGAAATTTGCAAAGATGTTTCCAAACTTATTCAGATATGTAAGGCATTTGCTGCAATCTGGCCTTCAATGTTTTGCTCTAACATCAGTACAAATGGCTAGTTTCAACCAGGATTTAGTCATTGCTTAAAGTAGAAATAAGTTTCCTTTGAATAAGACTCACAAAACAAATAGGTAAAGCATATGTATTCAATTTATTGGCATCAAGATTTCTTTAACAAAATTATCCAATGGCAAAATAACACTCGCGTTTGCTGGATATAAAACATACTGACCCCCAGAATAATTAAGAAAGTATGTATTTGTTAAACAAAGAAGTGACAATATATTTCTGGAGACGAAGCAAACAACTTGAGAAAGTAGTAACTACCATATTTAAGGTAATATTCTGTTAGGTGGAAAACATAGTATTTACTACTTTTTAAAGTATGCATTGAGAGTAAGTAAAAAAAGTATTGCTACTAAGGGTTCAGCTTAAACATTTGTGGGTTTTGTTTCAACCAAAACATAAACATATCTATGCTATAAGTAGATGGTTCTGGCAGCTTCTCTCAGTAACCACCTGTCTTATTGGGTGTCTTCCAGGAAGGGAAAAAAAAAGGTCTAGTCCAAATAGTGGCTTCCAATGGGAACTGATAGGCCAATTCAATTCAAGGCAAAGAGATCAGTCCAGATTGAACCACCAATAGGGGTAACAGATCACAATGATCAACATATAACCCACTCCCAGGAGGATGAACAACAAAAAAGTGAATGAAGGGAGACAGTGGTAGGAGACGTCGGACAAGGTACAACATGATAAAATAATAATAATTTATAAATTATCAAGGGTCCATGAGGGAGGAGGAAGAGGGAGGGGAAAAATGAGGAGCTGATACTAAGGGCTCAAGTAGAAAGAAAATGTTTTGAGATGGATGATGGCAACAAATATACAAATGTGCTTGGCAATGAATGTATGTATCGATTGTGATAAGAGTTGTACGAGCACCCAATAAAAAAAAGAGAGAGTCCAGAAAGCTATGGAGATGGTCTCCCTCCACTCACCCCCAATAACAATGCACCTACCTGCTCATCCTTCAAGGGATGCCCTATAAGAATTTCAGTAGGAAACATTACCCATCCATCCTATAGCCCTGGCCATGCCCCTTCAGACTTCTTTATTCCCAGAACTCAAGGAATATATGTATTTTTTAAAAACATGTTTTGAGTCCCTCAAAGATGCCCAGTTGCTTTGATGTGGTATAAATCAAAGATGGTAAAATTCTTTGGGGAAAGAGTTAAGATGTGGAAACACCACCTTAAAAATGTATAAACCTTGATGGAGAATACATGAAAGACAATAGCTTCCCATTTTAACAGTATGGTTTAATAAAGGTTTCTATGATTTTATATAGCAATACTTTTTAGCTTACCCACTTATAACAAAATTAAATTTGAAGTGATCATAATTCAATAGCAGGAAATTCACCCAACAAAACAAATCTTGGTTCATGACACTAAACACATGATCCATTCTCATTTAAATGACTATGCATCTAGCGAACAATAGCTTCAAATAGTTAGAACACACACTTTTTCAAATGATTCAAAATGAGTATTGCCTCTCAGGAATCTGCAGGCATTCACCAGGCCAGATGTAGGACTTAGTGTTCTAAATGAGCATTATAATAATCTTGGGGTTAGAGCTCATATTTTTATTCTGTAATTGGTCAAACAAAAATAAAAGTGGAATTAAAATTATTCTGAATAGTAATCCTTTCAAACCAAAATTTAAAATATTTTAAAGTTTTTTATATATTTACTACTATGATTATGATACTACTATGATGATGAGTAGTGAAGAATTCCTAAGATTTTTTTTAAAACAATAAGCCATAAATGTTTCTGGAAAATTAAATTCTATCAAATTTACAAGAGCTATCATTTCAGATTTCCTTTATTAGTTTGTCAAACATTTCAGCTATAAAAGTGTACAAGGCACTATGCAAGTACTGTAGGAAAAAAGCTATTAAGACATGGTCTCTAACCTAAATGACCTTATATTCAGAAAATGCAGCAAAAATGGTAACAGATATAAAAAGGATGTAAATCCAATGCTTTAGAGTTGATTCGGCTCATACTAATCCTACAAAACAGAACAGAACTGCTTTTTAGGGATTCCAAGGCCATAAATTTCTTTAAGAGCAAAAAGCCTTATCTTTCTCCCATGGAGCAGTTAGAAGGTTTGAACCACTGACCTTGAAGTTAGTAGTACAATGCTTACCCGATAGCACCACCAGAGCTCCTTTAGAAGCTGGTAAAAACAAAACTCTTAAGTATTCTTCCATCAAGGAAACCTCTAAAATCTCTTCAGGTCAGCTACAGCCCCACTTTTAAATACAGTAGGTCTTTCAGAACTATCTGGTCAACTTAATTACTTTAGTAAACCAGATGATAAAATATTCTGTCAATAAAATTGGCAAGACAATACAAAGAGAATGAGCAGCCAAGGAGGGCTTACTGAGTTAAATATTCTCAATATAAATTACATGCATGAGAAACTCACTAAACAGTAAATTTATTTTTCTCATAAAAATGGTCTCATTTATTTTGGTTACACCGCACTAAACAGTAGAGAGGGCCACTATAACTATTCTCCATTAGAAATCTTAATTATAAGCTTAATTTCTTAAATTGATCCACAGTGTAGTTAACAGACACATTTGGGCAATGCTGTGTTCAACTGCAATGAATTGAGTTTCTATTTACTCCAGGACTTCTTGGAGATTTCCCTGTAGGAAAAGTGCATGCTCAAGCTCCATTAGGGGAGGCATTTTCAACTTTGTTGACCACAGCACTAGTTTAAAGACTGGCCTATCAATGGCTTTTGGAATTCAATCTTGATATTAGAACACTGAGAAAAATTCTTAATTGGATTCTAACAATAAAGTTACAGAGTGGAAGAGATAACTTTCATTGATACCTATGGAGGGTCCACAATACTCTAGTATAATAAACTTCACAGTCACCTCAAAATTACATCTAAAAAATAATCCGCAAGCGCTCAATTAAGTGAAAAGTATTTGATTAAGAGTCTGGTAAAGCTTTACAGGTCTGAGTTACCCTTGTAAAGAGTATTTGAAAATTTAAGGCCCTATATACTTCTCTATTATTTAAGTTTACAAACTAATGATGCCAAATACATTAATTCATGACTCGTCGATGACTCACTATCACTGAGTCGATGCCAACTCATAGTGGCCCTGTAGGAAAGGGTAAAGCTGCTTCTGTGCGTTTATGAAACTGCTATTCTTTACAGTAAAAGCCCGATCTTTCTCCCTCAGAGCACATGGACGGTTTTGAACTGCTGACCTTGAGGATGCCAAACCAATGCATAACCACTCTGCCACCAACGCGCTTTTAATACGTTAAAGAAGAGTTTTAAAAACTCCCTTCTTAAGCAGGTTATCTTTTTTTGCAAATCAATAACCAATATTTACCATGAAGGTTAGATACAGTACAGAGGAAAAAAAACATTTTAAGGTACAAGAATATTTTTTAACCTAAATGGATTTTTGATCTATGACAAAAGTTTGTATATTTAAGCAATACCAAATATGTATAAACACTTACCATGGTGTCAGAGTTTAGAATCTGCCTCATAAACTCCAAGAATGAAGATGCAAGCTCGCCTGTGTCCTTACTAAATGTGCTGACCACTCGTTTCAGTAAACTATGCAGAGCACTACTGTTTTTCTTTAAGGAACTGCAATTAAATAGGACATATTATTTTAAAATGGGTATATTAATCTCAGTAATGAGTTATCTCAGTTCAGATATAACAAAATTTACTCCATTTCAAACAACACATAAAATATTTTTAATTTTTCAAGTACTTTAATGAATCTGTGTACACAAACCCATTATATCAACACTTACAAAGCTAATCCTTGATCTCTCAAAGATGAAAAATAAAAATTCCCCCATGTAATAAAAAGTATAAAACAGGAAACTTGCAGGTGTTCCCTAGTTTTAAACTATCTATAATCTGGTGATTTACAAACATAAGCAAGTTATAGCTATTTCAGAAGGCTTCCCAGAACCAGAGCTTACAATAACAATTACAAAGAATGATTGGTTTATCTCATACTATACACTCACAAGAGGCTTTCAAGGATTTCAGTCTTTTTTTTTCTTTCAATAACTAAAAAATAATTGTTTTGTTCTATGGATCAAATGGTCTCAGTTACAACTACTCAACATTACTGTTATAATAGGAAGGCAACCATAACTATATGGAAATAAATGTGTTCAAATAAAACTATACACAAATATAGGCACAGGCTGGATTTAGCCAACCCCTAATACAGAAACTCCCATACTATTCTTCTGCAATGCTGCTGGATGGATTCAAACCACAGTGTAAACCAGGGACCATCCAGGGACCTATGACCACGTATGTGGTAGTTGTTGTTAGCTACGGCTAAGTAAATTCCAAGTCATGATGATCCCAGTGGGCAGAGTAAAGCTGCACCATAGCTTTTCAAAGCTGCAGACCTTTTGGAAACAGATCACCAGAGCTATTTTCTAAGGTACCTCTGGGTGGGTCTGAATTACCAATCTTTCAGCAAGCAGCACTATACTTAAAGACATTTAAGCAACTTGCAGACCTGCTAGGAAATATTCTATATGTTACTATACAGTTCCTAGTTGATGAAAAGAAAACTTCAAGGGCAAACTATCCTACTATTCTATGAAGCTATACCAAAGTTAACAGAAATTGAAAAGCATGACAGTAACACCAAACATGCGGGGTCTGGATGAAAAAATGTTCTTAGGTTCTAACATGCCTGTCATTAGCATGAGCTAACGTAGTGAAGAAAGCTGATAGTGCCCGGCTATTAGAAGATGTAGCATCTGGGGTCTTAAAGGCTTTAAGTTAAACAAATGGCCATCTAGCAAGGAAGCAGCAAAGCCCACATGGAGGAAGCACACCAAGCGGTGTGATCAGGAGGTGTCCATGGGATCAGATAACAGAAAACCCAAAACAAATAACCATATCAATGTGAATGAGGGGGGTCAGAGTGGAAACCCAAAGCCCATGTGTAGACAATTAGACATCCCCTCACAGAAGAGTCACAAGGAAGGGACGAGTCAGCAAAAGTGCTGTATAGCACATACGAAACACACAACATTCCTCTAGTTCAGCAGTTCTCAACCTGGGACTTGATCCCTTTGGGGGTCAAACAACCCTTTCACAGGGGTTGCCTAAAATATATTATTTCCGATGGTCTTAGGAACCGAGACTCCGCTCCTCTATCCGTCTCCAGGCAGGTCTGCCTACATGCAAATACACCCATATACAAGTACCCAGCATGAAGTCTGTTACCCATGCTACACCATGCTTTAAGACAAAATTTCATTGATTTGTAATTAGTAATTTGTAAATTTGTAATTTGTAAATGTTTCACAATATATAATCATATTGCTTTGTGATTCATCACTAAGCTTTAATTGTTGAATTTGTAACAATGAAAATACATCCTGCATTATCAAATATTTGCATTACGATTCAAAACAGTAGCAAAATTACAGTTATGAAGTAGCAACGAAAATAATTTTATGGTTGGGGGTCACCACAACATGAGGAACTGTATTAAAGCGTCGTGGCATTAGAAAGTTGAGAACCACAGCTCTAGTTCTTTAATGCTCCCTCCCCCTCCCATCATGACCCCAGTTCTACCTTACTAATCCAGCTAGACCAGAGGATGTACACTGGTACAAGTAAAGAGCTCTTCACACACGGAATCCATGACAGATAAACCCCTCAGGAACAGTCATGGGAGTAGTAATACCATGAGGGTAGGGGAAGGTAGGGGGAGAAGTGGGGAAAAGGGGCAGCCAATCACAATGATCGACATATCTCTCTTTCACTCACACACACACACAAACACAGCAGCGGGACAAACAACAGAAATGTAGATGAAAGGAAACAAAACAACAGATGAAAAATCGCAACATGAAAATAAAAATAATTTATCAAGGGTTCACGAGGGTAGGAGGGTGGATGAGGGAGGGGGGGAAAGAGTAGCTGATATCAAGGGCTCAAGTAGAACAAAAATGTTTTGACGTGATGACGGCAACATATATACAAATGTGCTTGATACAACTGATGTATGGATTGTTACAAAAGCCCTAAGACCCCCCAATAAAATGATTTACCAAAAAAAAAAAAGAAGAAAGCCAGGTTTCTCACTGTTGGAAAATAATGGTACAAAGGAAAACCAATGATCTGTAGTGGCCAATGATGGAACAACTTCAACAAGAATACAATAATGTAGAAAGCTGCTGGACTTACTGTGGTCTCTGTGCAACTTTTATAATTTGCTACACTCCTCAGAGGCAAACAAGTTGGACTGGATGTAGATGCCACCTTCAAGGGCCAGATAATTCTAGCAGTCATCTGCCTATTAGTGATCAAAAGACTAGGTCCTACTATCTGGTTAGTCAGCAGAGACATCCTGAGACTGCCCTAAAAAAGACTTAAGTCACTGCCAATGAGTCAATTTTGAGTCACAAGGACCCTTAAGGACAGAGTAGAACTGCACCTGTTTGTTTCTGAGACTATAACTCTTCACAGGAATAGAAAACTTCAACTTTTTCCCACAGAGCTCCTAGTGGTTTCAAACTGATGACTTTGCAGTTAGCAGCCCAATGCATAACCACTATGCCACCAGAGGTCCACTGACCTAAAACTTAAGGAACCTTATTGTTCTGTTTGCTTCTCATGGTCAATAGTTGCTTTCCCATGGTTATCCTGAAACCTGAGTTAATGTAAAAGTATCTGTATATGGCTCCCACAGGTGTGAATTCCCAGTATATATATTGATTATGTATTTCGATTTCACAGAAGATGTCACCAAGAGAGCCAGTGTGGTAGTCAGCCTCCTTGCTGGTGTCACTGTCAAGTAATTTCTCTTTTCCTTTCAAACTTGTACTTAATGAATTGACTCTACCCTCCAGTGTACAAACCCCTATTAGCAGTAATGACAACAATACTTTAGATTACAATACTAAGAAGAGCACTTCTATCCTTGAGTTCATCTGACACTCTTTTCGACAGGATATTTAATAAACATAAAAAGAATGAAGGAAATAGGAAATGACCATTAGGCCATCACACTAATAACTAACTGCCACATGCAAGATACTTTGATGTATAGTAGTTAGTGAAAGTTTACAGCAGAAATGCGTATTTGTACAATTTCAAAGCATATCCTCCAAAATTTAATTAGTATTTAAAAAGGGAAAAACAGTTTATAGTACAGAATTCTGGAAGCAACCCCCTTCATATCAGTAGTACATACAGATATAAACAGCATTTTCTGGAATTATACACTGAGAAAAGAAAATCCACCCCTGCAGCAGCCTTCCAGAAACAGCACCACCTCGACCTATTCACGGAAAGAAAAAACACATAAACCTAAATGGAGCGTTCTCTGTGAAGAAACCAGTGACTCGGATTCCTTCTTTCTCCCTATTCAGCCTCAGTTACCATACAACCCAATTTCTCATAGTGGAAAGTTGGTTGCTGTGTGAGGAAGGATAAGTTCAATTGATGAGGGGCAAAAACCCATTTTTCCTTCTTCTTAGGCTCTGAGTTATTTATATGAGAATGTACGAAACCTAGTTGGCTACTCTTACTAAAACGCAAAATATGAACAAAAAATGTTTTAGATGGAAGACCATTTTATAAAGTACCTAAAAGTGAACCAATCCACAGAGAAGACCATATGGCCAGCCCCACTATGAGACACGGCATCCCTAACTGACCTATAACCCTACAGGGGACAACACTGGAGACACAGTGTGGTAACTGCACCCGATCTGATCCCACCACACTGAGGCAAAACACTAAGGGTGAGCAACAGAATAGCAAGGAGAACAGAGCAACAAAGTCCCCAGGGAATACCAAAAATACTTTGGGGCCAGGGCTTG
>NW_022103896.1:44583878-44596230 GCF_000313985.2 Echinops telfairi | reverse complement strand
AGGGGTTTAAGTGAAGAGCAAATGTTTTGAGAATGATGAGGGCAACGAATGTACAAATGTGCTTGACACAATTGATGTATGTATGGATTGTGATAAGAGTTGTATGAGCCCCTAATAAAATGATTTTTTTAAATTTTTTAAAAAACAACTAAATGTGTAAGTTGTTTGACCATTCTCAAAAATGAATGTCAAGTCATGGGATCAAATGGTCAACAAGTACCCAAAAGCAAAGATATGGAGGCAAGGAAGCTAGCTCAATGAAACAAAACAAATAGGAGGCACTAACATAATGGCATATGTACACTCTTAGATATAGTGAAAACACACTGACAGCAAAAGAAAAACTAGATTACTGAGACCTCCTACAAATTAGACACATGCATCAAAAGATTTCACCAAGAATAAAAAGATAACCCATAGACTAGGAAAAAAAAATGTTGGCATTGACATACTGGACAAGGTGTTAATCTCTAAAATGTATAAAAAACACTAATGCATCAACAAGAAAAAGAATCCAATTTTAAAATGGGCAGAGGATATGAACAGACAAACATTTCCCCAAAGAAGACATTAAGAATGGCAGCCAGTAAACATATGAAAAAATGCTTGTGATCATTAGTCATTGAAGAGATGCAAATCAAACCAACAAAAGATATTATCTCACCCCAACATTAACAGCAGAGTTCAAAAGCACAGAAAATATCAAATTCTGGGGAGGATGTGAAGAGACTAGAATCCTCATACACTACTGGTGAGACTTTTAAAGAGGCTGTAAAATGTGGGAAATGGAATGACACTTCCTTAAAATTTTGGAAACAAAAATAGTATATGACCCAGCAATACTTCTACTTGGTATATATCCTACAGAAGAACCACAACACTAATACACACACACACACACACACACACACACACAGAGCTGTGTTCATCACAACACTATTCACAATAGCAAAAAGATATAAAGAACTTAAATGCACATCAATGATCAATGGTACATACACAAAATGGAATACTACACAATGTTAAAGACTAGTGATTAACCTGCAAAACACCTAACATTAATGAACCTGGAAGACATTATCTTGAATGGAAATTACTCAACTCACTGCCATAAGTCAATTCTGACTCACGGTAACCCTATAAAAGACAGTAGAACTGTCCCTGTGGCTTTCCAAAACTGTAACCATTTACAGGAATAAAAAGCCTCATCTTTCTTGCACTGAGCAGCTGGTGGTTTCGAACTGCCAACCTTGCAGTTACCAACCTAACAGGTAAACACTATGCCACCCAGGCTCCTTGAATAAAATTAACCATCACAAAAAGACAAATATTGTTATAAGGTCACTATGGTAAAAAGTCAAAAAAAGGTTTCCAGACTAAAAGAAGCATTTGTTGATGGTTATCAGGGGTGAGAGACGGGAAAGTAAGTTTCTTACTAGAGGATAAAGCAGGGAGGAGTGCAACAATGAAAACCAACAGAAATTAACTACTATCATATACACAATCCCAGATTATATGTGATCTATGAATAGATGCACAGATGAGAGAGATACAAGCTGAATGGATATGACAGGGTAAGTGTGAGTTTATTCATAAATACACATAGGTTTGACAGAGGATAGCTATACATGAGTGTTTTATCTTGGCTACAAATATTTCCATGAATGTGTAGAGCTTACAGGGCAAATTACAAAAGCTTCATAGCTATAACCAAACACCCTGAAGGGAATGATCACGGGATCTAGGGGCGCAGGACCATGGTCCTGGGGGACATCAAGTTCAAGTGGCATAACATAGTCCACAAAGTCAATGTTCTGCACCTTGCTTTGTTGAGTAGCAACTGCAGTCTTAAAAGCTTTAGAACAGCCATCTAAGATCAGTCATTGGTTTCTCCTTGTCTAGAGGAAAGAAAAGTGAAGCAAATCAAAGACCCATGGAAATCAGTACTCCAATGGACTAATGGGCCATACACAGATCAGGCTCCATGACCCTAAGGTGAGAAGAACTAGGGGGTGCCCAGTTACTACTAGCAATTGTTCTGAAAGGGAGCACATTGGAACACCCTGAGAAAAGTGGGAGAAAAATACAGAACACAAAAAAAGATTGAAACTGGTGGAATCTGAGACTATGGCTTTTAATCACCCTTCAGGCCTAGAAATTAACTCATTCCCATAGCTCAATTTTCATCCAGACAACAGACAAGTCTTTAAGGGGGACAAAAGCACTAGGGAGGTATGCACATCTTAGAATAAACAGCCACTTGAAATTTAAAAGGCAGCATTTACACAAGCAAGCACAAAGTTTGGAAAGACTTGAAAAGACAAAAGAATGGCCACAGGAAACACAGGGAAGGAATGGGATAGGTGATACTGCACTGCAGGAATTAAAAACAATGACATGAAACAAAATGTGCATTAATTGTTGATCTGCTCTGTAAACCTTCATTCAATTCACAAAAGGCTAAAAAGAAAAAGAAATAGAACAAACAAAATGGAAATAAGAATGCTGACACTGTGACAATTGTATCCAATATAAGAGAAAAATTTGTACAAAGGTTTACTCTGTAAACTTTCAGCTAAACCACAATACAAAATTGGGGTTTTTAACGTAAACTAAAAAAATGGTGTGTCTATTCAAATTATATTTTTGTTTCCAAAGACTTTGTTATAAGTATGACATCTCACTGCTAATCAATCTTTCACATAAACACATAGTATCCTCATTAAAATAAAAATCATTACTTCAGCTTTCTCCAACAGATATGAATTACTGTGAGAGGAGTAACATTGAAACTGCAAACGTGATCACATTAAACTAGGTAAAGCTTCACCTTTTTAGATGATATAATCCATAGTCATGCTCTGCAAGAAACATCATTGTCCTGACACATGTCAGTAAGCAGCTGTAGCTGCTTTCGGAATTAGCAAGGGTAGCCAGGAGACAGTCGCAGATTGCAGCCATCAATTCTTTGTTTGGCAGAGAATTGGAAAGTTGTTCCATTTCAGAAACGGAACCTTCTGAAGAGCTTGGCAAAATAAGTGCAATGTCCTGTGGGGCAGAGGTGCATAAGAAAAGTGAACATGTTAAACCATCATCCCCATCACTTGGCCAGTTTTTATTAGAAGTACATACCAAGCAAAAACTCCAACATATTAAGAACAAAAGAAATAAAATTAAAGACTAACCACCTAAAGGAAGATTTATTTGTTAACACTTTCACAAGCATCTTTTGAAAACATTTTCCTTCTGTTTTACACTGCATGCATTTCCTATTTTCAAAGTTACTTTTAAAAGTGATGTATTTTATATTCTTTAAAAAAAAATTATTTACCATGAATTTATATCCATTTTAAGATTTATCTAGAAACCACTCAGAAAACTTTTAGTACACATATTTATGCTGGGATTTTACATATTACAAAGGATACAGCAACTACATGTTTAAGCACAATTTTCCTATTATATACTTTGTACATAATTGGAAGCAATATATATAATTTTTATATGTTTTTAAAATCCAGGTTTTTCAATACCGAACAAGTTTAGCTAACTGGAGGCTTTTTTCATAGAAATGAGTAAAGCGCATTTCACAAGTAGCCTTTCTTGCTATCATCATTTTTAAACACTTCAATACCTTGAAACCTGTATCGACCTGAATTAAAAAGTCTAAAGAAAATTTACATCAAAAGATATAAATTAGCCATGGCTGAGGCTGGGATGCTATGTAGTATCGTTTGGTATAGTCAAGCAACTCAACATAGGCTATGGGACAAGCAGCAGGGAAGTGGACAATGAGGTTAAAGAATTAAAATAACCCAAAAAATAAAAAATAAATTTTTAAAAAAAGATTAAAATAACTTCACTCCAAAGTTATTTTCTACCAGGTCCCCTTTGTGTGAAAATAAGTCACACCAAAATTATTTTTTCTTGATTTGAATGTTACATGTAATCAGACTGGAAAGATAAATCTCCCAATGTGAGATTCTATTAAAAATATTGTGGCTGAGAAGGGGTAAAAACTACAGGAGCATTTTCCAAGCTACAATGCAAGCAGGTATAGACATCAGCTCCAAGGACATCAATCACAACGGGCTACAGCAAACAATGGGCTACAGCTAAAACAACTGTCACCAGTGGAACTATAGGCTACAAGTCGATAATATAGAGAGAAGGGGAAAAACTACTACTTTTAGCAAATATGTATAGCAAGCACACTAATCTGAAATATAATAAATTGTAGTGGCCTGTGGTGCCTCCAAAAGTTGTCCTCACAAAAGAGCTCATTCTTAATTCAACCAATCACAAAACTTTAACATCCAAGAATGATTTGATTTGTAATTGGAAGGAAAATGAACATATTAGACATAACCAATCCCAAGAATACAATGGTGCACACAGCAAATACCAGAGGATAAAATCTCTTACAGATAACAATTCCTCAGTAAAACCTGTGATACAGAAACCTGCAGCAAGCTCTAAACAATGACAACTAAATCATTTTACTGTTGGTTCAATAGGCAAATTGTCCCTCTACAGGAGTAATGAAACAGAGGCTCTTCATTCACAGTTAAGATTTGCATCAACAGAACCTTTGAAAGTCAGACACAGAATTTATAAAATCACAAAGCATACCTGATCGCAAAGAGACTGCAAAATGGAGGTGATATATTCCACACACTGTTGGCGAATAACACTGTCTCCTGGAGATCGCACCAAAGACAACAGGTCTTGAAATATTTCTGCATATCGTTCATCACCTTTAATAGTTCCATTAATTAGATGCAAAATAGCTAATTTACAAGCTTTGTGTGAAGTCAGAGCATCGAGAAGAGCAAGCAGCCTGGCAGTTTGGTTAGAATACTGCTTTTCTTTCTCTTCAGAAGTGCTGAAATAAAATCAACATATTTAGCAAAGAAAGTTCCTGATTTTATAGTAATACAAACTAATATTAATTCCTGGGTACAAATGCAAATAATCTTATGCAAATCTTACACTTAACGTCGCATTCTTTGGATATAAGGCCAACTTCTCTGAAATTTACAATTTTACTTTAACATTTTATAAATTCAAATTTTCAACAATATGTTTTCTTAAATCAGAGTCCTATGTTATAGCTCACCTTTTCAAGTACCCAGCATTAAGACCCCTAAGTTATTTTCTAAGAAATGACTTTTTAAAGTTTTCTAATTCACTATATTGATATACGTGTGCACGCACGTGTCTGTATCCTAGGCATCTAAACACGAGTCTTACAACTAAGTGAAAAATATATCTGTGACAAGAATAACTTGTGGACTTTTTTCAATGTAAAATGAAAATACCTTTGTAAGTCTTCTACAATCAAATCCAACACAGTTCTCATAATCAGAAGTGCAGTTGGTGAGGCAAGGTCACACAATTGAACACAAATACGCCGTAACATATGTTGAATGGGCTGGCAGGTTGTGCCAGAGAAAGAGCGAACTATTTCTTGGAGCAACTTTGCTTGAACATGAAGGTGCATGCTCCACAATTTTCGGGTGTTGAGTGCCACTGATATATCATGTGGCTCAATAACCTGTTAAAAAAGTATAATGTGTGTGTACAAAGATTTTTTTAATATTAATTTATAGTTACAAAAACTGTTCGGGAAGAACTGTTATGAAACAAACAACTTTGCTGAATATGTAAAACATTTTGCTATTATACAATTAGATATTCACTTGACTTCAATCAGTCTAAAAATATCTTATTGTTCTTTAGGTTAGCAGTCAGTAGAGCAGAGTCCATTGTTGAAACAAATTCTAACACATGATAAAAGAAGGGGAAAGGATTTAAAATAACAGAAAAAATTAAAATACAAGTATACACAACAGCATAAAATAACTCACTTTAACAAAAATTTATTTTAAAAGTTACCCCCATATTTCCTCAATGACCAACTTGTCCTTCAGTTTTTATCTCACCCTCATCCAGTTATTTTATGTCTTTTTTGAGGGAGAGAAGTGAAGGCTTTTGTTTTGTTCCTTAACAAAACCGTCTTTTTAAAAATGTTACCGCAGTCATTTATAAGATGCATGTTATATGGAAGTGATACCTGAGTTGTTTGCATGGGCAACGGAAGAGGCAGCAGCTCTGAAAGGAGTATGAGTCCAGAAAAAAATCCTTCAGGGACCTTCAAGATTGAAGAAAGAACTTCTTTCAACATTAAAGACCAAGTATTATTGGCCAGAGTTTCCTCTGAAATTGTGAGTTTTTCATTAACTCCTTGTGTAAAAGTCAGTAAGATATCAATGATATCATTCTGAATTTTCTGTTCATCACTATCCAAACGACCTGAGAGAGGGATAGAGCACAGGAGCATGTGTAAAGTAACAAGTGCTGAAGGAACACGCATGTCCTTAAACTCAAAGGATCCACCTCTCAGGAGTTCCGTTAACATAGTTTTAAGAAGCGTGAGGGTGCAGCGAGCCATTGAAACTGTAGTAACTCTGTGAAGAGTCGTCCCCATGTTGACATGAAGCCTCCATGGCTGAGTTAGAATACTGTTCAATTTCTGCAGAACTCGAATAAAGGTGTCCATTCCTTCAGCAGAAAAAAGCTGAATGACAGCAAGATTCCATTTCAGGTCTTTCTGCTGACCTTTATATAGAAAAGGAAAAAGAAAATTAATTACTTATAAGTTAATTCCTTGGTTACATCTTTCATATGCTGAATTTAATAAATGATTATTTACAGTAGTCTTAAATAGTAACCGAAGGTAGCCATATTACCTTCAACAGGAAGCGGAGAGCATGCCACATTGCAGAGAACACGCAGTGCAGTGGTAAGACCAACTCCTTCTGGAGTCATCAAGTTATCAATATTCTTTAAAAATAAAATCAAACAGAATTTTCATTTTTCTTGGTATGAAGCCAAAGAAATTTTCAGACAAAGCATTTGATAAAACTTTGAGCTTCAAGTTAAGTATAACACAGTATGTGCATGGCAATAGGTAGGGAAGTTTACAAAGCTGACATGTTATGTCAAATTGCTATGCTTCTGTAATATTATATGAAGAAAAATAATAATTTACTAAAAAGCAGACAAAGGTAAGAAACCTTTTTTATTAAGAGGTTAAAACAGCTCCTCTCTTTATACATTTTCCAAATATTCTCCTTCCCCAAAATGAAGCAATGACTGCCTTTATAAAGTCCTGTGGCTCTAAATTCATTCCAAAACTAAGACACTATATACAGAAATGTTTTAGAACTATATAGACTGTATAACAAAACAAAACTGAAGTACCATAAAAGTATTTATGATTGCAAATTGGGGCACAATTAGAGGGGGAAAAAATATTGTAATTACCTGTCTTCAGGACTTGTTTGGGTTGTTTGCTAGCAACAAATAGTTACATTTAACTTACTTTTTTCATAGCTTTCACAGACCAACACATATATGGTTTGAAATATTTTGTGCTTTGGGAGAAATAACATTAAAGAGGCACTATGCCGGCTTCTAAGTCTAAGAGAAACAAACAAAAAACAATAGCCCTCTCCTTCCTATGATCCATCTTGCAGAACCTTTATTTACTAATGGGGCACAATCCAACTGAGAAGAAACAGCTGCAAGATTCATTAATGACTGGATTGTGGGATGTACGAGGTATGAATTTGGGAAAAGTGAAGTTGTTAAAAGTTAAATGAAATAAAAAATAATAATTTCTAAATTATAAAGGGTTCATGAGGAAGGGAGGGGGTGGAGGGAAAATGAGTTGATACCAAGGGCTCAAGTAGAAAGAAAATGTATTGAAAATGATGATGGTAACATATATACAAATGTCCTTGACACAATCGATGTATGTATGGATTGTGATATCTGCTGTACGAGCCCCCAATAAAATGATTTTAAAAATAAAAAGTTAAGTGGAATACATAAAGATCAATATTCTAAAAATTAGTAAGCTAAAACTAGGCATTTCAATTCAGACAATTACATGGTCAACTAGGCCTGAAATGACAAACTGAAGAGAGAATGAGGTCACGTTCACTGTCAAAAAGAACATTCAACATCTATCCTAAAGTACAGTACTGTCACTAATCGGATAATATCCATATGTTCCCAAGATAAACAAGTTAATATAACTATTATTCAAATTTACATACCAACTAATAAGGCATAAGATTAAAAAAACTGAAGATTTTTCACCAAATTCTACATTCTTAAATGAATAAAATATTCAACTGAGATGCACTGATACATACCAGAGATTCAACTGTCACAGTTATAAACAAAGAAGGCGGAGTAAGATTTTGTGGCCTTTGAAAGAACCAAAATTCACACGATTTCACAAGACCAAAGATTTTTCATTACAAATACCTTTGTTCAACAACTTAAATGGCGACTATACATGTGGACCTCACAAGATGGAATACACAGCAATAAATTCAACTATATCTGCAGAAATAAGTGATTGAGAAGTTCATTATCATCAGTCAAAACTAGGCAAGGGGCCTACTGAAAAATAGATCAGTATTTGCTCATATCCAAGTTCAAGTTAGAAGCCGAAGAAAATTAAACAAGTCCATGAGAGCCACATATAATCTTGAATACAGCCCACCAAATTGAGAAACCATCTAAAGCATTGGTTCTCCACCTTCCTAATGCCGCAACCCTTTAATACAGTTACTCATGCTGTGGTGAACCCCAACCATAAAATTATTTTCGTTGTTACTTCATAATTGTAATTTTGCTACTGTTATGAATCATAATATAAATATCTGCTATGCAAGGTGTATTTTCATTGTTACAAATTGAACATAATTCAACAAAATTAAAGCACAGTGATTAATCACAAAACTTTATGTAATTATATATTGTGAGGTATTTATGTGTTTTCCGATGGTCTTAGGCTACCCGTGAAAGGGTCATTCGACCTCCAAAGGGGTCATGACCCACAGGTTGAGAACCACTATCTAAAGAATAGTTTTGACACTGAACACTAATAACCAAAACCAGACAGGTTGCATATGATATCAAGTATAATAGACATGAAGAAAGAAAAAGTTCATTAAAAATATAAGAAAGGAAGAAAAGACCAAAATGGATGTCAGAAGAGTGTGAGGACTTCTGGCAAGTTGGCAACCAGGTAAGCAACCTGCATCTAGAGTTCCATGGCGAGCAGCAAATTCACCGATTAGGAGACCGAATGGGGGATTTAGGTAAGTGGATTAATTCTTGTAGCAATCCAGAGTATTACCTAGACCAAGGAAGTGACCTTCCCCCCAGCTAGCCACGCTCTGGAGCCCCTAGGCTCTGCCCAAAGTTCGCCCACAACACACACTGCCACGAGCAGCCCCCTTCTCCCCACAAAGTGTCCTGCAGTGTAAGGTCTGACACACACTGCCAGCCCGTGGTCATACTCGCCCGGGTTGAAACGCACCCCACCCACCCCTCGCCCACATGTAGCTCTGGCACTTGCGCCCAGGTTTGAATCTTGGCCTGTGCCACTGCAATCGTGGCCCGTGCCACTGCAGCCAGGGCCCACTAACAGTGTGAGGCTCCCGCAGTCACAAATGGAACACTTTAATAACTACGTGGAGTCCAATCACAACCCTTTAGCCTGTGGCCAGATCACTCCACAGCAAGTGAGCACTGCTCTTAAACCCACAGTCAGAACCCATCCCCTGTCCTCTGCAGATTGTCCTGCAGGGCCAACCCAAACACTGCAGCCCTCTGGTTAGTCTGTCCCAGACTAGTGGCTTCTCTCCGGGCCACTTCCAGCCCTGAAATTTTCTCAAACAGCACCTGTAGCCCAGCTGCTTCTTCACTGGGTTGCTTCCACCCCCAGGGGCCTATACATGGTAACACTGAACCTGAGTAGGTCATCCGCCAGCCCACCTCCAACACCAGCACCTTCCTGCGGCACCAGCCCTATCCTGCAGCACCGCCATGGCTCTACAGACTCTCTGCCAGGCAGTGACAAGCCCCGGTGATGACTCACAGTATCTCTGTGAACCCTCGGCTTCTGGTGTCCAGGACAAGGCAAGGACTGACCTGGCCCAGAATCATATCCACAGGCGGCGGTCACAGGACATCTTCTAAGCACCCCCTGCTGCTGCCAGCCACCAAACTGCCGAAGCACCTCCCTAACATTGTAGGCCAATACCCAAACGGTAGGTCACAGGCAGGCCCCACATTCTTACCAGCCCCACAGAGAAAAAGCTCTAGGCCTGTTTCTTTCAGAAATATGGCACTAAGTGCCATCAAAACTACATGCTAACAGCAACCTACATCAACACCCTTGACAAGGAAACAAGAGAAACAAAAGTCCTAGACCTAACAACACTCATAGAAGAAGCAGAGGCTGATCTGCCACAAACAGAAATCCTCAAAATGCTTCTTGCAGTCATACAGGATATGAGGGAAGCAACAGACTAAGGATACAACCATTGAGGAGATGAGGTCCATGATCGATGGAATGAAGTCCATGCACCAAAGGGAAATATAAGCGTTAAGGGGTAAGGTAACAGAATAAAAAAACAAGTTAACAGACTTCATGAAATGACTAGAAGAGGCAGAGAATAGTACCAGCGATCTACAGGACAACCAGGCAGACTTCAACAAATGGGAAAGACAGTCAAACAAGACAATCAAAGAGGCGGAAGAAAAGCTGAGCTCAGTGACAGATACTAAGAAAAGGAATAATAGGAATACTGGAACAAAACACAACATAGAAGTCAACAGCTAAAGTAGCGAGGGAATTCCTGGAAGCAAACTTCCCCACCTTAATGAATGAGAATCAGACAATCATACAGGAAGCAGAGAGGACACCAATTAGACTAAACCCTAGGAAGAAATCACCAAGGCACATAATAGTTAAATTATCCAATTTTGAGAAAAAGGAAAAACTCTTTAAATTATCCAACTTTTAGGAAAAGGAAAAACTCTTTAAAAGCAGGTAGAGGAAAAAAGGTAGTCACATACAATGGTACTCAGGTAAGATTAACTTTAGTCATATCATTAAATACCATTAAGAGGAAGAGAGAGTGGAATAACATATTTTAAAAGTTAAATGAGAACAACTCAAATCCAAGAATCCTCTAACCCGTCAAACTGTCTATTAAGATAGGAGAGGCAATAGTCTTCCCGTACAAGGAAAACCTCAATACGTTATAAGACACACAACCCTATGAAAAATCCTTGGGTACTCACTGTGGTCAGAAGATCAACATTCACCAAGTAGAAATAGAAGACCACCATATAGCGCAACCCCACCTGGAAGTCAGTGCCGAAAACAACCACCAAGATAACATTGCCTCAGCAAAGAAAAGAAGGCAAAGATGAAGCACGCACACACACAGCACAATGTTATATAGGGAGATGGGAAAACACCCAACACAAAAGGTACAGGATGACAACAATAAACTAACAGTTGGTAGTAATAACTTTGAATGTCAACAGTCTGAATTCATCCGTTAAAAGATAAAGGATGGAAGACTGGCTCAGAAAACATAACCCAACTAACTGTTGCCTCCAACAGACAGAAGAAAACAGATAAAGAATAAAATGCTGGCGAAAAATATACCAAGCAAATGGTAACCAAAAAAAAAAAAAAAGCAAGGGTTGTAATCCTAATCTCAGACAAAATTGATCTCAAGGTGCAAATCATAACAAGAGATAAGGATTGTCACTATATAATGCTAAAAGAATCAGTAGATCAAGAACCAGTGAGCATATAAATATATATGCGCCTAATGAGAGACCTGCAAAATTTGTCAAATTCTTCAAAACATGAAAACAGAAATCACAGATTCAACAATCACAGTAGGTGAAATTAAAAACACCACTATCAGAGAAAGACAGGTGACCAAGAAAGAAACTCAACAAGGAAACTAAGAGTGAAACACCACAATTAGGCAACTCAACCTTGACACTGAGCTCTCCACCCAAATAAAAAATAAATTCACCTTCTTTTCAAGTGTGCATGGCTCTTATTCAAAAATAGACTACATGCTGGGGTACAAGTCAAGCCTGAGTAAATTCATCCACATAGACATCACTCAGACATCACACCACCATGCCATAAAACTGAAAATAAACAAAAGAACAATAAAAAAAACAAAACAAGGAAAAACAATTGGAAGATGAATAACAGGTCAAATTAGAGAGGAAAATAGGAAGTTTATAGACACTAACAAGAATGTAAAAACAACATACCAAAACCTATGGGACACAGCAAAAGCAGTTATCAGAGGTTGTTTGAGAGCAATTATTTCACTTATGAAAAAGGAAGAGAGACTCATGACTGACAACACTCATAAAATCTCCAGCAACTAGAGCAGTCAACAGAACAATCCCTCCAATAGCAAAAGAAAAGAAATAATAAAAA
>NW_022103896.1:44568128-44583778 GCF_000313985.2 Echinops telfairi | reverse complement strand
TCAATGCAGCAAAAAGCTGGTTCTTTGAAAGGATTAACAGAATTAATAGACCACTGGCAAACCTAACCAAATATAGGAAGGAGCAAACATCAATGGCCATGATGAGGGAAATCACAACAGACCCTGATGAGATTAAAAGGGTAATTACAAACTACTAGGAAAATCTGTATGTCAATGAATTCAACAACCTGGAGGACATAGACAAATACATAGCAAAACAATCCCTCCCTAGAATATCCCAGCTAGAAGTCAAGAACCTCAATAGACTCAAGCATTAGTAGAAATATATATGGTTATCAAGAAAGTACCAACCAAAATACTCCCGGGCCCACAGGA
The DNA here is from genome assembly GCF_000313985.2 of Echinops telfairi. Classification (NCBI taxonomy): domain Eukaryota; kingdom Metazoa; phylum Chordata; class Mammalia; order Afrosoricida; family Tenrecidae; genus Echinops; species Echinops telfairi. Next base: position 44,583,442 of record NW_022103896.1, on the reverse strand, counting down.
GTATTCTATCAAGCATTCAGGGAAGAGCTGACACTGATCCTTCACAAACTATTCCAGAACGTAGAAAAAGACAGTAAACTCCCAAACTCATTCTACAAAGCTGATACCAAAAACTGGCAAGGTTCCCACAAGAATAGAGAACTACAGACAGGTATCTCTAACAAACATTGAGGCAAAAATCCTTAACAAAATATTGGCTAATAGAATACAAACATGTTAAACAAATCATCCATCATGACCAGGTGGGATTAATTCCAGAGATGCAGGGGTGATTCTACATCTGAAAGTCCATCAACATGATTTATCACATTGAGAAGAAAATGGTTAAGAACCACATGATAATATCGATACAGGAAAAAGCATTTGACAACATCCAATACCCATTCCTAATTAAGACACTCAAGAAGATGGGAATTCCTCAAGTCAATACAAGACATCTATGAAAAATCAACAGCTAACATCAGTCAATGGAGAAGACAAAAATAATCCCACTGAAAAAGGGGACCAGACAAGGATGTCCCTCATTACCACTTCTATTCAACATTGTATTGAAAGTCCTCGCTAATAACATAAGGCAAACAAAGGTCATTAGAGGCATTCATCCGGGGGAAGAAGAGGTGAAACTATTGTTATTTGTAGGCAACATGATTCTATACATTAAAAACCCCCAAAGCTCCACAATAGGAGTCCTGGCAGCAATAAAGAAATATGGAAGAGTGGCTGGATACAATATCAACAAATAGAAGTCTATTGGATTGCTATAACATCAGCAAGACCAAGGAAGAAGAGATCAAGAAGGCAGTGCCCTTCACAAGAGCCAAGCACAAATTGAAATATTGAGGGATATATCTAACCAAAAAAACAAAAGATTTGTATGAGGAAAACAAAAGAATTCTACTACAATAAAACCAAAAGTGACCTCCACAAATGGAAGAATATCCCACACTCATGGATTTTAAGACTCAATATAGTAAAGATGTCAATCCTACCCAAGGCACTATGTAAGTGTAACGGTATACCAATACAATTACCAACAACTTTCTACAAAGAAATGGAAAAACTGATTACCAACTTCATATGGACAGAAAAAAAACAGAATTAGCAAAGAATGCCTCAAGAAGGACAAAGTCAGAAGGCTTGTTTTACCTGACTTTAAAACTTACTACACAGCCACAGTGGTCAAAAGAGCATGGTACTGATACTCAAACCAATGGAAAAGAACAGAAAACCCAGAAATAAAACCAGCAGCATATAGACAACTAATCTTCGATAAGGGCGCAAAAACATAATGGGACACAGATGCCCTCTTCAACAAGTGGTGCTGGATATCTACATGCAGAAAAATGAAGCAAGATCCTTACCTCACTCCATGCACAAGAACAAATTCAAGGTGGATCACAGACCTTGAAGTAAAACCCCAAACTATTACAACCATCAATGAAGGAAAAAGGACAAACCTGAGAACCTTGGGACACGGAACACATAAGCTAACCGAAATAGGGAAAACACACACACACACACACACACACACACGAAGCTGAAAAATAGGATATATTAAGGATAAAACACCTGTGTGCATTGAAAGACTTCACCAAGAGAGTAATAAGAGAACCCACAGACTGGGAGATCTTCAGCAATGACACATCAGACAAAGAGCTTATTAATAAAATATACAATACCCTAATAGCCTGCAATGAGAATAAAATGGAGCCCTCTGAGGTGGTAGGCAAAAGACCTGAACAGAAGTTTCACCAGGGAGGAAACCCAAATAGCCAATAAACAGTTAAGAAAATGTCCATGATCATTAGCCATCAGAGCAATGCAAATTAAAACAACTATGAGATAACATCTAATAACCCTGAGGATAGCTCAGTTCAAAGATCAGAGAGCAACAAATGTAGGGATGTGGTGAGATAGGAACTCTCATCCACTGCGGGTGGTCTTGTACATATGTACAGACACTGTGGAAAGCGATCTGGCGATATCTAAAGCAAATGGAAATTGAGCTATCTTACAACCCGGCAAACCCCCTATTGGGCATATACACAGAAGTAAGTAAGAGACCGCAAACCAGTCATCGGCGCTCCAATGTTTATTCCAATACAATTCACAATCGCAAAGATCTGGAAACAACCTAAATTGCTATCAATAGACGACTGGATTAGAAAACTCTGGCACATACAAATAATGGAGTACTATGCCCCACCAAAAAGTACTGATGATTGATTACATTAAACACATTGTCTCATGGGAAGAGCTGGAGGAAATTATATTTTAAAAGGATGATGGCAGCAGATATACAAATGTGCTTGATACGATTAATATATGGATTGTTATAAGAGGTGTCAGAGCCTCAAAAAATGATTATTAAAATTAATAATAAATATCCCAAAAAAAGTTAATAAAAACAACAACAAAGAAAAAACTCTGAACTGACTTCTGATTGTTGATTAGCTAGTGATGGCAAGAAATGGTTAAGTAAAACAGCTAACAAAAAGAGAACACAAAGTAAAGAAATGTGCATTTCATTGGTATTTCTCAGGTTGAAAATATTGAGATCAATTCAAACTTTTGAGTTGTATTATTGAAGGATTCCACAGGCAAACTTTGAATGTTCAGAAAGCATGTAAGAAAGACAGAAGGAATACTGTATATAGAAAGAAATCATGGTACTGAAAAGAATTGATTAACATGCAATGATTTCAGAAGGGAGTATTTGATCAAGGTTAATACTGAAGGCATTGGCAAAAATTAAGGCTCCAGGAACTGATGAAATAGCAACTGAGATATTAAAGGCATGTACTTATGTAAATATATTTATATATGAGGATGTGGAAACAGATCTATGTACATCTATTTATAGGTTTAGTATTAAAGTAGCAGAAGGACATTGGGCCTCTACTCAAGTACTCCCTCAATGCAAGAATACTTTGTTCTATTAAACTGGCATTCCATCATGCTCACCTTCCAGACACAATCGCTGAAGACAAAGCGGGTGCATAAGCAAATGTGGTGAAGAAAGCTGATGGTGCCCGGCTATCAAAAGATATAGCATCTAGGATCTTAGAGGCTTGAAGGTAAACAAGGTGCCATCTAGCTCAGTAAGCAGCAAAGCCCACATGGAAGAAGCACACCAGCCTGTGCGATCACAAGGTGTCGAAGGGATGAGGTATCAGGCATCATCAGAACAAAAAATCATATCCTTGTGAATGAGGGGGAGTGTGGGGTGGAGGCCCCAAGTCCATCTGTAGGCAACTGTACATACCCTTACGGAAGGATCACAGGGAGGAGGCGAGCCTGTCAGGGTGCAGTGTAGCAACGATGTAACATACAACTTTCCTCTAGTTCCTAAATGCTTCCTCCCCACCCACTATCATAATCCCAATTCTACCTTACAATCTGGCTAGACCAGAGGACGTACACTGGTACAGATAGGAAGTGGAAACACAGGGAATCCAGGGTGAATGATCCCTTCAGGACCAGTGGGGAGAGTGGCGATATCAGGAGGGTAGAGGGAGGGTGGTGGGGAAAGGGGGAACTGATTACAAGGATCTACATAAAACCTCCTCCCTGGGGGACAGACAATAGAATAGTGAGTGAAAGGAGAGGTCGGACAGTGCAAGATATGGCAAAATAATAATTTATAAATTATCAAGGATTCATGAGGGAAGGGGGAGCAGGGAGGGGACAAAGTGAGGAGCTGATGCCAGGGGCTTAGGTGGAAAGCAAATGTTTGAGAATGATCAGGGCAATTAATGTACAAATGTGCTTTACATAATTGATGTATGTATGGATTGTGATAAGAGTTTTATGAGCCCCTCATAAAATGATTTTTTTTAAAGTCACTTTGAAGAGTAAGGTGCACCTTACTCAAACCATGGTATTTTCAACTGTCTCATATACTTGCAAAAGAGACAATGAATAAAGATGAACAAGTAAAATGTGATACCTTTGAATTATGGCATTGGCAAATAATATTAAATATATCATAGGCTGCCAAAAGAAAAACTTAATTTTCAAATAGCACAGCCAGGATACTTCTTGGAAGTGAGGAGCTTGAGACTTGGTCTCACATACTATAGAAATCTTACCAGGAGGGTTAGTCCTGGAGAAGGATATCCTGTGTATTAAAGTAGAGGGTCAGTAAAAAAAAATGGAAAGACCTCAATGAGATGGGAGTAACACAGTGCTTGCAACAATGAACTCAAGCATGCATGGGAGCCTCAAAAAAGTTCATGGAAAAGTTCCATTGCCTTTTAATTCCATTTTTCTATGAACTTTTAAGACTCCTCATAGCAACATTTCTGAAAAAGTCACAGGGCCAGGGAACACTTCAATCAGTTGTATACAAGGGCTTCAAAAAGTTCTGGAAAAAGAATACAGAAGGTAGCAGTAAGTTGGAACCAACTCAAAAGAATAATATCCATTTTTAAAAAGGAGAAATTTTTTTTAATTTTTTTAATTAAAAATAAAGAGAATCAAGTCCAACTTAAAGCAACCTTATAAGACACAGACGAGCTGCCTCTTTGGGTTTGCAAGACTGCAAATCTTTATGGGAGTAGAAAGCCTCTTCTTTCTCCCATAGAGCTGCTAGTGATTTCAAACTGCTGAACTTGCCGTTAGCAGCCCCTTGTGTAACACACTACACCACCAGGGCTCCACGTGAGAGGTAATCTTTGTACTTCTACTAACAAGACTGCATATAAGATGTCATTTTAGGTAAAATGTGGAGCATGTAAGGATATAAGGCAAGTGAAGAAGTATACTCTTGTAATGGGATAAAAAGGAGATGGGGCACGCTGATGAACAAAGAAATATCTAAGGTAGAGAAGTCCAAAGAATACTTTTGCTGACTAAGAACAGCAACGAGTCAGATAATATAAATTATGCTATGAATACACACTGAAAAGACCAAAATGGGTTCGTGCATTCTTGGAACACATACAACTCATCCACTAAATGAAAGAGCTAATTCCCATGGTTTATTTTGCCCTTCCCTCTTCAAAAGTTTTACTATCTGTGAGTGCCTGTAGCTCATCTTCCTAGATTATAAAGTGGATCAAATAAGGAGCCTCAAACAAAATAAGAAAAGTTCTAAAACCTGCAACACTGTGATTTTAACCATTTATAAATTATTTCAATTATAATGCTGACTATCTCAAATTAACAAGCATAACATCCCCATTGCAATTATCTAGAATTCATACTATTAATTTTTACCTGTATTCAATTTTGAGGGAATTTCTTTTTTACTAATTTATAACTAAAATGCTACATCATCATAGGATTTAACCTTCAAAACGCTTTTGCAAATACCATCAATACAGTATACAATATTATTTTCATTGACAGGGGAAAAAATAAAGCAAACCTGATAGTACAAAGAGCAGCCCAGCTCAGAGTTACATGCACGTTGTGTTTATGCAATCCTACATCCATATAGCACTATGTACCCACAAAGTTTAGCAATCAAGTTTACAATCTCGGCATTATCTATACAAGTGATTTAATGCAATATTACTATGTATTACAGTATAGTCCCATAAAATCAAGACATGTTTAAGTTTTACTTACCTGCTTAACATACTCAATTAGATTTGGGATGCAGTTTATTTCAAATCTAAGATTTTTCAGAGGTTCGAGCCACTTGCCAAGTTCTTAAAAACAAGAATATAAAATATACTTAAAAATAAAATACTTTATCATAAAAGAAGTTGTTATTCTTCCTTAAAAATATGTATTAATTTCATTACACTATAAATATAGAGATAAACATGTGCCTAATCCTTTAAACAAATATTAAAATGAAATGTACATATAGCCCTATTATATTGGTTCAGAATAAGAAGTGACCACTCTTAGTCATTTGATCTCATCTAATGTTTAGGAGGTTGGAGCTGGAAAAGGCCAATCTAATTAAGTCAGATTTTTGGTAACAATCAACATAAAACATATTGTATTTAAAAAAAAACTTTAATAGAGTTAGCTATTTACTGATATATAACACAGTGTTTATTCAACTGTCCTGGCCTCCCATCCCAAACAAAAAGCATACACAAGATGTATTAATTTCCACTGCAATGAGTCCATGAAAAATATCCAGCGTGTCCCTCCTCTTAATATGAATTGTAAATTGCCAATATCCTAACATGCCTTCAAGAAGTTGAAATTAATTGTAATCACTGGAGGTCCCCTTGCAGAGGGGTCTCGGGGAGGAGATGAGCCAGTCAGGGTGCGATGTAACAATGATGAGAAATACAACCTTCCTCTAGTTCCTAAAGGTTTCCTCCCCGCTCCCACTACCATGACTTGAATTCTATCTTGCAAGACTGGCTAGACCAGAGGAGGTACACTGGTACAGATAGGAACTGAAAATACAGGGAATCCAGGACGGATGAGTCCTATAGGACCAGTGGTGTGTGCGGCAAAACAGGGAGGGTAAAGGGAGAATGGGTAGGAAAGAGGGAACCGATTACATGGAACTGTGTGTGACCTCCTCCCTGGGGGACAGACAACCAAAAAGTGGATGAAGGGAGACGTCGGACAGGGCAAGATATGACAAAATACCCATTTATAAACTATCAAGGGCTCATGCGGGGAGGGGGGAGCGGGGAGGGAGGGGAAAAATGAGGACCTAATGCCGGGGGTTTAAATGGAGAGAAAATGTTTTGAGAAACGATGTACAAATGCACTTTACACAATTGATGTGTGTATGGATTGGGATAACAGTTGTATGAGCCCCTAATAAAATGTTAAAAAAGAAAAAAAAAGAAATTAATTGTAATCACTTCAAAATAATGACAGCAAACACTCCTTACAAGCATAAGTGAAATATATCATTTAACACAAATGAACTCAAAACTCACCAAGGAATGGTGCTACATTACCTACATCAACAAAAGTTTCTAGAAAAATATTATAATTTTCAAAGTGATATGCCAGTCCCAGAACATTTTACAGAAATTAGTTCTCTAATTTTCCATGAGGACTACTGTGTACTTTTAAGAATTTTTCCCATACATTTTTAATGTGCTCTTTTATATACTCAGAGCATGCATAGCTCAAATGAATCAAATTAATGCCTGTGGACCCATGACCCAGAATAAGTGCCAAATCACTAACAGTACATTTAAAGATCCTTTGTGACCTCTTTTATAGAGATAAAAACACAACAACAGCAACAAAACCACTGCTATTGAGTCAATTCTGGCTCATAACAACCCTAATACCATTTTCAGGACTGCAAATCTCTATAGGAGCAAGAAGTCTTATCTTTCTCTTGCTGATTGACTGGTGGCTTCAAACTGCCAACCTGAAGCTAGTCGCCTGACACAGACTTGACAGCACCACCAGAGCTCCTTTTATCTAGGAATACTATTTCCAGTATGGGAAGTTTATTACCTATTTTTACAGGCGATATTACGGATAAAATTAAGATTAAAAATAAAGGGTCATATGCTATTTTAGAGCATTCTTATATTTATTTAATGTTATCAAATTTTCTGTTCAATAATGCCAAGAAACAAAAAACAATAACGTGATTTTAAGAAAAGACAGTCAAATCTGACTCACAGTGACCTACAGAACAGGGTAGAACTGCCCACGTGGGTTTCCATGGCTGGAACGCTTTACAGGAGTAGTGTCTCATCTTTCTCCCACAAAATGGCTGGTGTTTTCGAACTGCTGACCTTGTGGTTAGTAGCCCCACATGTAACCACTATACCACCAGAGCACCTCATACAATGATTAAATAGTTTAAACTTGTCCAGATGTCCACAAGGTTTGCCATAAACTTTATTCAAGATACACTTAAACGTTTTTGTTTTTTTAAATGACGTTCAAATAAGAGAAGTCAGTCAAAAAAAGGGAAGACAGTGTAAGTACTATTTTATACATGTGTGATTAATCTACATGGATGCACAGGTTCGCTAAGTAAGTGTGGGAGAGGCTATATCCACCAATATGTAAAGGCTATCTATAAATGGTTATTGACCTTGGCTGAAAATATATGCATAAATCTGGTGGACTATACAGAAGTTAAGAAAATTTCTTAGACATAAACACCATGAAGGAATGAGTCACTGTCCCTGGTCTTGTGGGACACTAAGTTTATTTGGTGTAACTTGGTCCACAGAGCCCATATTCTGCATCCTACTAAGGTGAGTAGCAACTGGGGTCTTAAGAGCTCATCAACAGTCATATAAGGTGCAACTATTGGTTTCTTCCTGCCCAGAGGGAAGAATGGAGTAAATCAAAGACCCATGGAAACAATTAGTTGAATGAACTAACAATGGACCATGCAAATATCAGTCTCTATAAGGGCAGAGGAACTAGATGGTGCTTGACTACCATTACCAACTGCTCTGAAAGGTATCACTTTAGAAGATCCTGGAGAGAGTGGGAAAGACTGTGGAACACAACTCAAAATCATTAAAAAGACCAGGCTTACTGGTGGAACCCAGAGACTATAGACCAGTGATTCTCAACCTTCTTAATGCTGCGACCCTTTCACACAGTTCCTCATGTTGCGGTGACCCCCAACCATAAAATTATTTTCACTGCTAATTCATAATTGTAATTTTGCTACTGTTATGAATTGGGCGACCCCTGTTGAGAACCGCTGCTATAGACCTTCGTCACCTTTTAGGTCTAGAAACTAGTTCATATGCTCATGACTCAATTTTCAGCCAAACAGCAGACAGGTCTATAAGGGAAACAATAATACTAGAAAGATATGCAAACCTTATAATAATAGACCAATTGAGATCAAAGAGACAGCATTTCCACAAGCAAAAAGTTCAGAAGGGTTAGGAAAGGAGGAAGAATTAAAACAGCAAAACACCAGAAGCAAATGGCATTAGGTAATGTCAATTAATGGGATTGCAACCAATGACATGAAATAAAATTGATATGAAATGGAAAGCTAAAATGCTCTGTAAACCTCCACTCAATTCACAATAAAAAGTTATATAATGTTCAAATTCACTATTCTTTTACTTTATTAATTGTCCACAACTAGATGTCTAGGATGTACTTAGAAAAACATATACAGAAACACACTCAAAATCTATACCCGAAACTGAATTTTTAAATTTAGCTTTCAACCACTTAGTTCAAGTAAACACAAAATTCCATAACTTTCCACAGAAGGTACTGTCAATGCTTTTTAAAATCTTACTAAGAATGCCATTTAAGCTAACTTCATAAGAGGTAAGTTCATAAGTTTTTAAAAATGTTACTAATTATATTATCAGAACTGACAAGCCACTGATTATGGACATTTAAAGACTTTTTCTTCACATATCACATATGCTTAAACAATGTAAGGAACCATACCTTGCAATTTAGCATTATTTTCATCTGCTTTGCAAAGCTTCAAGAGAGATGCTGAATGCTGTTCCAGCATTTGGACATCACTGGAAGATTGAATCACCACCAAAATAAGTATGCACGCATAATTATAAGCTACCGACTTCTTAGACTTGGAGTCACTGAAACAAGATACAGTTTTTCAGTATGAGTATGAAAACAAATTTTTTAGGAATAATTTAAGACCAATTTTCTACTTAGTTTTAAAGAGACCAAGGAAATGCACAAACATAACTTCCTGACGACAAAAATCCAGTTCACATCCAATTCATAGGAGAACTGCTAAGCAGTGTATAAATGAAAAGTATATAATCAACAGAATGTATAGGAAGCTAATATGTGAGAGGCCTGCCACAGTGATATTTACAAAGTACAAATTATGTTTAAAATATTAAAAGCCTTACATTTATTTCTTACTTTCAAAGTAAAATTTTCTTCACAATATAGGCAATTACCAGTCTAGTTTTCTAACATCATAGAAAATGTGAGTAGAAAATTACCCTAAGGCTTCTTTGGAATAGTACTCCATTAGTGTAATGAGACTTTGGAGATTTTTCTCAAGACTGAAAACATGGCCAACAGCTGATCTTCCCACAGGATTGAAAGTGATCAAATAAAGATTGTGAAGGGTTCCCAAGAGATCTGAATGGTCCGTTTCTTCATTGGCTGTACAGCGCTGAAAATGGCTGAACAGTTCCGTGATACATTGCAAGGTCTGCGTTGAATCCTGTAGCCACAAGGCAAATGCATCATCGACCACACCGTCAGATTGGAGGCCTTCCTCTTCATCTTGATCATAAAGGTGACAGAGAGCTCTGATCAACAAATTTGTCGCTTCATATTCTGACATAAAAAACAGAAGGCCCTTCTGTGACTGCGCAAGAAACTTTAACACGTCTTTTGTAGCTTGCAGCACACCGGGATGAGCACTTGTTACAGGAACTGACAGAAGCAAGGTAACCAATTCCAAGAAGTTATGGCTGTGAAGATACCTGTAAGAAAATTTCATTGATGTAAATAAAGTCAGTTCAAAGCATTGTTAATTTGCTATAAATATTTCTTGGGAGGGGGAAAACATGTAATCGCCACAGTCATCCTCAGTAATATACTGCTTTAACTAAAAATGTAATGTGAGTAGAAAATGTTCTCTCCACAAAATGAGAGAAAAATGAAACTTCTGTGACGCTTTCTCTAAGCTGAGATTCAAAAAATATTTAAATATGTAATTTAAATATTTAATTATGTAGGTAACTGACGCATATTCCCTTTCCAAAGTCAATCCTGGCTTTAAATTCTGGGCCTTCTTCCTAGACTACTTATCAAATGCTCTTTTTTTCCACCATGGTCCTACTCTATTCCTGGCATATCGGTATGTTTCAATTAGTTTATCCAAGGGATAAACCATGGAGAAACAGTGTACTGAAATATACTGCATGATATGTACCATAGATGCTTGTAGATAAGCAGAGTTTTCCAGCACATTTTTAATGCAGTTTTTGTGGTAAAATTAGGTGCCTCGGCTGATATTCGAGTCAGCTTATACCCGAGTATATATGGTATATATATAAATGAGAATTGGTATAAAGAGGGGAAATGTTTCAAATTGTCAACTTTTAATGATTAAATAATTAATGCCACCATACACAGTACTCTTATAATATCCAGAAACCATTCTTTAGTACATAAAGTTTTAGTGGAGGGTACAGCTTGAATTTATTCAACAGCCCAAGATAGAAAAGCACAACTAACAGAACTCTTGGACATGTGTTTCTTTACTCTACCCAGACGCCTTGTCAGTTTCAAGTACTTTTTTAAAGCAACTTGTTCAAAGTAAAACTTAATGTATTTATTAATTTTCAATTAGGAAGAATCTAATTTTTGAATGCTAAAAAGTCCAAAATTATTCAAAACACTAATCTTCCCCTTCAAATTTTTAAAAGGATAGTCACTGCAAGTGGTTACATACAGCTTCCATTAAAACCTGGTGAAATACTAATAAACTGGTTAAAGATTAGAATGATCCTCAAAAGCTAAAATTGCCTCTTCTACCATATTACTGTTTAAACTCAGACTTCTACTTCATGAAAAAAGATACCCTCAATGACCATTTACTACAGAGGCAAACAGACCCCTCACGAACACTGAACCCCAGATTACCAAGCTGTAAGAGAATTTTCCCCACATTTTGGACTTGGCAGAAAAGCCTTAATGTAACAGGTTTAGGACTGCTGGAGAAGAGCCTCTTTACAAGGTTGGCTCTTGGGAGGTCCTTACCACTTTAGCTAATAACAGCAGCTCCAAGAGCCTCAACTGTTTAGGCAAATATGGTTTATGCCAAACATCTGCTTTCCTTCTGGGGGTCTGAATTCTGGGTAGCCCACAGGAAAAACTCCGGACAACAAGCCTCTAGGAAGCTGGCCTGGTCAGCACTGTTTTGCAGCTGGTTGCTGGAAGAATTGGGCACAGCTATGCAACTCTGCAGGGCGAGGACTCTGGCAGCTTGTTTCCCGGACTTCACACGGTGCATCTTTTTCTTAGCTGCTTGCACATTCCAGCCTAAATTTACTTTTAATAAATTTAATAAATCAGAGATGAGTATAAACTATCTGCTGAGTCCTGTGAATCATCAAACCTGACAGTGGTCTTAGGGATCCTCTGACTCGAGACATTAGGGCCTTTCCCATCACATCAAGCTCAACCAAAAATCCACTCTCCTTATTTACTGGCAAATGGCCAGAGAAGAAAGACTAAAAACAAAAAAACAAAAAACAACCCACTACTGTAGGTGCTGGTGCCAATAATGCCAAAATTTTATCAAGAGAACACCAAAGATGTAGACAACAGGAACAAGAGGTGAGCGAACCTTGCAGATATGGTACCAGAACTGTAAAATTTAAGCCCTGATTATAATGTATGAGGTAATAAGTCCACATGGAAGATCGATCTTCTTCCCATACCATTCCCTTGTACCATCTCCCAGAAACCACCTACCAGTTTTTCACTTATTCTGAGTCATAAACATGCTTATCCCTGAACTGTTGTGAACTATTGGTACTTATAATTTAGGCTCCTATTAATGCTTTAAAAGGTGACTTGGTGGCACAGTGGCTAAGCACTCAGCAGGTATTCAAAAGGTCAGCAGTTCAAACCCATCAGCCACTCCACTAGAGAAAGGTGTGGCAATGTGCTTCTTTAAAGACTTAGAAACCCACTGAGTCACTGTATGAGTCAGAACCAAATGGATGGCAGTGAGTTTGGTTTCATTACTATGACTTTTAAAAGGGGCCCTACTGGCACAGTAGTTAAAGCACTCAGTTACGAACTGAAAGGTGGGCAGTTCAAACCACCAGCCCTCCTCAGAACAAAGGTGTGGAAATCTGTTCCCATGAAGACTACAGACTTGGATAAGTCAGCCCTACACTGCCCAATTGGGTCACGTTGAGTTACAATTGACTCAAAAGTAATGGATTCGGTTTGGGCTTCATTACTGCTTTAAGCGTTAATACAATATACCTCACCACAGCACTAAGATACTTGCCAGACTCACTACTGAATATCTACTTTGAAATGACACAGACATGTATCACCTACAGTCAGATAAAAAAGCAAAAGTAGCAGAGAGAAAGCCGGAGGACCTTGGAAGAGCACGTTCAAGATGTCTGCTGCTGAGACCAGATGCATCACAGGCAGTGGCATGGAGACATAGGGGAACAACGCCTAGACTATGGGGTACCTTCTCCTTCTCTGGCCAAGACTCTGAAACTGTGGAACAGAGTGGCAGGCGGGCTGTTTCCTGGCCCATCAAGGCTAAGGCCATAGGACCATGTGGCTTAGAGACTAAAAACTAGAGGGAGAGTTGGTTACCCTGTGGATTGAGTCTAAGAACTGGAAAAAGACTTGCCTGCTGGCTGAGGAAACCAATGACTATATCTCCTTACTGTTTGTGATCCTGATTTGCAGTAACCTATTAACTTCCAATAATAAGCCCCAGCAATCGACATGAAGTTGCCTCCAATGGTCTATGAAATATACTTCCCCCGAACATGCAAGTCTTACCTGAAGAGAATCGGGTATGGATCATCCCTCTCTGGAGGTCCTGTAATGCGGGCCATTGTTGGAAAAGACTTAACCGGAGGTTGAACCATTGTATGAGGTGCAGTTTCCATTAAATGAAAAACTTCCTCTAGGAGACTAACAAGCTTTTCAATTTCCCCTTCACTTATATTCGAGGACTCCAAAAGATCCATATCTATAGCTGCTTCTACCTCATTTTCATATTCTGAGTTTGTTCTCTCCAGTCCCGCATCTGTGTCATGATCAGGTTCACTGTGATTAGGCACAGATGATGTCTTCTCAGCCAAATGGTCACCAAGCCTTTTAATCTCTGACAAGATTTCATAGAAATGGCACTTCTGAAGAATAGCGGAACCAGCAGTCACAACCCTCACAGTCTGGTCCAAAAGTATGAGCTCCAGAAGCTTCTGATAGCCACTTTTTTCACCCTGTCTACCCCGTAAAAAAGCTTCCATTCCTTCGGTCATACTTATGACACTGTCCAAAGCTTTAAACGCATTTAACTTAAGGGAAGAGGAGACATGATCAGCAAAGAGGAGTTCAAACAATCCACTGATAACTCCTGCTTCTAACAGTCCCATGACCCCTTGAGCCCCACATTCTGCAAGTGAGGACACTAATTTGGTCCCAGCTTTGAGCTGTCGGACATTTAAGGCAATGGGCTGGCGAAGGGCAATTTGTAAATTTAAAGCTTGCATAGTCCAGTCAACCAACTGGCTAAGGGAGTCTTGTTTTGTGTTTTTCAACTGCAAATAACTTAATCCCTTTATTATTAAACTTGGAATTTCTTCTAAAGCGGTTACCCATTTTGCACCTCTGTCTTCCCGATACAAATCTAACAATTCCGTTAACTTCACTGAAGCTTCTATTGCCCCTGAATTTTCTTTATCTGGACCTTGATCCTTCATTCTGCTGATTTCAATTTCAAAAGTAGTCTTGTAAGGGCAGCTGAAGTATAACAGTGGCACAAGCTCTCTGTCATATGGATCATATGTCACAGGAGGAACCGATGCTAAATCTTCAGCAGTGTATTCTACATCAAAGTTTGGATATTTAAATGTTTCACGTTCCAAGTCAGCAATTCCATCTTCATCACTGGAAATCTGTTCGTAACCATCATCTCCTGAAAAATTGTTTAAATAATTTAATATTATAGAATTGTTGATGGTATAAATTTTGATTAACCAAAAAAAAATCACTTACCTGTATAGCAAAGAATAATTTCCTCAAGAAAATCAACTTCTGTCCCTACATCATATGAACACATACCTTTTTATAATGTTTAATAGAATACTTATAGACAAGCTTCTTCTAATATCAATCCAGCTTTAAAACAGGTGGCTGGCTGGGGCAGGTATCATTTCCTTACAGAAGTAAAATTACAAATATTTCAAGTAACAAAAATATCTCTCGCAGAAATCAAGCTTGTCTTCCTGAGAGATTAAACATGGGGGGGAAATATTATACTTAAGAATTAATACCAGTACAGGCAGCTCGCAATAAAGGGAATCCAAGACAGACAAACCCCTCAGGACCAATAATGTGAGTAATGATACCATGAGAATAGAGGGAAGGTGGGGGGGAGAAAGGGGAAACTGATCACATTGATCGACATATAACCCACCCCCCCAGGAAGACGGACAACAGAAAAGTGGGTGGAGGGAGACAGCAGAAGATGGAAGACATGAAAATAATCATAATTTATAGTTTATCAAGGGTTCATGAGGGAGGGTGCGTGGGAGAGGGAGGGCAGGGGAAAAAAAACACCTGATACCAAGGAAAATAATTTGAAAATGATGATGGCAACATATGTACAAATGTGCTTAACACAATGGATGGATGGATGGATGGATGGATGGATGGATGGATGG
>NW_022103896.1:44522491-44566870 GCF_000313985.2 Echinops telfairi | reverse complement strand
TTGATGTATGTATGGATTGTGATAAGAGTTGTATGAGTCCCTAATAAAACGATTAAAAATATACATATATACAACATATCTAAAAAAAACATTCCCCTCTAGTTTCAGCCCTCTTGTGATATTCCTTGCTCAAAACAATCGAGCCTTCAAAACAGTAACAAGTACACTTATATTGGAAAAGGTAAGGGCCTAAAGGGAGTTAGCCCTGAGATGTCTTCTAGTACGTATGGGTGTACGTGTACACACACACACACATACACACGTGCGCGCACAGAGAAAACAAGTAGATTCCAAATCCTAGCAGGAAGTTTCCAAGGCTGTGAAGCTTTATAAGAGCAAACAGCTTCAACTTTCTTCAATAGAGTGGCTAGTAGGTTTGAACTGCAGAACTTGTGGTTAGCAGTCCACAGCATCACAAACTATTTCTCATTTTTTCCTCGCAAAGGAAAAACAAAATTAAATCAATGCTTTTCTTTTTCTGAATTTCTAAAACTAATGTAGCACTTTGTTGCACTATCTAGATAGAAAACATTTCCAGGGTTATCCCCCAGCTTATACCACCAATCTTTACTTTAAAACCACCCTCCAAATTCCTAACCACCATATATTTGCTGCATGACCCCACTTCCCTAGCCAAAGACAATGGTTTCAAGGGGAAACGCCTATTTTAGCAAACCAAACAGAATCTCTCTCTCAGATAAATGAAAATAGGGCTGACTACACAGAGACTGAACCTGTGGAGTGAATGGGAAAACAAGAGCTAGTTAAGAAAGAGCCAGACCAGCCATACAAGGCAGAGAGAAGTTTCCACTTCTAGTCATGTCTTCTAGCTTAAGTCTCAAGGCCTAGTTATAGTCTGACTGGCACGGCTTCCTTTATTTTTCCTATAAATTTTCCTTAATCGTTCAACGCTACAAAGAGAAGCACCTAGTAAATCAACCAAAAGAACTACACAATGGAACCCACCTTCACCTTCCTCATCTTCTTCACCTTCTTCATCTTCATCTTCCTCTTCCTCCTCAGCAATACTGTCTACTGTATGACGATCATCCTCATCCTCATCTTCGTCATCTTCCACATCCGCATCATCTTCATCATCTTCTCCCTCTTCTTGCTGTTCCTCTTCTACTTCCCCTTCATCAGAATATTGACTTTCCTGAGGCACAGAATTCCGGTCAGGAGAAATTGGCTCAAAGTAATCTTCTCGATGAGGAGCGTCCTCTTCCTTGTCACTGGACACTGAAAAATTGAGATTTAGGCAAATCATTCCAGTGATTTGAACAGCATGAGGTGTTTTATCTACTTAATGAGATATTTTAGCTACTTAATGACATTTTAAATTATTTAACTCAAAACCAACATAAAAGTGGCAATTATCTGCTGTTAAAAAAACTACACACTTCACAAACATCAATCACTATTTTAAGTTCCAATACCATAAACAAATCCATTTGGGGGGGGGGGAGAGCCTAATAACTAGCTATATGGAGTTTTGCCTTGTGCAAAACATGCTGCTTATTGTTAACTTGTGCTCTTTTGTACATAACACTGTATCATATGATCATTTCATTTTTCAAACACAGCTGGAAAGTAATTGGCTTTCTGTAACAAGAAAACTGTCAACTAAAAATATAAAGGAAATACTGCGCAGGATGAAAAGACAGAGGCATCCACCAAAATTTGATTACCAGCCTCTAATTTTTTGCCTCTAATCAATATCAAAACAGCACTGTTATCACTAATGAAGGGGAAAATACTAGCAACAATTTTATACATACCCGGTATAGGAATGGTCTCATCTTCATCATCATCAGGTGGTGGTGGTCCTGGAGGAGTTCTTGGTCCCCTTGGCTGTGGTCTTGGAGGGCTTCCATTAAACTGATCTTCTTTCTCCCCATCAGCTGGAATTTCGTTAGACAGAAAAGCTTTCAGACTATTAAAAAATAGTGTAAAGAATGTCTGCCAAAAATTTTTTCTACCATTTGAGTTGTTCTTCTTTGGACTTCTTGATAATGTTGCATTCCTAATACCTAAGGTAATTTTTGTTAACGAATCTACACTTGGAGACCCTGGATTTGACTTCCCACTTATAAAAATAAAATATACACATTCTTGGGTCTTAACCCAGAGAGCAAAGACTTATTTTCATGAAGAATAAACGGTGGTACATCTATACTATGGCATACTACTGAGCAATAAACAAGAATGAACTATTGCTACCTATAAAAATTTGTGTGAACCTCAAGAAAATTATAAATTTAAAAAAATCAATCTCAATGCATGTTTCATGATTCCACTTATACAACATTTGTAAATTAAATATAATACAGTGATGAAGAACAGGTGTGTTTGTTGTTGATATTTTAATCTCTACATGAGCATATCACCACATCCTTCCACCCTCAGAACAGCTGGCAGGCTTCAGCACCAACCTTTCTAATAGCAGCCTCGTGCATAACCATTATGCTGCCAGGGCTTCTAGCTATGCTACACAGGTAAGATACAAGAAATGAAAACATATACAGTATGTGACCAACATCAAAGAAAGAGTTCACACTACTCTATTATAGGAGAGATCATTATTTAAGCATATAAAATACTAATTGTAGCACATAATGTTTTTCCCTGGAGTTCTCAATTATAATTTGGATATGTGTTCTAAATCGCCTGTATTTCAAGTCCTTAAAATAAATAAGTGATACTGGTCTGAGAAGACAAGCCCCTAGGCAAAGGGGGCCCAACTGCCTGCCTTGTGAATGAAAGCCACTGAAATTTATTGGCGTTTCTATTTTTCAGGTCTCCGGTAATAATCAAAAGGGTCTCAAGACTGGGAAAATATGCATTTACTAAGATTTATACATATAAATTCCTCAAAAACATTCCATCCACTTCAGTATTCTAGAATATATACCAAGCACTACCTCATTCAGTTTTGATAGTAATTTTCATAGGAAACCATAAAGAACCACTGGGTTGCATTACCATCAATGTGTTTTAAATAAGGGGAAAAAAATCTAGGAGCTGATGCCAGGGGCTTACGTGGTGAGCAAATGTTTTGAGAATGATGAGGGTAACATGTACAAATGTGCTTTACACAATTGATGTGTGTATGGATTGTGATAAGAGTTGTACAAGGCCCCAATAAATTTTTTTAAATAAATAAATAAAATAAAAACAAAACTCTCAGGCAATTAGAAAGCATTCTAAGTAAGAAGAGAATATAAAAATGAAGCTATTTCAACATAAAAACAGAGAGTAAGGAATGGGAAGCTAAGAGAGCTCTTCCCAGTCATATCTTAATCAAGTTTCAAAACTCTGTGAATTAGTTTTTCCTACAACACTGAAAGACTTTCACTGGCAAAAGCAAATTAAAATCCTCACCATGTTTCGGATTCCTTTTCAAATTGGGCTGTGGCTGGGGAGGTGGTGGAGGCGGCGGCGGAGGCGGCGGCGAGTCTCTATCATGACTTATCACTCTATCAACCGAGCCATAGATTGCCAGCGTCAGACAATTATACCAGCCTCTTAACACCAAACCATCAGTATTCACCTGATTTTCAGAGGGGGAAAAATATCTTTCAAATTAATGTCTTAATATGACAGAAGTCAGCTGATCCCAAATTAATTTGTGTTCAACTAAAATCATTTAAACCCATGCCAAAAAAGTGAGGCTGGTTTTGGTGAAACTGCAAAGGCTGAGCTTTTACATGGTCCCATGGAGTAAACACATCTGTTCTGAGACTACATCTCCCTATCCCACACATTATGCCAGCCCTGTTGGAAAAGTACAACCAGATTCCAAACCAAGCAGAGAGAAGTAAAAACGAAATGAAGTGGGAATTATTAAGAATTAACTAATTAAATGCTAATAGCTACAGAGGTCATAGATGCCTAGAAGCACAAATTTTACCAAGTCTCAAGAATTACAGTACAAAAAAAACAAAAAAAAGAATTATGGTACAGTACATAACATTACACAGCATTCTTATGTGACTAATTTACATACGATTACATAATATATCTACCAAACTCACTGCCATCCATTCCATTCTGACTCACAGCAAGCCTACAGGACAAAAACAGAACTGTTCCTATAAGTTTCTAAGACCGTGAATCTTCACAGGAGTAGAAAGCCTCATCTTTCTCCCATAGAATGGCTAGTGGTTCTGAATTGCTAACCTTGTGGTTAGCCACCAAGCACATAACGCACTATGCTACCAGGGCTCCTGTATGTGTCCACAGTCCATGTAAAAAGTGAATTAAATACATTGCTTAATTGCATTAAGTAGTTTTAGCAAGGAACTTTCTCCTAAAAAGACTGAAATCTTAACCAATGCCATTAAACCCCAATATCTCTTGTCAAGTAAAAATACAATATACATGCTTTCCAAATTATAAAATATTAATCACTAGTAACTACGATAGAGCAAATATTAACATTACCTTTACAAATCAGAAAATCAGTAAAGGTAAAGATAAAGTAGTAAGTAGTATGGAGGCCTCTCCTCACTCACTGCCATCAAGTTGATGCCAACTTACAGTGATCCTATAGGACAGGGTAGAACTGCCCTGTGGCTTTCAAAGACTGTAACTCTCTACAGGAGTAGAAAGCCTCGTCTTTCTCCCCCAAAGCAGCTGGTGATTTCAAAATGCTAACCTATGGTTAGCTGCCCAATGCATAACCACTCCGCCACCAGGGCAAGGCACAATAAGAAAAGAAATTAGACTATAAAGAGAAACTAGGGACCAGAAAAAATGCTCCAAGATCACCCAGAGGAAATGAGACACTTTAAACAAAACCTCCATTAGAAGAAAGATAAAGCAGGTACGGATAATCAATTGTAGTCTTAAAAAGTATGCACAGTAATCCCTTACCATACTGCTAAACAACAGGCTGTGCAATCCCATACAACAGTTCATATACTATACCATATAAAATTCTGACTCATATCAACCGTTAGGACATGGTAGTACTGCTGCAGAGTTTCTAAGACTAAAACTTTACAAGAACAGTCAGCTTCATCTTCCTCCTAATAAATGCCTGATGGGTTTGAATTGCAGACCACGTGCTTACTCTACAGTGCCACTAGGCTCTATAAATGAAAAAAGCATAAAAATGCAGGCTTCTACCAGACTCAAGTACAAAATGAGACAAAGAGCTTTCTTTATAGGAAGATAGAATATTACATGTTTTCTCTATTTTAAAACTGTTTCTGGATCCAAGTGGAATCAGGAAAGAAATGATAATCTATACAACTAAATCTAAATGAGCTGACTTTCTATTTATTTAGACTCAAAACTTTGAACAGAGGTGAAAAGAACAGTAATAACAAATTGAATATCAACTTCCATAATTACCTTAGAGTTGGGTCTAAAGATGATGGAAGTATTCTCATCATATTCCAGGCTGCAAAATAGTAGGAATAAAAATAAAATCTCAAACAATTAATAGCAAAGTTCGTGAAGAAGTCCTATTTTTTTTTAATTAAAATTTTTAAAAAAAGAAGTCCTATTTCTTGATTCAACTACATCGATAAAATCAAAAGGTAGATTTTTATTTTGTGTTAGAAAGGCACCAAGTTTGGGTTTCATTCACTACTTCCAAAATGTCATTTTTTAAAGAGTATTAAATCTCTCCCACTAAATCTAGTTGGGGGTAAATCTAAGCATCTGTATTTTTTTAACGCACCACAAGTAATTCTCATGTACACTGTGAAGAACTACTCTGCATTACAGTCGTCTAAAAATGTGGCAAAGAAAGCTGATGGTGACTGGCTATCAACAAGTATAGCATCTAGGGTCTTAAAGGCTTGAAGGTAATCAAGCGGCCATCAAGCTCAGAAGCAACAAAGCCCACATGGAAGAAGCACACCAGCCTATGCAACCACGAGGTGTCGAAGGGATCAGGTATAAGGCATCATCAGAACAAAAAATCTTACCATAGTGAATGATGGGGGAAGTGCAGAGTGGAGACCCAAAGCCCATTAGTAGGCCACTGGAGATCCCCTTGCAGAAGGGTCTCGAGGAGGAGACGAGCCAGTCAGGGGGCGATGTAGCAACGATGAAAAATACAACTTTCCTCTAGTTCCTAAATGCTTCCTCCCTCCCCCACCCCTCCCAGCCTCCACTATCATGATACGAATTCTACCTTGCAAGTCTGGCTAGACCAGAGGATGTACACTGGTACAGATAGGAATTGGAAACACGGGGAATCCAGGAGGGTAGAGAGAGAGTGGGTTGGAAAGAGGGAACCGATTACAAGGATCTATATGTGACCTCCTCCCGGGGGCACAGACAACAGAAAAGTGGGTGAACGGAGACGTTGGACAGGGCAAGATATGACAAAATAATAATTTATAAATTATCAAGGGTTCATGAGGGAGGGGGAAGCAGGGAGGGAGGGGAAAAATGAGGACCTAATGCCAGGGGCTTAAGTGGAGAGCAAATGTTTTGAGAATGATGAGGGCAATGTATGTACAAATGCTCTTTACACAATTGATATATGCATGGATTGTGATAAGAGTTGTATGAGCCCCTAATAAAATGATTAAAAGAAAAAATTTACCACAAGCAAACCAAATCAGTTGCCACAGAGTAGATTCTGATTCAAGGCAGCCCCATGTACAGCAGAGTAAAACTACACTCCACAGGGTTTTCAATAGCTGATATTTAAGATTTAAATCACCAGGCCTTTCTTCTTGTGGGTAGGTTCTACCCTCAAACCTTGCAGTTAGCAGTGGAGCACATTAATAGTGGCCCACCTCGATGCTATGTTAAAAACATACACTGGGACTAAAATTAAGAAAAAGCACCTACTTTTATCAAGTAGACACTGACAAAAGAAAATCATTCTGAATTCTTAAAAACTAAGTACTTCAGATTATCTAGATTTTCCTTCACTTTAAAAAAGATAAAATTATCAATATAAGAAACAAAGATCAATAACAAAGACAGAAGCTTGGCCATTTTTAAGCTACCTTGAAATTTTTTGAGTTCTAAAACTCATTTTAATAGTTATTGTGTTTGCAGACATCACTGTTAATATACCTAATGCATATTAAGTAATCTAATTCTCACTTCACAAAATAGGTGATTATGAAATTTCAAATTTGATAGTAGTAAGATATAAAAAATGAGATAAAATAATAGCTTTCAACATGTGTACATATATACATATAAAGATTCAAAAAGCTTGCTCTTCCGAATTAGATCTCTACCATCATGTGTGAGAAATTCATGAACCAGTAAAAAGCAGCAAAATATGGCTTATACTTCACATATTTGAATTTTTTTTGGGGGGGGCGGTATATAAACTCATTATTTACCCTTAGGAGTTTGCCATTCCTTTAACATTGCCAGCTGATAAACTAAACCCTGAGTTCTTGAGTTTGCCACCAGATACACACACAAACATCCTTTTGTTTTACCTAAATAATAAAAAGGAAGGGGGGGGAGCTGATACCAAGGGCGCAATAGAAAGTAAATGTTTAAAAAATGATGATGGCAACATACGTACAAATATGCTTGATACAATTGATGTATGGATTGTTATAAGAGTTCTAAGAGCTCCCAACAAAATAATCTTTTAATTCATTTTAGAGAGAGAGAGAGACACTAGGAAGCTCTCTTAACAACAACAAAAAAATTAGAATAAAAAGAGGCACCTTATTAATGTATGAGTTTCTGGTGAATGCTTACAAAGTACATACCTTCCCAATCTATCAAAAACGGGGGCACTTGGTTTGCTTACATTGTTGAAGAATAAATCTAACTGAAATGTATGTGGAGATGTCTCCCTGTGAATGAAACAAAAGACAAATATTAACTTTTGCAACAATCAGTTTCTGAAGAAAAAAAGGTACGTATTTAAGAGCAATTCCAAAGTACACAATAATATGACTAAGGCTTACATTGCAAAAATATAGCTAATTATAATATTCTCTAATATTTTTGTATGTGTGCTTAGGTGCCATAGAGTCGGCTCTGACTACGTACAACAGAACTAAACAGTGCACGGTCCTGTGCCAGCCTCACAATGTTCCTATGCCTGAGCCCACGGATGCAGCCACAGTGTCAGTCCATCTCACTGAGGGCCTTCCTCTTTCTCCATGCCTGTCAACTTTGCCAAGCAAAATGTACTTCTCTACAGACTGGTTCTCCTGATGGTAAGTCCATAGTATACAAGACGAAGTCTCACACATCCTTACTTCTTTTTTTTCTTTTTTTTTTTTTGAGAAAAAAAGTTAGTTTTATAGATTTATTTTCAAAGGACAAAACGCTTAAGACAACTTAAATACAAGTCCAACAGAATTACTCTGTTAACTCCAGCAATGATGCTGATAGGCCGCCGTACTTCTAGACACTCGCCAGAGTCATCCAAGTCTTCTCACAGGGAAGAAAGGTGGTCTGATACATTATTCATATACATCCTTCTTATCTGCAATGTAATCTACAATTTCTTGTGGGCACATTAACTTTTCCGCATCTATATCTGGAATTTCAAAACCAAATTCGTCCTCCATGGCCATGATAATCTCCACTTGGTCCAAACTGTCTAAGCCCAGGTCTTTCATAAAATGGGAATTTACTGAAAGCTTTTCTGGGTCAATCTTATCATAGAGTTTCAAGACGTAAAGAACACGGTCCTTGATTCCTTCTAACGTCAATGGTGGTGCATCACTATACCGGCGACAGAGCTGTGTAACTCTACCAGGAGCCTGCACGAGCACCGAGACCGACTGCGGAGCCCTGGGACTCGTCCGGATTCCCGAGGGGTACAGAGCAGTGCTGAGTGGCCGGGCCACGGCCAGAGCGGTGGCCCGAGGCAGCGGTACGAAGGCCACGGGGAGGCGGCGGACACAGGTGGAAAGGACACGAGCCGCCATGGCTACACCAACCCAGGATGCACTCCCTTACTTCTTTCAATACAGATTGGTTTGTCATTTTAGCAGTCCATGACACTTACAATATTATTCATATTCAATTCTCAAGTAGTCAAAATCATTCACTCGAGTATGATTAAAATTAAAAATTTTAATCATCAAGCATCTTCCCACTGATATTTGGACCACTCTTAAACACCTACATCTTTAAATGTACTTTAAAGTTAAGTGCTAGTTAACTGCTGTGAATTGAACTTTATTATATTCTTGATATCACTGCTCCCTTTCATTAGTGCAAGAGTTAACTGTATTTCAAGTTGGCTAATTTGATTTTAACTAGAACTACACTAAAGATCATAATCATGTTATCATCAAAGCCTTAAATTAACACTTCTATAGTAGCAAGCTACATAAATATATATTTTACGATAGGTTTATATAGTTAGAATGGAAGCTCCCTATATTTGATGTAACAAATTAGAGCACCAGAAGCTGAAATTCTTTAGGACCAAATAAAACCTTGGAAAAAAATCTCGAACAACAAGTGATCCAAAATCGATCGCGAAGAGGGTGCAGGAGGCCTAGTAGGGCTTGCTCACGGGCAATGTAACCGCGAGGAATTACTGAAACCCAAATTAATGCTGAACCTGATAGACGGACAAAAGGAAAGTAAAAGGAAATAGAGGAGACAAAGGGCATTTATAGAGGTCTAAATACAGGCATGTACATAAGTAAATATGGTTATATATGACGATGGGGAAATAAATCTATATGCATATATAGGTTTAATATTAAGGTAGCAGATGGACATTCGGGCTCTACTCAAGTACTCTCTCAATGCAAGAATACTTTGTTCTATTAAATTGGCATTCCATGATGCTCACCTTCCCAACAGGATCGCTGGAAACAAAGCAATGGTGCATAAGCAAATGTGGTGAAGAAAGCTGATGGAGCCCCGCTATCAAAAGATATAGGTCTGAGGTCTTAAAGGCTTGAAGATAAGCAAGTGGCCATCTAGCTCAGAAGCAACAAAGCCCACATGGAAGAAGCACACCAGTCTGTGATCATGAGGTGTCAATAGAATCAAGTAACAGGCAACAAAGAATAAAAAATCCTATCATAGTGAATGAGGGGGAGTGCAGAGTAGAGACCCAAAGCCCATCTGTAGACAACTGGACATCCCCTCACAGAAGGATCGCAGAGAGGAGATGAGCCAGTCAGGGTGCAGTATAGCACCGATGAAACATAAAACTTTCCTCTAGTTCTTTTATGCTTCCTCTCCCCCTCTATCATGATCCCAATTCTACCTTACAAATCCAACTAGACCAGAGGATATACACAGGTACAGATAAGAACTGGAAACACAGAGAATCCAGGACAAATAAAGTCCTCAGGACCAATAATGAAAGTAGCGATACCAGGAGGAGAAGGGGAAGATGGGGTAAAAAGGGGGAACCAAAAAAAAGGGGGAACCAACCACAATGATCTACATATAATCCCCTCCCTGGAGGACCGACAACAGAAAAGTAGGTGAAGGGAGACTTTGGACAGTGTAAGACATGATAAATAATAATAATTTATAAATTATCAAGGGTTCCTGAGGGAGGGAGGATGGAGGAGAGAGCGGAAAAAAATGAGGAACTGATACCAAGGGCTCAAGTAGAAAGAAAATGTCTTGACACATGGTTGTATGTATGGATTGTGATTAAAGTTGTATGAGCCCCCAATAAAATTATTTTTTTAAATCTCTACATACTTCATCAATGGCAATGAGTTATATACTTCATTGCCTTCTTAAATAAGAATCCAAATAGTAGAGAGTAGAATGCCCAAAGTACAATCAAGCATTTTCCCACATACTTCTATTAGAAGTATAAACTTGTATAATTATTATGAAAGAAATGTAGCATTAAGTATCAAGAGACTAAGAAACTGCTCTTACAATTTGATCCAGAAATATTGTTCTTAGGCAATGCTTCTATGGTAATATCAAAGATCAAAAAAAGAATTTTTTCTCAAGAGGATATTCATCATACAATTACTTGTCATTTGGAAAAACTAAAACCTATCTAGGTTCTCACATGGGAGAGTAGTCAAATAAATTACAGTAAAATCATTTGTTAAACTAGGCACTACTGAGAAATCATTTTTTTAAACTATATGGATGTGAAAATACTCAACATAAATGAAATAAAATACATAAAATGATATACAAATCCAAGTGTGATCAAAAACTCAAGTTTCTTATTCTTCCTCTTCAAACTACATTTTGACACATACATAATGCACATCACACATTTTTCATAGTGTGCAATCTGTGCATTTTTTAACAAGGGCATTAGATCATTATTTTTTTACATGTTGAATTAACTTTTTTGCGTGTGCGGGGGGGGGGTGTCTATCTAATGGATGTAATGCTATATATCTTCACCTTGGTACCTGCTGACACAGAGGATGGGAGTCCCAGCAGCAGACTCTCACCAGCCTACCCTCGAGTTTCTAAGCAGCCTCTCTCCCGGCAGGACTCATACCCTGCTCTGAAAAATCTTTCCCCAGTGCAGGAAGAAAACAAATTTTCTACCCTAAAAACAGTTCTTGACGGGGCACCAGCTCCAGCCCACAAGGTGTGGGGTCTACAGACCCCAGGCTGAAGAGCCAGCGTGGTGAGGGTGAAGGCAGTAAGGCCAGCACATAACAACTGGAAACATTCCAACCCACCAACCAACCAGCTAGCCGGCCACTGTGGTTGGGCTATTTGAATCTCCTAACTGCATGGGCAGGAGAGGCACAAGCACAGAGGGATTGTGCATCCACTCACTCAGACAAAATGGATCCAAATGGCTGCCTGGGGCCCCACGGGGCCAGAGCAGTGTGTACCTGAACCTGAACTGCCCTCTTCCGTAGCTTCATGTGGGGTTGATACTGAGATTTGAGCACACGTGAGCAATAGGCCCTACCCATCACAGGACCAAACCAAACAAGATCAACCCTGCCCACAGCCTTTCACCCATCTCTGGCAATGAAATACCTAAACCCAAATCGGCTACAAGGAACTCTCCAGCTCTAGGCCTGTCCACAAACTGCCCCAGAGCAAACAGTTTCAACTGTTTACATTTCAATTGCCAAGCAAATACCAAACTTAATCCAAGACCTCTTGACCATGGCTTATGCCTTTATTATATACAATGATGACCAAAAGTAACATTTTTGAATGAGGTCAAAATTTATTTCTAGAAATGTCTAAAGACATGTGCATTATATGAATTGGCAGAGTATACCAGAACATTTTTACAGAAATTCACCATTTCCACCCATTATGTGTGTGGGCACATTTACATGAAACATTTGCAAAGAATACAATAGACTTTGGCCTCAACTATCTCAAAGAAACAACAACAAATAGCTAAAATACAAATCCCTTACTTCTGAATTCCCAAAGGCTCAGATCTCAAATATATAAACACACACATACATTAAAAAACACAGCATTATCAAATATTTGTGGAATTCTCTTAGGATGAAGAAATTAACCAGTTTCCACTGACTCAATTCCTACTCATGGTGAACTGTATGTGCCAAAAAGGTTTTCTACATGCCATGTGGCTGTGTTTTGTTTTTTACTTTTGAGGTTTTTTTTCAGAAGAAAATGGCCAGGCCTTTCTTCCAAGACCCCTAGGTACAGGTGGATTTGAGCCTCCAACTCCATTAACTGTTTGCACTATCCAGGGACTTCCAAACCAAACCAATTGCCATCAAGCCGATTCCAACTCATGGCCGCGCCTTCCTGTGTGTCCGAGCAGCGCTGTGTGCCACAGAG
Source organism: Echinops telfairi (assembly GCF_000313985.2). Lineage (NCBI taxonomy): Eukaryota > Metazoa > Chordata > Mammalia > Afrosoricida > Tenrecidae > Echinops > Echinops telfairi. The sequence goes on along the minus strand of NW_022103896.1, from coordinate 44,554,171 downwards.
CTTTCAATGGCTGTTTTTGGAAGTGTCGTCTGGTCCCTGAGTGCTGAAACAGTTATTGTGTTTGGCTAATAACTGAAAGTTTTGAGGTTCCAGTCTATCCAGAGGCATTTTGGAAGAAAGGCCTGACAATCTACCTCTGAAAACGGTACAAAGTACAGTTTTACAGAGGGAGCTGCCGCTTTTACCTGGCAAAAAATTAAGAGTATGTCACTTCCAACGTTACTGCTATAAAACACACTGACATGTGGCTTCCATCTCCAGCTTGCTCTCTAGGTTTCTGGATGGCTCACTCTGGGGGAACTATGTCATGGCCTGATCAACCCCCTGGAGAGGGCCTCCTAGAAAAGAACTGAAGTCTTAGTCCTCCAGTGTCTTCCGAGACTGCAGACTAGCCTTGACTCTGACATCCCAATAGCCCTGAGCCAAGGAAGCTGCTCTCAGACTCCTGCTAAATTTGCTGTGATTTGTAACACATCATAGCTCACAAAGAGACCTTCACTTGCCAAAAGACATGCAAAGGAAAACAAGTGTCTTTATTTTCTGAAACATGAAAAAAACAATTTTAAAGCTGTAAAGTCAATTATAATGATTCATCAGAAATATTAATTAAATATTCTCATTGTATTTTTTTAGTTTTATTTTGCCGAGTACTGTTCATGATTTCACATCTATTTCTACAACTAACCAACTAGTGTTTACAACTTTAAAGAAATAAACCCAAAACTGTGATTCTATGCAATAACACTCACCAACCACTAAAGATTAATTTTTGAGTTATACAAAATATGCAATGAAATGCGTGTATGTTGATTTATATATATATTCATATTTCTATAACAAGGTTTTAGCTTCTATCTCCAACTCATGGAATTAAAATCACAAAATGATTATTCATGTTACAATGAAGATCAAATTATTCCTGTTTTATGTCAGTTGTTAGTTACCATTATCTTCATTCAGGAATCATGTCTTACATTTGCTTTTTTCCTACAGTCTAAAAAGGAAAAAGTATCAACTAAGTACTTATTAACTAAAACTAATAATATCAAGCTACAAATTTATTAAAAGACACATATATCAGGCTACGATCAACCTTATGTCATGAAATCTGGGATTATGTAACAACAACAAAATTTTTAAACCCCTAATTCTCACTTATTTTTAAGGCAGAATACTACTTCCTTGTAATACTTTCAGGTTACAAATACTTCATCTTACAGACTGTACCACTGTAAGATATTTTGTAAAGTGTAAAGCTATTTCTACTAACTTTTTAAAAAAGGGATGAAGCCAGGGGCTTAAAATGGAGAGCAAATGTGAGAATGAAGAGGGCAATGAATGTACAAATGTGCTTTACAGAATTGATGTATGTGTGGAATGTGATAAGAGTCGTATGAGCCCCTAATGAAACGATTAAAAAGAAAGAAAATGTTTTGAAAATGATGGCCACAAATGTATAAATGTGCTTTATACAATGGATGCATGTATGTATTATAATAAGAGCTGTATGAGCCAAATAAAATTATTTTTTTAAAAAAGAAAAAAAAAGGGATGAAGGAAGAAAAACCTAACTTAGGTCAAATAAGCACTCTTTCCAAAGTTCTGGTTTATGATGATACATGCATTCTATAAGCTGCTAACAAAACCTATAGTTTATTACAATGCAGCACAACCATAACTGCAAAGTTTTGTTTTGAACTTGCAAAATAGTACTTTACACGTCAGCATATAAGAAAATGCTTCCCCCAAAAAAGTTTCTGGGACAATTCTTAGTCAAAAAAGACTTTAAATAAGAGATTCAGCTTACCCATATGCTCTACTGTCAGGCAGGCTACTATGGGCTCTCACTCCCGGGGGGATGACTCGGACTTCATTGATATATACCACACATGGAAAACGAACTACATCGATATGAGAACTTTGCTTTAAAAAGGATAAAAAGGAAAGGTTAACTGTAAGAAAAACACATTTCTCTATACACAATTTACAGTCTGTTTCATTCAGAATGCCATGAGTAATCTTAAACTCCGTATCATCAAATCACACGCAGTGCATCAAGTCCATTCTGACAAGTAGCCCCACACAAGGTTACTGAAACCGTAAATCTTTACAGGAACAGATAACCTCATGTTCGCCCATGAAACAGCCTAACCCGCAGTGCCATCAGAGCGCCATCTATCACTGAAAGAGAGCTACTGTATTACTATGCTACATAAAAGTCACTTTCAAAAACAGCAATTTATAAAGTTAACTACTCTCTGATGAGTGCCGTAGTTACATCCCTGCTGTTTTGTTTAGGATCACACGATCATACTGGACGCAATCCCTTATCTGACACCTCTAGAGCAGAGACCTTTCAGATTTTTAGAAAGATAACAAATCTACATCTACGACCTCTCCTGAGCACTACACAGGTATCTCACTGTCTACTAGGCATCTCCTCCAGGATGTCTCTGGGACATCCCACAGGCAACAAGTTTAAAATTTTAATAAGTTTTTTTAAAAAAACTATGTTGAACCTGCTTTCATCACTACGAAGTCAAAACCCCAACATGCCACACGCTCTCCATCTTCATCTCTTCACTCATTCTGGTCTCTCTGCTTAGAGCCCTCACGTATTCCCTAACCCAACTCCCTTTAGACCAGTGTTTCCCAAAGCATTATCGGCCCCCTGGGGAGGTGCTAGAACAATGAGGGGGAGCTGCAAAAGCAGTTATCTACACTTCATCCTAGATTATGGGCTACAACACAAATGTTTTTTCATTGCCAAGGGGACACTGAATAATTTTTTCTGAATAGGAAGAGTTACAGTCTTGGGGCACTAAGTGCTTTCTTCTAGGGACGTAAAAAAGATGGCTGGGAGATAGGAGACAGCCTTTTTATTGTATAACCGTCTGTCTTTTTTGAATGTGTATTTCACATATGTATTCACCTCAATTCAACTCACTGCCATCCAGTTGCTGCCGACTCCTAGTACTCTCAAGGAGCTCTGGTAGTGTACTGGGTTATACACTGGGCTGCTAACTACCAAGTCAGTGGTCAAAACCACCTGCCATTCTGCAGGAGAAAAATGAAGATGACGCTTTCTGGTCCCGCAAACATGTAGTTCTACCCTATAGGACAGGGCAGAACTCCCTTGGTGAGTTTCCAAGACAGTACCTCTTTACAGGAGTAGAAAGTCCCGTCTTTCTCCCCTTGAGTGGTTTGAACTACTTACTTTGTGGTTAGCAGCCCAAGGCATAACCACTATGCCACGAGGGCTCCCTTATATGTATTACCTACTCAAAAAAGATAATATTTTAACTGAAACCTATGTTTAAAAATGATATATGGGTGTATTTCGTTCTGGAAATTCACAGCACAATGAAAGTGAAAAATGAAGTCACAAAAGAATACATCCAAGGAAAAAAAAAGAATACATCCAACATCAATATACTAATGCAGATATATAACATGCATGTTCATTAGAGGATTTGGAAAATATTAATATAAAAGAAAGCTGTTTGTAGCTGGACCTAGGAAAGCTTTTGACCTTTCCTATTTTCTAATTTTTCTATCATAAATCTAAAATTTGTTAAACTCACATATGGAAATCACAGTAGGGTTTCCAAGACTGCAAACCTTTACAGGAGCAGACAGCCTGATCTTTCTCTCTCAGAGCAGCTGTTTTGTTTAAACTGCCAACGTTGTGGTTTGCAATCCAAAGCCTAATCCATGGGGCTGCTTAAAATCACAGAGTTGTGTATTGTTTTATTATTTTTTACAAAGTGCAATAAGCAGATGCTTCCAACCGTTTGTGAAGAAATTCCATTGTTTTATTCTATTTTTCATACAAAAACCAAATACAATTTGAAATTCATGCAATCACCATTTTATCACTTTCTGATACTTAAATAAAAGTTTATCTTTCTGCACGTGAGAAGCTAGAGCAGCTCCTTTGAGGCTGTGGAAGCTGTTGTCTGAGGAGCTCTACCAGCTGCCTTGAGGTCTTTGCTACAATAAGACTTTTTTGTTGTTGTCTGAATTTCTCCACTGGAGGTAAATTCCTTGATTTTGGTTTCTGTATTCCCACGTCCTAGAGATATACCCTCTCCCTTCATGGTTGTTTTATATTAATGAGTATTAAACAGATCTCTAACATCCTATTGGGCAAAGCCAGAAGCAAACCACTATACCTTCTAAAACTAGAATTATCTAATTCCCATCAACTCACTTCCTAATTTTATTACTATCATCAGATACACCAGTTCCATCTAACCCCTAAAAACTAGAATTGACATCTTTAACTACATCTTTCTCCCTTATGCAAGTAGCTGCCATGCTGTCAATTTCACATCCAAAATGTATCTTACATCTAGGCCCATCTACTTAGTCCTGCTGGGACAGCATAGCATAGCTTCAAGCCAGGAAAATATATGTTCATGCATTTTACTCTATTGAGAGTCAAGCAGCCTCTCATCCTCAGTTCCCTCCTCTACAAAATGGGGATAACTACCTTTCAATGTTGGTGGAAGGATTAGAAATAATGTATTTAAGTAATCAAAATACTGTGTCTGGCACAAGTGCATTCAATAAATGCTAGCAATTATTATTACACACCTGCTAACTCAAAACTTTCATTAGGTCTGTTTTTGCCATTTACAGTTTCTCTAAATCATTTTAGACATCACTGATCAATGAACTGACTTAATGAACTTTATTAGTATCACCTGACTGCTCAAAAAACTATTTCCTGGGCATTCGAAGAACTCCATGATCAAACTTCAAACTGCCCTTAGCTGTTGGTTCACACTACTACTCTCTCCATCCCCTACGGAGCGCTAACAACTTTGAGTGTCCTTCTTTCCCTTCTACAATTATGGAACACTTACCCTTCCAACCACCACCAAGTACATCTACCAACCACCTGATGAAGCCATTCCTTATCTTCTCAAAGAAACAGCGATGATCTCACTACCTCTGAAATCACACACCAACCCAAACTCACTGTCATCGAGTCAATGCCACTCATAGCAACCCAACAGGACAGGGTAGAACTGCCCCTGTGGGTTTTGGAGACTGTAACTCTTTACAAGAGTCGAAAGCCCCTTCTTTCCCTCTCACAGAATCTGACGCTTTCGAACTATTAACCTTGTGGACCACAGGCCAATGCATAGCCACTATGCCACCGAGGCTCAATATCCAAACTAGAAGTTGGATATTGAAAGAGCCCCAAAAGTCCAACTCTTTCAAGATGCTAGTCTGCTCCATCTCTCCTGTCACTCCTCCCTTGAATATATTCCCTTATATCTCTGGGTTCTGCAAAATGCTACAGTGTCCCACAGAACTCACGAAAGTTTCAAGGACTATTTCACAGGGTGGTGGGTGCTGTTCAGTCCAAAGTTCAAGTTTGGCAGGGGTAAGCCAGAGGGCACATTCCACTCCTGGCTCTTGCTGATGAGAAACACCTCCTGTTTCTCAGTGAACTCATTTTACAGGCAGCAGGCGGGCATTGCAAGGAATCCTGTTCATAATTACTCAGGTGAATCCTATCAGTCTTGCCCCAACTTCCTAACAGACCCATGCAAGAGAGGTCATTTGGTCGGAGTTACATGGAGCAATCAAATTTCACTGGAATGTAATAATCTATTCTCAGCCCCCAATAAAATGATTTTTTTAAAGGGAGGGGGAGGGGAAATCTAAAGAGCTAACTCAAAGTCAGAAACACTCTATATTCCTACTATTTTACACCTGATAGTGCATAATGTATTCAGAAGAACATCTCAGACATGGCCAAAGTTGAGCTCCGATTAAAGCATACAGTGATAAAAAATAAATAACCTATTCTCTGTCCCTGGACTGTATCTTATGTATGCACATATGACCTGGGCTTCTGGCAAGATGTTTCTAGTAAGCACTGGCCTCCTACTAATCTTCATCAGCCAGGCTTTTCTTGAAGGCCACTCCAGAAACAGATTCTTTCCCCTCTCAACTGTAGTATATACTTTCTTACATCATTATAAGTAAGAATAACTTCTAAACAACGAGCATGGTGCAATTCACACCCTCCACTAAGGTCAGAACTCAATCTCATCCCATTCCTGCTAGCAGATAATACCCTCCAAAATTCAGCCACAGACATAGGAAATCCGGAACTATTATATATCCATAAGGGATTAGGGCTGAAAGAACCATATTAATTTGAGTCTAACTCACTCATTGACTAATTATATTAAAGAATACAGTTCTTGTTAGATGTACCTTCAAGTTAATTTTGACTCCTGGCAACCCCATGTGAGAGTAGAATTGTCTCATAGGATTTTCTTGGCTGTCATCTTTCTGGAAGGAAAAACTGAAGATGGTGCAGGACCAGACAACATGTCATTGTGCTGTACACAGGGCTGCTATGAATGGAACTGAGTGGAGCACATCTTAACACCTTTACTGAAGCAGATTGCCAGGCCTTTCTCTTGCATAGTCACTCCTAAACCAAACACCAAACACACTGCCATTGAGTCACTGCGACTCATAGTGACCCTCTGGGCAGGGTAGAACTGCCCCTGTGAGTTTCCAACTATAACTCTGTATGGAAGTAGAAAGCCCCTTAGAGCAGTAGTGATTTGAGACTACTGAGCGTGCAGATCGTAGCCCAGTGTGTAAGCACTAGGCTACGGAGGTTCTTTGTTGAATCATCCAAAACCAAAAGTACTGCCAATCAGGTTGATTCCGATTTGAAGGGACCCTTTAAGGCAGGGTAGAACCTGGCCCTGGAGGTTTCCCAAACTGTAAATTTTTACAGTAGAAAACATCGTCTTTCTCCCATGGAATGGCTAGTGGTTTCAAACTACAGATGATGCTCTTCACAACCCAATGTGTAACCACTATGCCACCAGGGCTCCTTCACCAAGATATAAATGCCAGCTTTTCTAAACTAGAACACTATTAAATTGATTCGTCGTGTTTGGTTTTGTTTTTGTTTTTTCATTGTAACTGTTCTCAATTTTTGCACCCGACATGTTTATTATGATCCAACTCCTATCTCCCTGTATGCTTTCTACAGCCTATCTGGCATGACAATCAGAAAAGTATAGCCAATAAACAGCAGAACTGATTAAGCTACATGAAATGTGAGGCTACAAAATAATCTGGTTAGCAAGAAATGCCATACTTCTCATTTTTACAGACTTCTAAACTATTTGCTAAAAAAAAAACTAGCTGGATCAAGGTTGCCAACCTTTCATTTTGACAAAATTTAAACTACATCCACTATTACCATTATTTCATAAATAAAAGAACATTTTAAACGTTTCATTCAAACATTCACTAAGTGCCTATATCTGGTGAGATAATGTCCTAGGCATTGAAGATACAGGCTGTGAACAAGAGGCACTCTACTTATCTTCATGGAACTTGATGCAAAGATATAAACAGAATAGCCTCCAAAGAAAGAACGGTTTTCTGAATTGTTTAAATCCAGATGGATGAGTTCGTTGTTTGTTTTTAATTTCGTTGAGGGCCTCATTCAATGAACCATTTGTGGGCAGCTTCCAAGTACCTTTAGTTAACTAACTACATTCAATATGTAATTGGTTCGGAAGGTCACAAAATGGTTCGGTACAGAACAGTCACTTAACATCACCCACCCCCATCACGAGCACATTTGTATGTTCTCTTCAGTTTGCCTACAATCTTCTCCATCTTCCCCCCTTTGCAAGTATTCCCCCACACATGGGGCATCCATGTACTAACGTGACAGATCTTTTCCAAGAAGTAGGTACAGTACTGAAGTTTCAGGACACTCTGCAAAACCCCACAATCCTAATACTCACACTTGGGCTTCATAAATCCCGCTAGAAAGGGGACCTAGAGAAGATATTTAGAAATGTCTTAACCAAGAATCTCCAAGCCAGCGCGAGCTGTTCGGACTCTCGCGTTACTGTCAAACACAAACTTCCCGAGAGCCCTAAAGCTGTGAGCCGCGATCCTACACCCGAACCAAAGCTGAAAGGAAGGAAAACGAGCAACGCGAGCAGAGTAGCCAACTCGACCAAAAGACGCGGCGGCCTAAGCTACACCAGGCCAACGGGGGCTGCAGCAGCCCTTCCTCAGAGCTTGCGCCCACACCCATGAAGGGGAGGGAGGGTTGAGAGATGTAAGGACTTAAGCGACAAACGGCGGGAGGAAAAGTCGAGGCACGTCTAACGGACTTGTTTCTCGTTTTAATTTCGTCACTGTTGATTTTTTTATAGGTCCTCAAGTCAAAAGTCAGGATGGGGATTAAGTCGCAAAGCCTTACCTCAGCGCTTGGGTGCTTAAAAGTATCTAAAAATAGCAGCTCCATCGCCGAGTCCACCGCCATGTTTGCGGAGGGAGGGGGTGGGGTGCAAGACTTCCGGAGCAAAGCTCCAACCCGGGCAACAGCGGCTCGGGAGCAGGAGCAATGACAGCACTTCCGGAGCAATGACAGCACTTCCGGCGCGCGGCGCGCCTGCGCAGCAAGCCTCCGCCCACCTACGCCCGCCCAACCCAAGTTGCCGCCCACCTACGCCCGCCCAACCCAAGTTGCCGCCCCGCCTTCTCCAGCGCGGCGGAGGACGTCCTCCGAGAACCCAGAAAAGTAGAAGGCGAGGAGCTGACTACAGAGTATCCCGTAGCCCAAACCCTGAAGTTCAGCCGCGTGAGCGGCCTCCGCGGCCTCTCGGGGGCGGAGGGCGGGGTCGGCTCTGCGGAGGATGGAGGCGTGGTGGGCAACACTGCCGCCTCTCAGGACTCCGCCCTCCAACCTGCAGCCTTGGAGGAAAAGGTGCTTTGAGAAGTTGGCGGGGGGTGAGGGTAGGGATGGGGAAGACCGTCAAAAAGGTTAAAAAAAGAAATTTGTCTCTGAAAACGAAATCTTTTGATTGCTCATCTGTGAACTTGTGAACTAAGCGTACAGGCTTACTTCGTTTAATGTAGCTTCACTTTACGAATTCACTTCACTTTACAAATAGATGCCAACCCTGCCTCCAGCAAGTTTATCAGCTCTGTTTTCCCAACGGCTTGTGCACACCTCGTGTCTCGTCACTCAGATTGTTATTCTCACGCATTCCCAGCGTTTCATAATTCACACGTAAGAGGCTCCAGTAGCGAACATAACTTTTAATATGCGCTGGGAAACCAGGAAATTCGTGTGGCTCACTTTTATGCAATAGTCACTTTATTTTGATGGTCTGCAACTAAAGCCACAGTAGCTCCGAGATATCCCCGTACCTAACCCACAAGCTTATTGTGAGGATCGCAATACAATTCAAGAGATTGTGTAATGTGAAATGCCAGGGACCATTAAAAAGGGCGTCAAGTGGAAAGTAAGTCTCCCCTCTGAGAATTGAGCAGGTAAAACTATTCTAACCACACATAGCTGCTTGGTAGTATAAATTGGCACAAGAGCCTGGGGCAGCAATTTGGAAATACCTAGTAAAGAGGAGGCCTTCTACTCTTGTAAAGAGTTATAGTCTCAGACCCAGAAGGAAGTTCTATCCTGACCTATCTGTTCACGATGGGTCAGAATCCACTCAAAGGCTGTGTGTGTGTGTGTGTGTGTGTGTGTGTGTGTGTGTGTTTTTGTTTTGGGTTGGGTTGGGTTTAGTGAAAATGAATGAGTGCATGCTGAACTAGGAAAATTCTTACACATATGCCCAAAGAAATACCTACAGACACAAAAATGTGATCAGTTCCCTCCTTGTCCTCCTACCTTCCCCTTCCCCTCCTGGTATCGCTTCTCTCATTATTTGTCCTGAGGGGTTTATCTGTCCTGGGTTCCCTGTGTTTCAAGCTCTTATCTGTACCAGTGTACATGCTCTGGTCTAGGCAGATTTGTAAGGTAGAATTGAGGTTATGACAGTGAGGAAGGAGAAGGAATATTAAAGGACTAGAGGAAAGTTGTACATTTTGTTGGTGCTGTACTGCACCCTGTCTGGCTCATCTCTTCCTTGTGACCCTCTGTAAGGGGATGTCCAATTGCCCACAGGTGGACTTTGGTCTCCACTCCACCCTCCCCCTCATTCACATAAATAAGATTTTTTTTTAATGATTTTTTTATCTGGGTCTTTGATGCCTGATACCTGATCCCATTGACACTCATGATCACACAGGCTGGTGTGCTTCTTCCATGTGGACTTTGTTCCTTCTCAGCTAGATGGCTGCTTGTTTATCTTCAAACCTTTAAGACCCCACACCTACATCTTTTGATAGCCGGGCACCATCAGCTTTCTTCACCACATTTGTTTATGCACCCATTTTGTCTTCAACGATGCTGTAAGGGAAGGTGAGCATCACAGAATGCTGGATTTTTAGAACAAAGTGTTTTTGTGTTGAGGGGGTACTTGAGTAGAGGCCCAATGTCCATCTACTGCCTTAATACTTAACATATAAATATATGTACATAGATCTATTTCCCTATCATTATATATAAATATATTTACATATGTACATGCCTGTATTTAGACCTCTATAAATGTCCTTTGCTTCCTAGTTCTTTCTTCTATTTTCCTTTTACTTTCCTCTTGTCCCACTATCATGTTCGATGTCCATATGTATTTCGGAAATTCCTCTCAGCTACATTGTCCTTGATCAAGCCTCACCAGATATCCTATGCCCACCTTGCCACTTGTTTTTCCCTTGTCCTTGTTCCCTTCCCTAGCTCACTTGTTTTTCCCTTGTCCCTGGGTTTGTTGGCATCCCCCCTTCCTTTCTCCTGTGTGCCCCACCACCTCCACCCCAACCATTGGTTCCATTGTTTTCTCCTCCAGATCGTTTATCCTGCCTATCTTATCTAGATGTGTGGAGACAATTATCACAAAAACAAGACAAAACAAAACAACAACAACAAAAAGGAAAACCTATAAATAGTTCCAGGTCTATTTGTTGACCTTTATGAGTGTTTTCAGGTCAGTTCTGATGGGGTGACACACCTTGGCCCCAAAGTCTATTTTTGGTATTCCTCATGGACTTCATTGCTTTGCTCCCTCCACCCCACTCCCCACTATGCTTCAGGCCCCTAGCATTTCACCCCTGTGTGGTAGGGTCAGATCAGGCACAATTTCCACACTGTGTCTCCAGTGTTGTCCCCTGTGGCGCTGTGGGTCAATGAGGGACATTGTGTCTCGTGGTAGAGCTGGCCCTATGGTCTTCTCTATGCATTGGCTGCTCTGAGCAGGAATATCCATTGTTGGGGCTTGGTTGGGCCAGAATGTGTTCCACTCTTTCTCCTTCCCTCCTTGTTTGCTCCTGTGTGCTCTGATCAGATGTGCCCCTCTTCCTGAGCTGTAGCTTCAGTGCTGTCCTCTGAGGTGCATTCTTCTAGTGGGGGGCCAGGGGTCCATGTAGTTGGGATTGGGGCCGGCCTCACAGACTTATCTACTGGTTCACTGCTTCATGCAGGTATGTTGCATTCAAGTCTTGGCACACCAGGTTGAAGTCTGGTCCCTCTCTCCCTATTTTTTAAAAAGATTTTTACAGCCTTGGAAACCCAGTGGGGCAATTGAGCAATGCCCTGTGCTGTAGATCCCCTAAATGAGTCAGAATTGACTCTGTCTTAGATCTTAAGTTTTGAGCACTAGGTTTGCATAAGGCTAAGGTGTACAGTTATTGGAGTTAGGTGCCATCCAATTAGTTCCGACTCACGGCAACCTCATGTGCAACAGATCAAAACATTGTCCAATTCTGTGCCATCCTCGCCATTGTTCTTATGTTTGAGCCCATCGTGGCAGCCACTGTGTCAATCCATCATAGAGCGAGCCTTCCTCTTTTTCACTGCCCATTTTACAGTAGCAGCCCTAAATCCACTTTGAGTCTTGCAGTATGTAGTATTAAATTAAGATGGCGAGGAGGGGAGGTGGGTGGCCAGCCCCCACCCGCTGCTACTACTCACTGGTTCAGTAATGCACAATTGTATGGTTGAGATATAAGTATTATATTAAAGTCATCACGAGCATGAAAGATATTACAGTAATGCAGTTAGACACATTACATGGTAGCATTGCTCACCTCAGCCCAGCTTGGTGGTCCAAGTGGAGAGAGGGGGAAGGGAAGGAGGGCAAGGGAACAAGGGAGAGGGGGAAGAGAGGGGAGTGACCAGGGAGTGAGAAGCAAGGAGGGAGTCTCTCTCGCTGACCCACGCCTATATACTTTTGGGGGCATGCCAGCCCACTAATTACAGGTAGAGACATATGTCACAGGGAGGGGCTACACTATAGGTTACACAGTAATGAGGGGGTTGTCTAGGGGATGGTCGCTGGGTCTCCATAGGAACCATTATCAGTAGGGTGAAAACTCCACCTACAGGAACTTGTCCATTGTCCCAAGAGGCAGGGAGCAGGCCCGCCCCTGCAGAGGGATGAGACAGCAGTCTGGCAACTGATTGCCCTCAGTGGGGGGAATGCCTAAGCATCTGATCCCCCCCCCCAGCAGTAAATGATACAGAGGCCATATCTACCCTCTTCTGGCTTCCCTACTGCCAAGAGTCAGGGGTCAGACATGCCTCTGCACCCCATTCTTTTTTACTTACTCTGACACCAGCAGTTACACCCACCACACTCAATTTGTATGGTGAGCCATTGCAATGGCCACACAGAACTCACAGGCAGGTTCACAATTATGGGTGTTTATGAAGGAAGTTAATAGGTTACCACAACTTAGGGTCAGTGAGCCATAAGGACCCAGTCATTGGTCCACAGCAACACCTCTCCTCAGTCAGCAGCCAAGTCTCTCAGCCATGTGGTTCTTTGGCCTCTGCCTCCATGGACCAGATCCTGTTGCCCTGCCTCACAGTCCCTTAGTCTCGACACTTCTCCTCTGTTCTGTCCTGTGGTTTCTTTCCTCTTCCTCTGCTCACAATCTAGCTCCTTTGCTCTGTCCATAGTCTTCAGGCCAGTCTCTGGTACCTCTGGGTCTGGGCCTCTGCCACCGCAGACAGAGGTCCCGAACTTCTTTTCTGATAACCCTAGGCTTTCTCTCTCTGTCTGAGATGGCTCTTATATGTAGAGGAATGGCTTGCATGGAAGTGTGGGTTTTGTCTTTTAACTGACCATACCCCCAAGGAAAATGAAAGATGGTGTCTTAAGTCATATCTGCTAGTAGTCTAAAGATACCTCCAAAGAAACAAAGGATGTGACTTAGTCCACACCTATACTATCTTCAAAACTTAACCCCACTTTAACCTGTCCATTGGTATCACAGAGAACTCCCTCCAAAATGGGATGGTAGCCACAGGCATAGAGTCTAGAATTATAATCCATCACTTAAGAGGTTATGACTAGAAGGTCCATAGTAATTAACTACACCTCAAGTCTCCTCATAAATTGAGCCTCCATTAAGTTCTTTCTGGCCATTGACCAGCAATATGAAAAAGCTTTGCCCTTGGGTAGAGTGTGATCAGCCCTGGGTGGGACATTCTCACCCTCAGGAGCTTGCCTGAGCATGCTCTAACTGGAAATCAGAGTACCAGAGGGGCATGGTTATGAATCTTGCCCTAACCAAGATGCTGGCAGGGCCCCAGGAGCAGTCCTGTCGATGTTTTTAATCTGAAATAGTGTACGTTTCCCAGTCACGGTCCCTTTCCTGCTTCCATCATTCCACGGGGACTGATGAGTTCATCTGCCACTCATCGGGACTTTGTGATGAGTTCTTTTGTTTTCCACCGTCTGTCATTGGCCACATGACAATGAACCCTTTGGACACTCTTTATGGCCTCATGCTGATGGTCTCCCTTATCTGGGTGATACATTTTTGTCTTTGTACAGTTTAAGACTTAATGGAGAAACTTCATGACAATGATTATGGTCCCTCTTCTAAACTGTAAGTTTCTTCTTTATGGTGATTGTATCTTCTTGTTCGCCAGAATATCCCCAAGATCTAGATATGCATTCAGAAAGGTTTATTGAATTAATTAGTTTTCTTATTTCATATGCAATTATATATTGTGCATAGTTCATATAGTCAATTCTTACATTGTACTTTTCTTTTTTTATTAAACATTTATTGGGGGGGCTCTTACAAATCTTATAACGATCCATCAGTCAATTGTATTAAGTACACTTGTACATATGTTGCCGTCAACATTTCCAAAACATTTTCTTTCTACTTGAACCCTTGGAATCAGGTCCTTCATTGTACTTTTCTTATTCTTTCTATTTTAGCTCTCTATCAGATTACAACCACTCCAAACCACTCTCTCCCCACTCCCCCAAAAACAGTTCTTTGCAAATAGCCCTGTTTCCTATGGCTTTCTTTCTTTTTGCTTTTCTTTTTGGCTTTCTGTTTTGTTTTGTTTTGTTTTATAAGTTACTATACTTTTTCTCTTTTTGATTGCCATCACCCTACAGTAAGAACAGTTGGAAGAAAAGGAAAGCTTTCCCATAATGTGAAAAGCAACTTAGAGGAGTCTGTATGCTTGCCAGGAACAGTGTAGTTTGCCAAAAAGGCCGAGCTAGTGGGAGAGTTCTGACTAGTGTGCAACAATTCAATGCTGCATAACTTAGGTGGGAGACAAGTGTCCATTGAAGATGACTGATAGGTGCACAAGCATTAAACCAGAAGGAGCGTCTGAGTGAATTATACAATATTCCAACCTTCCAAGTGGCCAAGTGCAATTCTCTTGGAAAAGAATGACTGATCTGGAAAATCTGGCCAACTGCCAACTGCAAGCCATCCATGCATCCACTGGAAGTCACACAAAGGGCCTTCGTTCCCCACCCCCAGCTCACTGATGGAAAGGAGCAGCTGCTGCCCTCCTCCATAAGGCTTGATTATAATTCCCAACAGCCAATGCCATGCTGTAAAATTTCCTCATCTTGCTTCAAAATGTCATCTGGAGATTACCTAAAGATTTGAGAAACATGGATTGTAAACTATTGTTGACATAAACACTCTTGAATCAAGGCTACCTATAAGCACCAGTTGTTCTCAGAGGTTTTCCCAGCTCAGAAAGCCATAAGACACCATACTAAGACTTGGTGCATTTTTCAAAATTTTTATTTTAGTTTTTGTTGTTTTTGAGAATACACACAGAGATCGTACACCCATGCAGTGATTATTATGTGGGCTATTTAGTGACACTAATCACATTCTTCGAGTTGTTCAGCCATTTTCACCTTCCCTTTCTGAGTCGTTCCTCCGCACTAACACAAACTCACTGCCTGTCTAGTTACGGTTATCAGTTTGATCCCATAGAGCTAGCTCTCACAGAACCCCGGTGGTCCTTCACGGTAAGCAATGGAATGCCAACTGCAAAGTTGGTGCAAATCCATAAGCCTCTTGAGGGAGAAAAATGAGGCTGTCTGCTCTCGTAAAGATTTCATCTCTGAAATCCAATAGAGGGTTGATATGAGCCAGAATTGACTCATTGGTGGTGGTTTTGAGTTTTATGAGTATGAAGAATTCCTAAAAGAGCATCTTACCAACCCAGGTCTCATTTGGCACTGCTGAGAAACAAGGAGATTGGTTGAAAATGAAAGAGGAACGCTTTTCTGTGGTTGATCAAGCAAAGAAGCTGGGAGTAGAGGTGCCAAGGCAAGCTCCTGAAAAAAAAGAGGATTTACAGTTTTATATTTGTACACCAGGAATTAAACTGAGGAGATTGTGAGTACTTGTATGTAACACATTTCCTAGTCAGAGACCTGTCTGAATATGCATTTGGATGGGGTTCTGATTCTTGGCAGGATATGGCTTCTCAGACGTCTCACTTTCAAATGTCTTCTGAATTAGTCTGGTATGGCCTTTCCAGCGACTTTTGGGCCCTTTGGCCAAAGTACTTTTGTTTCAGGGTGACCTGGAGTTTGTGGCTGTCCTTTCTGTGCATGTTTGACAGTCCAGGGCTGGTCATAACTGATACTCTTTTGCTGTGATTGGATACTTAGGAGGGAAAGGCTCGAGTGAGATAGGTTAATTATGGAAGGAAAGTACAGGATAATATGTAAGATTTAGATCCCAACATCTTATGACAATATCTCATATTCTAAGGGCAACTTCCTTGAGCAACTTGTGGGATTTGCAAGGCTACATAGGGCTCAGCAGGTTGGGGAGTGGTCTCAGGCACACTGATTAAGATAACCTATTATTTGGTTGAAAGGAGATCTGGTGGCTTAGTGGTTTAAGAAAGACTTCTGGGGGAGGAGACGAGCCAGTCAGGGTGCGATGTAACAACAATGAGAAATACAACTTTCCTCTAGTCCCTAAATGTTTCCTCCCCGCTCCCACTACCATGACTTGAATTCGACCTTGCAAGTCTGGCTAGACCAGAGGATGTACACTGGTACAGATAGGAACTGAAAATACAGGGAATCCAGGGCAGATGAGCCCTACAGGACCAGTGGTGTGAGTGGCGAAACAGGGAGGGTAAAGGGAGAATGGGTAGGAAAGAGGGAACCGATTACAAGGAACTATATGTGACCTCCTCCCTGGGGGACAGACAACCGAAAAGTGGGTGAAGGGAGACGTCGGACAGGGCAAGATATGACAAAATACCAATTTATAAACTATCAAGGGCTCATGAGGGAGGGGGGAGCGGGGAGGGAGGGGAAAAATGAGGACCTAATATCGGGGGTTTAAGTGGAGAGAAAATGTTTTGAGAATGATGTACAAATGCGCTTTACACAATTGATGGGTGTATGGATTGCGATAACAGTTGTATGAGCCCCTAATAAAATGTTTTAAAAAAATGAGAAGAAAAAAAAAGACTTCTGGCTGCTTTTGGTTTAAGGTTTAAAGATTATCTCAGGGCAGTAGTTTGGGGTTCATCCAGCCTCCATGGCTCCAGAAAGTCTGGAGTCCAGAAGAACCTGAAATTCTATTCTTTTTTTTTTTTTTTTAATTCTATTCTATATCTTCCCTGTTTGATCAGGATTCCTCTATAGAATCTTTCATCAAAATGTTCAGTAGTGATAGATCTGCTGTCTTTGGAAGACAGAAAACTGCCAACATTCTGTGGTACCGTCAAACTCTTGGATTAGTGCCTGCACTATATTGACTATAAGCCTTACACATAGTCCTTTTAGGTTTTTGTAATTGCTGTATTTATGTATCCAAAATTATTAGCCACCTGTCTTCTAGAGTAATCTCTTGAAAGGGGGTTTCTGTATTGAAAAATCATGTAGGAGACCTTGTGTCCTTCTCAGAGCTTCATGATGACTGGGTTTTTTTGTTGTGGTGGTGGTAGTAGTTGTTATTGTTGTTTACTTTTATTAGCTTTTATTTTAAGCTTAATTTAATCCCAAGCCATAGGTTTTGTTTCTTCTGGGAGATCTTTTTCTCCTGTGCAACCTCCTCTTCTGGTTCGGGAACAATTTGTTCCTTTTCGGTCTGGATCATTTCAATGTGGCAGGGGGAGTTCATGTCTGGGTTGATCTGACCATGAGCTCGCTAAGTCCAGCGGCACATCTTGGGGGCTTTGTTCACCTGGATGTGCTCAATGACCAGAGAATCCACATTTAACTCTTAAGTTCAGCATTATTCTCTGCAGTTTTTAAGCATGTACAGCAAAAAGTCAGCACTCCTTGGGGGCTGCTGACACTGGGTCCAACTCCACTAAACGTTTGGCCTGCGCACACCTACCAACACCACCATTATAACGTTGGAAGGGCACACACTGTTTCTGCAAAGTGATATCTGGTGGCTTTCGGGTTATGTATACCCTTGTTGATCTGGGCAGTTTCACAGGTGTTCTTAAAATGGACCTGAAGAGTCTACCTTCTTAGTTTGCATGACTGTCGGGTTTCTGGGTCAAGGGAGCAGCAAACCATTTTGGCAGCTCCCCTCAGCTTGCTACAGCAAAGCCTCTATGACTGTTATGTGTGCCTCTGTGTAAACTCGGAGAAGGACACGGAAATCTCTCTAAATTCCTTTTTGGGTCCTGTTAGGTCTCTCGTGGCAGAAAAACCTCGGTCCTTGGCTTCGCGTGAGGAAGAATTCACGCAGAAGCCTGGTTGGTGATCCAAGTGAGTTTTATAAAAGGTGGAAGCAGTGTCAGGCGTTACAGTAAATGGAACACACGCCAGAGAGAGAGAAAGTCCGCAGCAGCACAGCCTCACTGATCTGTCTGTCTCTGCTGGGAGAGAGCCAGAGAGAAAAACTGGCTTTGCAGGGGCCCTGTTGGGACCTGTGGTCAGCGGTACTGGTCCACCCCATTGGCCCACCTGGCCTAGTGAGGTCCCACCCACATTTACTGGCTTTCTGTCTCAAAGACCTGAATGTGTGCAGGACCTCCACCCTTAAGCAGCTTCCAACTTCATGTAATGGGAAGGAGGCTTTGGCATGTAGAGGGATAACCCCTCATTCTGCCTCTAGCTCCTAACAGTCCAAATTACCAGCAATCATAGCTTCATCAAAACAAGCTCATACCAACTTTAATTAATTCTGTGCCCTCATGGGTTAGTGACCTGAGCCCTATGGATTATTCTTTGTTTTATTTTGTTTTTGGCACTTTTAAATAAAAATGTAAGTATAAAGCCTAGGAAGATTGCTCAAAAACTTGTTTTTATTTTAATTTTTTTTGCAATTTAATTATTTTATTGGGGGCTCGTACAATTCTCATCACAATCCATACATCCATCCATTGTGTCAAGCACATATGTACATTTGCTGCCCTCATCATTCTCAAAACCTTTGCCCTCCACCTCAGCCCTTAATATCAGTTGCTCATTTCCCCCCTCCCTCCCCACCCTCCCTTCCTCATGATCCCTTCATAATTCATAAATTATTATAGTTTTGTCATAAGTTACACTGTCCGACGTCTCCCCCTGCCCTCTTCTCTGCTGTCCCTCCCCCAGGGAGGAGGCAATACCTAGATCCTTGTCATTGGTTCCCCCTTTCTACCCCACATTCCCTTCTCCCTCCAGGCCTCGCCCCTTTCACCACTAGTCCTGAAGGAGTCATCTGTCCTAGATTCCCTGTTTCCAGTTGCTATCTGTACCAATGTACATCCTCTGGTCTAGCCATATTTGTAAGGTAGAATTGGGATCATGATAGTAGCGGGGAGGAAGTATTTAAGAACAAAACTTGTTTTTATTTAAGGAGCAAGTATTAATTAGGTTCCTTTTTCTTTGGGGGCCTTTTAAAAAATCCACTCATACTTCTACATCAGAGATGCTGCTTATAACTGAATCTTGTGCTGGTTGTGCAGTGGTCATAAACTGGTTCTCCAGCTCCACTAATTGATCTAGCAATATATAGTCACCTGTCACAAGGAAGTGGGGAGGGGCCATTAAATTTGCTAATCAATCAGCGACCATGTGTATGGCCTGACTCAAACAGAGAGAAACTGTAATAAAAGGACCAGTTTGTGGTAGGACAGAAGAATCCAGCTGCGTAGAGTGGAGCCACGTCAAATGAATGACAAGGGAAAAACCAACATGAGGACTGATGAAAACGAATACTGAGCAGCCTAAAGTGCCGTGAGTCCAGAAATAGGTTTGCAGAGGGAGGCCCAGCCATATCATTGCTCTTATTTGAGATTAATATATTTTACAGCAACAATTCCCCTGTATTATTGAAAACCCCTGAGTGATTTTGTTGAGGTCAAACAATTCCAACATCAGTTTACACAGTGTTCTTCTGAGCACACAACCATATGCAATAATGTGAACCAGGGCAACGGAGTTAAATGGGCTGATCATCCAAATTAAACTAGATTTGTTGCCATTGAATCACTTCCAACTCTTGAAGACCCTGTGTATTACAGAAGTAGAACGGCTTGATAGGGTTTTCTTGGCTATAATCTTTATGGAAGCGGTTTGCTAGGTCTTTATTCCATGGGCTGGTGGGCGACGTAGTCAAGCCACCAAATTTTAGGCTAGTAGTAAAGCACAAAGCATTTGTACCATTCAAATACTAGTAAGATAATTGTTTCATAAACCATTAAAAAAGGTTATTTATAAAACTATTAAGGTATAGTGTGTGAAAAATAATCAAAATTCAAAGAAAATGAAATGAAGTTTATTCTGAGTAATTCTATATAAGGAGACTATTTTGATTTTTTAAAATACTTTTACTGGGGGCTCTTACCATCTCATCACAATCTATACGTTCCTCCAATGTGTCAAGCACATTTGTACATATGCTGCCATCATCATTTTCAAAGCATTCTCTTCCCACTTGAGCCCCTGATATCAGCTCCCCATTTCTTGCCTGGAAATGGGATTTGAATGAAGGATAATCTCTAAATGATAAATATAAAGGAAATGGCCAGAAAACTGTTGTTTTTGGTGCTTTTGAGTTCTTTCCAACTTGCCGGGACCCTATCTACACCAGAACAGAACACTACCGGTCCAGTACAACCCTAACAATCACTACCATGAGTGTATGGTTGAAGCCACTATGTCAAGCCATTGATGTCGTACTTTACTAAGCAGAATGTGCTTCTCCGAGACTTGTCCCTCCTGATAACATGTTCAAAGTATATGGGAGGCAGTCTCATCAACCTCACTTCTGAAGAACATTCTAGCTGAACTTATTCTAAGAAAGATTTTTTTCCCTACCTTTTCTATTTTTAAACTAGGCAGTATTCCCTAGATCTGTTTGAATAACTATCTCTTGGTCTATGTACAGTTTCCACGTGAGCACAATGAAGTTTCTTGGAATTTCCATTCTAGTAATGTTATCTATTATTTTTTATGACCTCAGTTGAATGCTTTTGCACAGTCAATGAAACACAGGTAAACATCTTTCTGAGATTCTTTGCTTTCAGCAAGGATGCATTTGGTGTCAGCAATGATATTCCTCATCTTATGTCCTTTCCTAAAGCCAACTTGAATTTTAGTAACTCTGTTGACACACTATTGCACCTGTTTTGAAATTATCATCAGTAAATTTTATTTGAATGTGATATTGATGATATTGTTCAATAATTTTCTCATTATTTTGGGATGAACGTAAATATGAATCTCCTCAACCAGGTAATCACAGTTGTTTTCCAAATGTATTGGTGCATATGAGTGACCACCTCCAATGTTGCATTGGTTTGTTGAAACAATTCAATTGGTATTTCATCAGTTCCTGAAATCTTGTTTTTTCCCCAATGACATCAGTGTAGTCTGAACTTCATTCTTCAACACCATCAATTCTTGATCATAAATTGGGTATGGAAATTGTTGAGAATAGGTAAAATCTTTACCTTCTTTGCATGTTTCCTACATCCATCAATATTTTGCTCATAGAATCCTTCAATATTGAAACTTAAGGTTTGAATTTTTCTTTCAGTTTTTTTACTTGAGATATGCTGAGCATGTTTTTCTCTTTTACTATTCAATTCCAATTCTTTGCACATTTCATTTTACACATTAGTTTGTTATCTTGAGCTATTCTTTCAAATTTTCTGTTCAGGTATTTTACAGGTTCATAGTTTGTTCAATTTCCTTTAGTTCAAGATCAAGTGTCATAGTCTTTTCAGACATCCATTTTGGTCTTTTTTTAATGACTTTTGCATTCTTACGGATAATGTCCTTGATGTCATCACAGAAAAAGTGTTCTATGCATCAAATCTATTCTTTTTGTGTGTGTGTGCATCAAATCTATTCTTGATATAGTCTCTAAATTCAGGTAGAACATACTAGGCTCCCATGGAGTTTTCATTTTCCTCAGCTTCAACTTGAACTTGCTCATGAGCATTTGATGGTCTGGTGTGCAATGGGTCTCTGATCTTGCTCTGCTTGATTATGGTGAGGTCCTCTGTGTCTCTTTCCATGGATGTGCTCTACTTGATTTCTCTCTGTTCCATATGGTGAGGTATAGTTGCCGATTATGTTGTTAAAAGGGGTATTTGCAATGAATAAGTCACTGGTCTTGTAAAATTCTATCATGCAATCTCTGAAACTATTTATATTACCAAGGCCATGTTTTCTAACTTCTAGTGCTTTCTCTTTGTTTCCAATGCTCACAGTCCAATCACCATTAATAATAAATCCATCTTAATTGCATACTTTTTTTTCTTTTTTTAACTGCATACTTTTAATTTCAGACTGTAGGAGTTATTAGAAGTCTTAATTTCTTCATTTTTGACATTAGTTGGTGCTTAAATTAAATAATAGTCATATTTATTTGTCTTACTTATGGTAATATGGATATTATGCTATCATCAAAAGTGTTGTGTTTAGGATAGATCTTGAAATGTTGCCTTTTAACAATAAGTATCATACTTCTTCAATGGACAATGAATGCAATACCCAATGTTTCATTCCCAGCATAATAGACTATGATTGTTCAATTCAAAATGGCCACTTTGAGCTCACTAATGTCTATGATATCTATCTTTAGGCATTCTATTTTATTTTTGACAACTTCTAAATTTCTGAGATTCATACTTCATATGTTCCATATTGTGATTACTAGTGGATCCAAGCTGCTCTTTATTCTCTTTTTGAGTGTGCAATATCAGCACATGAAGGTCCAGAAAACCTTATTCCATCCAGGTCATTAAGGTTGACCCTCCTTTGAGAAGGAAACTCTTCTGTTACAATTTGAGTGTCTTCCAATCAGAGGGGCTCATTTCCTGGTATTCATATCAGATAAAGTTGTGTTGCTATTTGTAATGCTTCAATGCACTTTTGTTTTAAAGAAGTAGATGACTAGGTGCTTCCTCCTAGTCTATGTTAGTCTCAAGCCTCTGCTGAAACCTGTGCTATGGATGATGACCTGATGGTTTTTGAAATATCATTGACATAGCTTCAAGTAGGCTCAAACTATAGAACAATATCACTGTTATTGCATGCAAGTAAAATTTTGCTGAAGATCATGCAACATGAAGCAGTACATTGACAAGGAACTGCCAGAGGTTTAGGCCAAATTCCAAAGCAAATGTGGAACAAGGGGTATCATTGCTGATGTCAGATAGATCTTGGCTACAAGGTACAGCATATTAGAAAGATGTTTACTTGTGTTTTATTGGCTATGCAATAGCATTTGACGGTATGGACCATAATAAAATGTGGACAATAATGAGAAGAATGGGAATTCCAGAACACTTCATTGTGCTCATTCAGAACTTGAACATGGATCAAGAGGTAGTTGTTCAATCTGTATGGTGAACAAATAATCAGAGAAGTTGGATTATATGAAAAACAATTCAGCATCAGGATTGGAAGAAGGCTTATTAACCTGCAGGATGCAAATGACACCACCTTGCTTGCCAAAAGTCAAGAGGACTTGAAGCACTTCCTGATGAAGATTGAGGATTGTAGCTTTCAGTACAGATTACAACTCAATGTCAAGAAGACCGACATCCTGACAACTGTACCATTAGAAAACATCATGATAAATGCAGAAAAGATTAAATTTGTCAAGGATTTTGTCTTGCTTGGATCCACAATTAACGCTCCTGGAAGCAACAGTCAAGAGATCAAAAGACACATGGCATTAGATGAAACTGCTGCACAAGAGCTCTTTTGAGTGTTGAAAAGTAAGGATGTTGCTTTGAGGACTAAGGTGCGTCTCACCCAAGCCATGGTATTTTCCTCAGATGCATTTTCCTCATGTGCATGTGAAAATTAGACATTGAATAAGGAAGACCAAAAAAGAATTGCTGCATTTGAATTGTGGGGCCAGTGATGACTATTGAAAGTATCATGGCCTGCAAAAAGAACAAACAAACCTGTCTTGGAAGAAGTACAACCAAAATACTCTTTAGGAGCAAGGATAGCAAGACTTTGTCTCATATACTTTGGATATGCTATCAGGCAAAACTAGTTCTTGGAAAAGGACATCAGATTGGGTAAAGTTGAAGGGCAGTAAAAAAGAGAAAGACCCTAGACAGTATGGATTGACCCAGTGGCTGTAATGATGAGCTCAAACATAAAAACAATTGTGTGGATGGCGCTGGACTGGCCAGTGTATAGTTCTGTTGTATCTAGTCAGAGCCCACTCTACAGCACAAAATGACAACTTAGAACCTGCAATGCAATTAATGTTCGCATGATTGGAGAATCTAAAATTCTAGTCTACACCAATGATAGAAATCAAGTAAAGGCCTAGGAGCAAGATGATGAGATATTTAAAACCATTTTGACAACTTAAAACTCTCAGATGTGGGGACCCGAAGCCCATATGTAGGCAACTGGACATTCCCTTACAGAAGAGTGGTGGGGAGGAGATGAGCTAGTCAGGGTGCAGTATAACAGCAATGAAACATACAACTTTCCTCTAGTTCTTAAATGCTTCCTCCCTCCCACTATCATGATCCCAATTCTACCTTACAAATCTGGCTAGACCGGAGGATGTACACTGGTCCAGAGAGGAACTGGAAAAACAGGAAATCCAGAACACATGATCCCCTCAGGACCAGTGGTGCGAGTGGCAATACTGGGAGGGTGGAGGGAAGGTGGGCTAGAAAGGGGAAATGGATTACAAGGATCTACATATTACCCCCTCCCTGGGGGATGGACAACAGAACAGTAGGTGAAGGGAGATGTCAGGTACCAGGCATCAAAAGACCCAAAACAACAATTTCAAAGTGAACCAGGGGGGGTCAAAGTGGAGACCCAAAGCCCATCTGTAGGCAATTGGACATCCCCTCACTGAAGAGGCAAGGAAGAGATGAGCCGGTCAGGGTGCAGTATAGCACAAATGAAACACAACATTCCTCTAGTTCTTTAATGCTTCCTCCCCGCTATCTTGATCAATTCTTTTTATTGTTGTTGTTTTTTCATGTAGGAATAGCTTTATTAAGTCAGAGAACTGGTGCGCTTTTATTTTTTAAACATCTGTAGGATATCCAAACATTTTAAAATTATTCAGAAAACAATCATCACATCTTTGGTAAGCACAGTAAACTTGCACAATTTTGTCTGTCCCCACTCTCATGATAAACTACAGAATAGCCATTGATTTCTTATTTAATAGACCCTTTCACAGCAATTTGTCACAGCTCTTGTTGGAAAAACACATTTCTTAACAAATACACATTATAAAGAATATGATTAGATTGATAGCATTTGCAGTATTTAAACATAATACACAGTTACAGGATTATACAAAGGGATGTGGATGACCCCAGTTCTAGTTTACAAACCTTGCTAGATCAGATTATGTACACTGCCCTCAATAAAATGATTTATTAAAATAAAAATGTTTAAAAGCAAAAAAAGTAAGAAACTAGAAGAGAGGTAGGACACAGACTCTCAGAGCCCCCATAAGAAATCAACATGGTTAATACCCTGATTTGGACTTAACGCCTCTTAAAGGTGAAACAATAAATTCATGTACTTTAAGTGCACTCATTTTATGGTGATTTGTTATAGCAAACCCAGGACATTTGAGACACATCTGATAAGGGTCTACTATCCTTAAAAAAAAGGAAAAACACTTTCACCACACACATAAGCCCTGGTGGCACAGGGCATTGGGTACAAGGTCAATGGTTCAAAACCACCAACTGTTCCAAGGGAGAAAGGAGAAACGTGTTGTTTCTATAGAAACGTCATCTTGGAAGCCTTATGAAGCAGTTTTACTGTCATATAGTGTTGCTATGAATTGGAATCAACTAGGTACCATTGGGTTTCTGGGCTTACAACCCAACAACCAAAAGGCTAACAATCCAATTAAAATATGGGGAAACAAAAATTGGCAAAGAGATGTGAAATATGGGTAGTAAAAAGGGTGTGTGTGTGCAAAGGGCTTCAATGTACATTTTTCAGAGAAAGTATATATATGACCAACAAACACATGAAACAATGCCCCGTATAATTACCCCAGATTGACTGCCATCAGTTGAGCCGATGCAGACTCAGAGTGACCTTGTATAGAAATTCCAAGCCTATAAATCTGTGCAGGAGTAGGATATCCTCATCTTTCTCTCACCGAGTGGCTGGTGAGTTTGAACTGCCTACTTTGTGGTTAGCAGCCCACTACTTACCTGAATAGCACCCCCAGTTTCATTAGTCATTACAAAAATACAAATGAAACCCACAACAAGATACCACTTCACCCCCACTAGGATTACTAATTTAAAATAATGAGTGTTTTCAAGACATGGAGAAGCTGGAACTCTCATCCTTTGCTGATTTCATGATCAACAGTTTGGTGGGTTCTCAAAAAGTTAAAGATAGAATTAACATATGGTCCAGCAATCCCATTCCCAGCTATACACTCAAAAGACTTTAAAATAAAGGCTCTAACAGATACTTGTACACCGGTGATCTCTACAGCATGATTCACAATAGGCCAAAAGGTAGAAACTACCCAAATGCTCTTTATAGATGAACAGATAAGTAAATCGTGGTACATAGAGACAGTGGAATATTTTTCAGTCATTAAGGAGTGCTTGGGAATGATGAGGGCAACAGATGTATAGGTGTGTGTTACACAGTTGATATATGTATTGTGATGAATTGTATGAGCCCCAATAAAATGATTTAAAAATAAAAGAGGAGTGCAATGTTGATACAGGCCACACTGGCTGAACTATGATACTTAGTAGAAGAAGCCAGACACAAAAGATCATTTACCACTTACACACAAGATCCAGAACAGGTAACTCCATAGAGATAGAAAGCAGATCA
The DNA here is from genome assembly GCF_000313985.2 of Echinops telfairi. Classification (NCBI taxonomy): domain Eukaryota; kingdom Metazoa; phylum Chordata; class Mammalia; order Afrosoricida; family Tenrecidae; genus Echinops; species Echinops telfairi. Next base: position 44,527,673 of record NW_022103896.1, on the reverse strand, counting down.
GTGGTTGCCAAGGAATGGGAAGAGGGGGAAGCAGCGAGTGAGGGCTTAAAGCGTGCAACGTCTGCTTTAGTGGTGATGGACTTGTGGATGTATGAAATACCACTGAGTTGTTCAATGGTTAAGTTCATGTGAACTTCATCTCAAACTTAAAAACAAGTGAAAGATGCCTAGGGAGCTGTTCGTGGGAAATAAATGGTGATGGGGAGACAGCAGCAATCAGAACGTGGAAGACCTTTACAGGGTATTTTGAGTCAACTCTTGGGAGCTAGAGTGTAAATATCTCAAAAGGGCAGGAAGAATTGGTTGTGCTAATGTGGAACCTTCTTTGTAAATCAGATCATTTATAATACTTCCATTTTTTCTATTTATTTCCCATGGTACCAAGTAAAATTACTTGGACAATAAAAAACTGTGTTCGGCTAAGAGCTGCTTGATAGTCAGGGACTGTCTTACTCTGAACCCTCTAAATTCAGTACAGTGGATTCGTAAATTCTGGTTTGGTGAAATGGGAGTAGGAGATTTGGATTACACCTGTGCGGATGCCTAAAAACGGGGACGGCACACTTCTGGAACATCATGGCCTTAGCAACAGTAAACAAATACACATACCAAGGGAAAGTGAAACTCAAATAGAGGGAGGTCAGGGAAACGGAGCAAATCCTTTTCTTGGATTAATAAACCTTGGCAAATTCAATATTTCTTTTTTTTTTTCATTATATCTTTTTTTAAATCATTTTATTAGGGGCTCATACAACTCTTACCACAATCCATACATACATCAGTTGTGTAAAGTGCATTTGTACATTCATTGCCCTCATCATTCTCAAAACATTTCCTCTCCACTTAAGCCCCTGGCATTAGGTCCTCATTTTTCCCCTTCCTCCCCACTCCCCCCTCCCTCATGAGCCCTTGATAATTTATAAATTGTTATTTTGTCATATCTTGTCCTGTCCGACATCTCCCTTTACCCACTTTTCGGTTGTCCGTCCCCCAGGGAGAGGGTCACATATAGTTCCTTGTAATCAGTTCCCTCTTTCCTACCCACTCACCCTCTACCCTCCCAGTATCGCCACTCACACCACTGGTCCTGTAGGGATCATCCGCCCTGGATTCCCTTTGTTTCCAGTTCCTATCTACTATACATCCTCTGGTCTAGCCAGACTTGCAAGGTAGAATTCGTGTCATGATAGTGAGAGCGGGGAGGAAACATTTAGGAACTAGAGGAAAGTTGTATTTTTCATCGTTGCTACATCACCCCCTGACTGGCTCGTCTCCTCCCTGAGACCCCTCTGGAAGGGGATCTCCAGTGGCCTACTCATGGTCTTTGGCTCACCACTCCGCACTCCCCCCATCATTCACTGACCATTTCCACTGTCCTTGTTCCATCCTATCCCCATTTGGAAAAAACAAGAGGTCTCATGAGAGCATCTTTGTAAAAGATCTGCGTGTTGAATCAAGAAACATCTTTCACGAAGAGAGAAGGCAGCAACCAGGAAGCAAAGGACTTATGCAAGCTACTTTGGGACACATCTTGCAAAAAATCTTGTAAAAATTTCCAGATTTTATTGTGTTCCTATGTGTGATTGTTAGATTTTGTGTCAATTTGGCTGGACTAGGATTCTCAGTGGTTTTGTAGTTTAGACCTAGCAATCCCCTGCAATATGACCTAACACAGTGCAATCAACTCCATAATGGGATCTGCTATACCAAGCAATTGTAAGAAGATTAGAGTGAGATGAAATAACCTTACTCAGGTCACTGCCCTGATACAATCAATTACAAGGGTACTTTCTTGGAGAGGTTGCCCTGCTTCCAACACTGTAGAAAGTCAACACTTGTGTTAGTCTGGGTAGACTAGAGAAACAAATTCATAGACACTCATATGTGTGTAAGAGAGAACTCTATATCAAAGAGTAATTGGATATTAAGAAAACATCCTAGTTCAAGTCCATAAGTCCAATATTAGCCATATGTCCAATACCAGTCTATAAATACCTCTTCATACTCACACAACACATGCAATGACACTGAATGCAGGAAGATCACAGGTGAGTGGGTGGAAAGTCTTATGGATCCAGTGGCAGTGGAAGCATCTTAGCACTGGCGTGTTGGGTCTCCATGTGGCACCTCCAGCTCCAGGGCTCTGACTCCATCAGCATAGCACTATGTGTCTTATCAGCAGGAAGATGAGGCAGAGAGCGTGGGTCTGGCCTCTGATGACAATGAGGTCATCAAGCTGTGACCTGATTGACAGGCTAAACTCCACCCCTTCACTCTTAATAGTCTCAAGTTGATAACAAATTATGTAATTACCACAACAGTGTGAAAAGACTTGCTTTCTTTGTTGCAATGTCTAGATCCTGCTTCTGACTCATTAACTTCTGGTTCTTTGGACTTGAGCCAACAGCCTACCATATTACCTGCAGATCCTAGTAATTGTTAGTGGCCTGTCATCAGACTCACCAACTTTGGATTCATTCACCTCGGCAGCCATCAGTCTGTAGTCTTCCTGGGGATCTTGGGTTCATCAGCTCCCACAGCTATATGAATCAGAAGTTTCCAGCTTAACATTTGATTCATAGACTTGGAAACGGCCCTGAATTGGACTTGCCCTATAAAACTATAAATAAATATATATATATACACATACATACACACACACACTAATATAAGCTTCATAGACTTTGCTTTTCTAGAGAACCCAACCTAAGATAATATGCCGTCATAAATCACAAACTTCACTCCAAAAATATCTCACAAATTTACAGGACACCGAAGAAAAAAAGGCTAAAAGTGAGTAATGTAAAAGAGAAGCACTAGAACTATGATTGTCCATTGAAAATCAGAAAAAAATATGGGCACAGATGAAACTCTCTTTTGAATTTATATTGTAAGAGTTGAATGGTGTCAGGTTCCTAACATCATAGCAATTAATCGCCTAACCTGCTATAGGTTTTCATATGGTTCTTGCCTCATTTCCTGTTCTTGGCCCCTTGCTTTCTTGAAATTCTCCCCACCAGGATATCTTGATGCTGTTATCTATTCAGAGAAATCTCCCAATATTATATTACACTCTGGTTTCAGAGGCTTTTCTAAACATGTTGCTACATGTGAAGAATGCTAAAATGGAAACATTTTGTTGTACATACTCATACACTTAACTACAATTAAAAAATATTGCAACAGACCAATCAACAAGTATTTCTTGTAATTGTACCCTGTGTCCAGAAAGGTATAGTCTTTTATAAGCAACAGTAGCTGTAGATGTGCTGGTTCCCTGCACTGAGCTTTCCCTATTTGCTAGGCCATCTGGCTTTCATTGTTTATTGCAATGATGGTGATTAACATAATCCTTAAAAAAAGTCTATATTCTGAAAAAAAATCCATGTTCTGGTGCTCAAGGGAATTGCATAGAAACAAGCCTCCAGTGATCTCCGTCTATCCATAATTGAGGGATGGGAAGATAGTGGTTACTAAGCAGAGTGTCTTGGAGAGATGAGTATAGAAGATCAAAGGGATAGACCTGACTTGGACAGTTAGTTGAGCCCTCCTCTGATCCCTCCTCTGATGGACCTGACCTGATTTTCAACATTTTCTGTATTTTTGTTTTTTTTTTTGTTTGTTCATATTGAAGTTTCTCTCAGAGGTGGTATGTCATTGGGGGTCACCCCTTGAAGTGGTGTTATATGTTTTTGTTTTTTGGGATATGAAACCCAGAATTGATGACTCTATAAGGACAGTAAGTAGAATAAGGGTTCTAGGTGGGTGGAGTACAATAGTGGTGATGGGGAAAAGGGAGACGATGTCAAGGAGTTCAGGAAGAAAAAGAATTTTTGGAAACTGATTGTGGTAGCAATTGTACAATTTTACTTGGCATGATTGAACTGTGGAATGATATGATATATGTATTAGTTCCCAACTAATAATAAATGTTTAAAATCTATATTCTTATCTAAGCACAGCATAGGAAGGATCAATAAATGCTTGACAAATAATTATGATCATATATGGAAGATTTCCAGTGCATCTTATTCAGCATTGCCTTTACTCTTGCTCTATTTTCATAATATAGTTATGAAATTAGGGTCCATGAATGAGGCAAGTGAGTTGCACTCTACCATCCTACAGGGTAACCAAGTCCAAGCTCTTCAGCATCAGCGTTACGATCCTCAAGATATTGCCGTCTACTGGTGCCATGGAAGAAAGGCCTGGAGATGTTCTTCTGCAAAGATTATAACCAAGAAAACCTCAGGACTCAGTTCTACTCTGGAACACATGGGGCTCCTGACTCTACAGAAGTGACAACCTTTTCACTGCCAAGGACCTTTAGATATTTATAACATCAGTCACAGACCATGCTGGTCACAACATTTCATTGACTCACACCTGTGTGACTGAAACTGCTTCTCTTTGGTAAGCCATGTGGTGATGCCTTTTTGTGGGGAGGTGGGGTGGGGCGGGGTGTTAATGAAATTGCTCCGTAGAACTCCACTATGTTTTCTAGAAATTTGATTCTAAAGTAAAAATTTGGAGATTGCATTCGAAAGTGGAACGAGAGAAAAGAAATCTAGCAATTATTGTTTGAATTCATTCCATGAGAGAAAAATTACACTCAGCACTGGAGATATAAAGAAAAATAAGACATGTTCTTTGGTCTCCCCTAGCTCAGTCCCTCATAGTTGCTGCATTAACCTCTTGACTAGACTCTCACCCTCCAACCTTGTCTTTCTTTAAGCCATTTACCACACAAAAAAAGCAAAACACAAACTCACTGCTATCGAGTCGATGCCAACTGATAGTGACCCTCACCCCACCCCGTGAGTTTCTGAGACTAACGTTTTATGGGAATAGAAAGCTGCATCTTTATCCCTCACAGTAGCTGGTGAATTCGAACTGGCGACCATTCGGATCACAGCCCAATGTATAACCACTACCTAAAAATGTAGATCTAACCAGGCCACTTTTTTTTAATTAAATCATTTTATTGGGGGCTTGTACAACTCATCACAATTCACACATCCATTCATTGTGTCAAGCACGTTTGTACATTTGTTTCCCTCATCATTCTCAAAATATTTTCTTTCTACTTGATCCCTTGGTATCAGCCCCTCATTTTTCCCCTCGCTCCCTGCTCCTCCCTCCCTCATGAACCCTTGATAATTTATAAATTATTATTATTTTG
>NW_022103896.1:44513591-44521379 GCF_000313985.2 Echinops telfairi | reverse complement strand
TAAAACTCTCTCTTATACATGAGTTTCTGTGGATTTGTTTCTCTAAAGTACCCAGACTAACACATCATGGTACCAGGAGTGGGGTACTGGAGAAACAAATCATAAGATGGAGAGCAGATGTTTGTTTGACCTCTCCCTCATGGTAGTTTTTCTTCTTTGTCTAGCCAGAGGTCAGATAAAGCCACACTGTTTACTCAGTTGTTTCTGGGGAAAATATGGGAAGTATGAAAATAGAAAGTTTGTAAGCCCACTTGTTTTCAGCCATTAAGATATTTGATCTTTAGATGGATTTAGGCCATGCCTATAAAGAAATCTTTGAAAAGATATGCCCACCCAGTGTTTGGGAGTACTCAGGAACCAATGGTCTCTGTCAGAAGCTGGAAAAATATCTGAAACCATGAAGAAAATATCTCTCTGGGACTGAATGTTAAAGGGAGCCTGAGAGCAGGCTAAAATGCTTGCTAGGTGACCACCCAGATCTACTTGTTGAGTGTAAGTGGGAGAAATGCAGCAATAAAGAGACAGGTTGAGTTTGGCTACTGACACCTATGGACTTGGTTTACAGGAAAAAGAGGAGAAGATGAGAGCGGGTTGACTAGTCTAAAGTTCATGACCTAGCATGAGGGGGCGAGGCTTGTTTACTATTGGTGAGAGCCCATGGTCTAAAGGCAAGGTGACCAATAGGCACCCTGTGGAGGCTGAGTGAGGCAGCCCACATTGAGTTGACCAGAACATGACCAGATGGAGATTTTTGAGCCTGTGAACTGGTGCATATTGTTGCTGACTTTATAGATGGCCTGTCTGAATTTGACTTTGCTTATGGATGCAGACTTCACAACGTTCCAACTGGAATGAAGATTCTTCATGTTGGAAAATATGATTGTCTCCTCAGAGCACTGGGTTGATTAAGTGGGCAGTATATAAATTGGATACCCAAAATTGGGATAAAGGCATGAAGTAGTTGGCTTACAAACTTTCATAGGTGGGGGAACATATTCACAGGATTATAGGATTAAGGTGTAGGTGTTAATTGCAATTGTGAAGCTAAAGAATGATGTACACATGCCAAGTTGGCAAGGGGTGGATTGAGGTAGTTAGTTTATTGTGCCAACCTGGCCGATAAACACAAGTGGAGTTAATTGAAGGACAGAGGGATAAATGGCTCAGTGAGCTTCGCCTTTCTAGTTCTCCAGTCTCTTGCTTTCTGATGGTCGGACCAGGGTGCAGCTGCCCTTAGCCAGTTCCCTGCTTCAGCTGGCAAGGCTCACTTCCTGCAAGACATCCCCAAGGAGAAGCCGCATGGACCTACCACATTGCAGCCCTAGGTGCTGGAGCAGCCATGTGGAGACCTTTGCCAGCGCTGAGATGCTTACATGTTCACTGATTTGCCTTTCCTCCTGCAGTCGGCGTCATTGCATGTGGTTTGTGAGATGGAGGAGGACTTTGTGGATTGGTGTCAGACACATGGGCTAATATTGGACTTGTGGGTTTGGGCAGCACTGGGTTGGGATGTTTTCTTGATATGCACTTAACCTTTGTATAAAACTCTTACACATATGAGTTTCTGTGGTTTTGTTTCTCTAGAATACCTAGACTAACACAGACAGTAACTAGATTAATAGTCCCTTGAGGGTATGGCAGGAAAGTTAGGGGGTAATGGGTAGCTAATAAAATGGGTATAAAAATGAAGAAAATGTATTAAAATAGATTATGGTAATGATTGCACAATTCCTTTTAATATATTTAAACCATTGAACTGTGTGGCACATGAATTATATGTCAACAAAACTGCTTAAAAATAATGATTTTCAAAAAAATAATAATAATGATTTTCAGTCCACGAGCAGTTTCAAATATTAAAATTTTGAGCATTTGATGCAGTCCATGTTTTTAGCATTTATCATTCCTCAATATACATCTTAGTAATTGATATGTGTGATAAGTATGAATTTATGTATTAACCATAATTATCTTGGGAAAATAATTTTATTTCACCATTTATTTTTTAAAGAGAGAGAAAGAATCCAAAGAAAGATTAATATTTATAAAATATCAAGTTTTATGATATGTAAAATTAAAAATAAATGGGTATAGTCTATATATTCCATGATATGACTTGATCTTCTTTGCTGTGAAATCATTAGTAAAATCAGTGCATGAGTTCTTTTTAATTAACTTTTTTTTCTGATATGGCTTTGTTTGTGCTACCATGAATAGGCTATTTTGACCTAAAAAATTCACAGGATACTGAGTCTCTGTACAAATGGTATAAACATTGAAAAGGAGATTCTATTAAGGCTGATTTTTTAAAATTTTTAATCATTTTATTGGGAGCTTTACAGATATCATAATAATCCATAGTTCAGTCAAGCAGTGTTGTACAATTGCTACCACAATCAATTTCAAAACATCTTCTTTCTTCTTGAACTCATTGATATCAGCTCCCCTTTATCTCCTCTCTCTCCCATCCCTCTCTCTCTCTCAGGAACCCTTATTAGTTTTTTCCCAGTATAATAGTATTGTTGTTTTTCCATATCTTACATGATCCAATATATCCATTCACATACAATTCTTTGTTCAATCCCATCGAGTGAGGTTATACAGTCATCCATGCTATCACCTTCTTATTCTCCCCACCAGCCCCCCAACCCACTGTTCCCATGCCCTCAGGGAACCAATACTCCCCTTACTGTTTCTGAAGGGTTTGAAGGGTTATCTATTTTGTCTTTCATGTACTGAATGATCTTAAATATACAAGTGAGCATACACAAATCTAGCATGAATAAGGTATAACAAATAAAAACCACAATAGTAAGGGGAGGAAATATTAAAAAATGAAGGTAGTTATGTGGTTCATCAGTGCTATACTGCACCCTGGATTTTTCATCCCTTCTGTGTGACCCTTCTGAGAGGGACTGTCCAATTATCTTGCAGCTGGGTTTTGGATCTCCACTACATCCATGCCCCTTCACATCGATTTGGTTGCTTCATTTTGAATTTCTGATCCCTCTTCCTGTTGACACTCATGATCACACAGGCTGGTGTTCTTCTTCTATGTGGGCTTTGTTGCTTCCCTGATAGATGACCACTTGTTTAACTACAATCCTTTAAGAGCCCAAATACTATATCTTTTAATAGCTGGACACCATCAGCTTTCTTTTTTTTTTTACCATCAGCTTTCTTAACCACATTTGCTTATGCACCCATTTTGTCTTCAGCAATCATGTTAGGAAGGTGAGCATCATACAATAAGGCTGATTTTTTTACTAGTGTGTAAAACCCACAAGTGACAAATCTACCTATAAATTACTATTTAGTGATTTGAAAGTCTTGAAAATCCTGAACAATAAGAATGTTTCTATAAACATTTACTGCACAGAATTGTACATTTACCATTAAATTTCACTTATGAAAAAAAACTTTTTATATATATATTTTAATATATCATCTTATTGGGGCTCTTACTGTTCTTATAATAATTCTTACATCAAGTTTATCAAGCACGTTTGTACATATGTTGCCATCTTTTCCAAAATATTTTCTTTATACTTGAACCCTTGGTATCAGCTCCTCTTTTTTCTCCTCCATCCTCCCTCTTATCCCCCTCATAAATCCTTGATAATTTATAAATTATTATTATCATCTAAGGTTAGTACCAAAGCATTTGACTATGTGGCTCATAACAAACTATAGTTAGCTTTGAGAAGAATGGGAATTCCAGAACACCTCATTGTGCTCATGGGGAACTTGTACATGGATCAAAAAGCAGTTGTGTGAATAGAACAAGGGAAGACCACAGGGTTGAAAATCAGGAAAGGTGTGCAATGGGCTTGTATCCTTTCACCATACTTATGCAATCTGCTGAGCAAGTCATTAGAGAAGTTGAATCGAATGAAGAAGAATGTGGCACCAGGATTTGATGAAGGCTTATTAACAACCTATGATATGCAAATGACATAACTTTGTTTGCTGAAAGCGAGGAGGACTTGAAACACTGCTGATGCAAGGATTGCAAACTTCAATGTAAACTCACAACTGTACCAATAAAAAACTTCATGATAAATGGAGAAAAGGTTGAAGGTGTCTAGGGTCCACAAAAAAGCTCATGGAAGCAGCAATCAAGAGATCAAAGGACACATTATATTGGGTAAATCTGCTGCACAAAACCCCTTTAGAGGGTTGAAACAAGGAGGTTACTTAGGGTCTAAAGTGCACCTGACACAAGCCATGATGTTTTTAATCACCTCATATGCATGTAAAAGTCGAGCGTTGAATAAAGAAGACTGAAGAAAAATCGATGCTTTGAACTGCAGTTCTGGTGAATATTGAAAGTACCAAGGATTGCCAAAAGGACAAATGAATCTGTCTTAGAAGTACAGCCAGAGTGTTCCTTTAGAGCAAGAATGGTGAGACTTCGCCTCACATACTTTGGACATACTGTCAAGAGAGACCAGTCCTTGGAGAAGGACATCATGCTGGGTAAAGTGGAGGGGCAGTGAAACAGAGGAAGGCCCTCAACAAGATGGATTGACACAGTGGCTGCAACAGTGACTGATGCAAAGGAACAACTGTGAAGATGGTGCAAGATGAGGCAGTTTCATTCTGTTGTGCTTAGGGTTGCTATGGGTTGGAATTGACTCAGTGGCATCTAAAAACAACAAGGTTAGTACGGTGACTAGAAGCAATTGGTTATTTTTCAAATAAACAATGAACTTGAAGGGTACACACATACACAAATGTGCGTGCATGTGGTAGTTACATAATCTGTTGTCAAGTTGAGAGGATTAAGAGTGAAGGGGTGGAGTTTAGCTTGTCAATCAGGTGGCAGCTTGATGACCTCATCTGGAGGCGGTAAGAAGATAAATAGCTCGCTTGAGGTGGGACACAGGCTCACTCCCTGGGAGGCATTGCAGCTGACAAGACACATGGATCTACACTGGAGCCCTGGAGCTGAAGGAGCCCCATGGATACCCCTGCCAGCACTGACATGCCTCTACTGCCACTGGATACACAAGATTTTCCACCCACTAACCTGTGATCTTCCTGCATTTGGCATCATTGCATGTGTTGCGTGAGTCTGAAGAGGAATTTATAAACTGGCATAGGACATATGTGCTAATATCGGACTTATGGACTTGATCTGGACTGGGTTGGAATGTTTTCTCAATATTCAATTGCTCTTATATATAAAGCTCTTTCTTATACACATGAGTGTCTATGAATTTATTTCTCTAGTCTACCTAGACTAACACAATGCACATGGGCAAATGTATGTATAAAACACTAGGAGCGTGGTGGTACACTGAGTTACAAATCTGGCTTCGAACTGCAAGGGCAACAGTTCAAAATTACCAGTCACTCCTCAGGAGAAAGATGAGACTTTCTACTCCCGTAAAGTGTTAGTCTCAGAAACTGACAGGGCCAGTTCTACCCTGTCTCATAGAATCCCTATGAGTTGGAATCGACTCTATGGTGGTGAGTTTGGCTTTGAGTTTTGGTATACATGAAATATAATTAGATATGTAATATACGATAAAATTAAATGTTGTTAGATGTTTCAACTCATAGTGACAAACGAAACATTTCTTTGTCCTGTGATCCTCAGAATCTTTATCTATGCCCACTGATGCAACCACTGTGCCAATTCATGTCGTGAAGAGTCTTCTTTTCCCTCCGCTGCCCTTCTGGTTTACCAAGCAGGGTGTACTTTCCCAGGGATTGATTTCTCCTGGTAAAAAGCCCAAAAAGTACATGAGATGAAGTCTTGCCATCCTCGCTTCTAAGAGACAGTATTGGCTGTACTTCTTTCAAGACGGATTTGTTTGTTCTGGGAGTCCAGGTACTTTCAATATTCTTAGCCAACATCATAATCCAAATACATCAATTCTCCTTGATCTTCCATAGTCCGTTTCCAGCTTTCTCATGCATCTGAGGCGATGGAAAATACCATGGTACTAAGGTGCACCTTAGTCCTCAAAGTGACAGCTTTACTCTTTAACGCTTTAAAGATGTTTGATGCAGCAGATTTAGCGAGTGATATATATTACACACACACACATAAACATACATACATATACATTTAGATATACAATTTAAATTTATTCTAAAATGGGCAATATTAATTCGGTTTAACAAATAAAGTAAAAATGAGCCATGGACCCAGAGTTTCTAAGAGGTCAAGAAAGGTCTAGGTCACTTGAATTTACTGGTACATCTTAAGGATTGAAGAAATGCCTAAATTTAGTTGTCGTATTTTATTTTTCAGGTGCTTTTATTTAACACATTAATGCTCTTTAACACAAAATATAATGCAATACAATTAATTGTGTACATCACACAATAGATTTATTTAAGATTCATCATGTTCTATAAGCTTCTGTAATGTAACAAGAGTCAAATTTAAAGCTAAGTGACGAAATGTTTTCTTTCCATGTGGCAGTCTATCTCTGTAGAAATAATTCCCATTACCTAAGGTTGAGATCATTGTGAATTAGTTCTCTGAGCCAGTATAGCCCCGTTGGACCTCCTTGTGAAAGTATTGCTTGAAATTTGAGAATGGAGAGGTTTTCTTCTTTTATGGAGTGGTCTTCATATAATTATCATCATCAACAATAATGATCATTTGAACCAGATGAGTTTGGAGTTGTTTGACATTTTTTGTCCCCTATAAATTTACAGGTTCGTATGTTAAGTTTAACTGAACACTAAGTACATCAGAAAGCCTAAGGCACAGCTCCGGTCGTCCAGGCACAAGGGTACGTGGATCAGGAGCAAAATTCTATCTCACCTAATACAATTGAGCCTAAAAGGAAAAGAGACTCTCTGTAGGAGAAGGGCAGCTGAGTCTCTTCGTACAGACCTGTATTTACACTGAGTCACTTTTGCCGTGGGGTATTTCTAGTGCTGGCCTTCAGGTGCATTCATTCCTCAAAGGTTCTAACCCTCACAGGGAGCACATTCTCTCGCTATGAATTCCCAGTCACAGCGCCCAGGTCAGGCGGAAACACTCAGGTGTATCTATTTGTATTCACAGAAATAGTTATATTACTGTGTCTAAGAATCAGCAGGAACATGGTGAGTTGGGGAAAATGACCCATGGAGAAATGTGGAGATCTGGAAGTGTTTGATGGGGCTGGGGAGGGTTGTGATGTCATTAGCATTTTTAATAATCCAAGTTGATTATATTTTTTGAAAATCAAGAAATGATATAAATAACAACAATGACTAGAAAGAAAGACGTGTAATGAAAATGTTTCCTTACTGGAAATATTTACATATAAATATATTTATTATATACCTATGTTTCTAGTAAGGAAGATTATACATATTACATACAAGGAAGGAAAACAGAACAGCTACTTATTCAAAAGATTTCATATGTACCTACCAGTTTGAACTTTGATCCTTTGGTTAGACTCTGATACAATAATATTTTGTGTAAACAATTGTCTAGTGACTAATAAGTGAATTTTAATAAAATCAAGCCATCTGCAAAAGGTTACATACAGCTTAGGCAGCTATTAAATTGTACCCCTGATAGAACTCTGTGTTTTCTTGACCCTTTTCTCATTGTAAAACAAACAATTGATGCTTCTGAAAGAAAAATAAAAGTTAATTTTAAATACTTTGTTCAATTTTGGGAAAATATTTTGTGTGTGAAATACAATTTATACTTACCAAAGCAAAATATTACAACTTGCAGTGTATATTGTTGCAATGTTTTCAGTTTTAAGCACAAATAAGAAGCTCAAGTGGTCACACAGAAGGGAAGAAATGAATTAAAATTAT
>NW_022103896.1:44511999-44513491 GCF_000313985.2 Echinops telfairi | reverse complement strand
ATTATGTTTCTTTTTCTACCAACCATTGTGCTATTACCATTTATTTCAAATGTACTATTTAAACACAAGAATTTGTATGTGGTAGATATATAATCATTTGTCAATTTGAGGCTTAAGAGTGTAGGGGTGGGGTCTAGCTTGTCAATCAGATCATAGCCAATGAGGCCTCCATGTGGGCATGGCCTTCTCCTGAGAATTCTGGGAAATACGGTACTTCCTCCTTGGAGGTAGGAGATACTTCTCTCTCTCTGCTCACACCCTGGGAGACATAGCAGCTGACAAGACACATGGACCTACCCTGATGCAGAGACCCCTGCCAGCGCTGAGATGTTTCTAATGCCACTGGATCCAAGGACTTTCTACCCCCTGGCCTGTGATCTTCTACATTCAGCATCATTGCATGTGTTTCATGAGTCTAAAGAGGACTTTATAGATTGATATCAGGCATATGGGCTAATATTGGACTTATGGACTTGATCTGGACTGGGCTGGGATGTTTTCTCAATGTTCAACTGCTCCTGTATATAAATTTTTTTTTTTATTATTGATTAGTGAATTTATTGTAGAGCTTCTGCTTGGCCCAGGGCAATTTTTTTAAATCGTTTTATTAGGGGCTCATATGACTCATCACAATTCATACATCAGTTGTGCAAAGCACATTTGTGTAAAGCCCTCACTAAATCTCTTTCTTATACACATATGTGTGTCCATGGATTTGTTTCTCTAGTCTACCCAGACTGATACAATGTACTAACACGAAGGTTGGAGACATGAACTATGCCAAAAGAAAACTTCAACTATTCTGAATCCTTACAAACTTACTCTTGAAATGAATGCATGCAACTGAATCCTTGTGTCTTGTTGTGAAATGTTGTCGAATCAATCCAACTCATAGCGACCCTATGTACAATAGAACAAAATATTGCCCAATCCTGCACCACCCTCATGATTGTTCTTATGTTTGAGTCCATTGTTGCAGCCATTGGGTCAATCCATCTTGATCAGGGCCTTCCTCTTTCCACCACCCCTCCACTTTACCTAGCATGAGGTCTTTCTCCAGGGACCAGGCTCTCCTGACATGTTCAAAGTCTGTGAGAGATGCTATCCTCCCTCTAAGTGGCATTATGGTGGTACTTCTCCCAAGACAGATTTGTTGTTCTCTTGTTTGTTCAGGGTACTTTTAATATTCCTCATCAGCACCACAATTCATCAAATACACCGATTCTTCTTCAGTCTTCTTTACTGAATGTCCAACTTTCACATGCTTAGGAGGCAACCGAAAACACCATGGCTTAGGTGAGACACACCTTAGCCCTCAAAGTAACATCCTTGTTTTGCAACACTTTAAAGAGGACTTACACAGCAGATTTTCCCAGTGCAATGCACCTTTGATCTCTTGACTGGTGCTTCCATGAGCATGGATTGTGGATCCAAGTGTAGTATTAGTTTTTGAGGGGTGGGGGTGAGCCAGCCCCCCACCGCTAGTCAAGGG
>NW_022103896.1:44498388-44505911 GCF_000313985.2 Echinops telfairi | reverse complement strand
GATAACAGTTGTATGAGCCCCTAATAAAATGTTTAAAAAGAAAAAAGAAAAAAAAAGTAAGCATTAAAGATCAAAGATGTCACTTTGAGAACTAAGGTGTTCCTGATCCAAGCTATGGCATTTTCAATTGCCTCATAGACGCGGAAAGGCTAGGCAGTGAATAAGGAAGACTAAAGAATAGTTGATGCATTTGAATCATGGTAGTGGCAATAAATATTAAATAAATCACAGATTTCCAGAGCAAATAAATCTTGTCTTTGAAGCGCATGGCTAGATTGTACTTTAGAAACCAGGAGAGCAAGACTTTGTATTGGGTATGTTATCAGAAGAACTCACTCTCTGGAGAAGGACATCTTGCTTGGTGGAGAGCCAGCAAAACAGAAGACGATGTTCAATGAGACAGATTGACACTAACAGGCTCAGACAGGTGAGGATGGGGTAGGAGCACACAGTGCTTCCTTCTGCCCTACGTAGAACTAACTCAACAACACCTAACAGCAATAGCTAATATTACTGTTATCCTAGCACTGTATAGAAGCAGGGGTGATAGGTAATTTTATAATGGGCATCTAGCACATAATACAGAAGAGTACCTCTGAAGTGGGCCCAGATTTATAGGAAATAGAGTCAATTCACTTTAATGATCCTCTACTTTTATTATAACTGTGCTTCTGGATGATCTCATAATGTTCCAAAGGCCCCATGTTCGGACTGAAGGATTATTCCATAAATCTGTCTTATTGGGCTGATCACCTGCTATTTTTGTGCTACCCAAAAAAAGGGGATGGGGGGGAACAAGGCGGACAGGAAGATCCTGACAACATCATTGTGTAGAATCCATTTGAATCGCCCATTGCACTCCTCAGGGCATATCCGAAAGACGAGAAAGCTGGGACTCCAACAGATACTTGTATACTGTACACTCATGCTCTTTACCATCATGACTAGGAGGCATAGGCTGGGCCTTGTCAAAGTTCAGTTCTTATTGAATATAGCTTTTGAGAGCCTGCCCCAGTTAGTGACAGAAATTCCTCTCCCAAAGAGAGTCTGAGGAAGACAGAATCCTATTTCCTTTGGGTCCTTAGAGTTGGAGCAGACATATGGCTTGTTCCAAAAGTCCAAAGGGAGCTTTCATGAGGAAAAAGTCCTCTGTTGGAGGGACCATGTCAGAAACGGTCAGCAAGCATGCACATATGGATGGCCTCTGTGTCCTTAGCAAGCACACTACCAACAAAAAATTATATTTGTTTGTTAAGGTCACCCACACTTATTAATAAATAATTCCAAGCAGTTCAAAGGCAACATTTGCTCTGTTTATATTCCTACCCGGGGACAACTCCTCACCACTGTGTAGGAAAACAAACCTGCAACTAGATGGGCGAGCCGGAGAAGTGAGGACAGGAGGGTTCTGAGGGAGACATGGGGGCAGGCGCAGAGCCAAGGGGAAATGGGACAGAGCAGCAAGTGCAGTAGAGAGAGGGGAAAGGAGGAAACAAGAGGAAGATTAAAGCATTAAGGTGGAGGGAAGAGGGAGCCAGAGACCAAAAATTCAAAGGCAATTTTACTCAAACAAGCATCACCCTACCTTCCCTCATCTGGACAAAGGCTGTTTCCAGAAAAGCCAGTTTGGCAGCTTGGAAACTGCAGGAGCAAAAGGTAAAAAAAAATCGAAGTGTCTGACTTGAGCATGAAAAACATATCTGAACATGACCTTTTTCCATTTTGATCTTTTTTTGGTTCCTTTGCTAATCCCCACCCTATGCTAAGTGATTTCTGAAATCAACCTGGGCGCATTACATAATCATGAGATTATTCAGGCAGCTGCAATGAAGCTCCTTGCACTGGTTTTTGAAAATAGACGTCTGGGTGTGCACAAGCAGGTAATTACCACACCGCATGTCTCATATGCCCTTCGATCCACAAAGCTTTTTTTTTTCTTTGGTGGAGCAACAATGTAATTTAAATTTTAGAAAAGAAAAAAATTATTTTCATTACCTTTTTAATTTGGAGGGGAGGGTGGCTAGAATTGTTCAATTTCAGTAGAAGCCCTCTATTTTATATTTCTAGAATTAACTCCTAAGTTTAAGTATTTTAAAGGTGGTATATTTTTTCATTTTGTCATTGCCACAACTAGCTCCTCTTTCTAATGACCCATTTCTTCCACTTTCACACTTGAGCCTGATAGTCCAGAAAAAGAAAATTTAAAAACATGATTCAAATGAAAAAGCAATACTTGTGAAAACCATTCTTATTCAAAAATGTTTTAAAATGTTCATGAAATATCTTTTTCATAGAAATGAACAGTATTCTAAATAGAAGCCCAATGGCTTATGCCACTTTCCCAACTTAATTTTATTTCTAAGTTTGAATCACGGGGTCTTTGAAGGTCTTTGGAGACCTTCAGGAAAAGTCTAGTGTGCTCTGGGACACAGTATAGGCGACTTAGTAAGACAAGATGATCTTCTGAGTCAGCATTAGGGTAATGCTGTTTGTACCTGACACATAAGGCAAAACAGGACTTGCAGGCTGAAATTTTAAGGTGCCAGGTAGGCATTATCTTATCTGTGATTTTGTGACATTTTAAGAAAGGATTTATTTACAACCCATCTTCTCTTCTATAATCTCTGCCGAGGCTCCTTTTTAAATACCTCTCAACTGACTTCTGTATGGAGTTTCTTAGTGGTGCAGACAGTTCAAGTGTCCAACTGTTAATTCAAAGTTATAGGTTCAGGTACTCCCAGACAAGGCTCAGAAGAAAGGCCTGGTAATCCACTTCTGAACAATCCATCGAAAACCCTTTAAAGTAGAGTTCTACTGGCATGCCTGGGGTCACATAAGTTGGAATCAACTTGACAGCAACTGGTTAACTGGTTATAGAACAGAAATACCATCAATAACATAGAACTTATTAAGCCTCTTTTGTGAGTGCCACCTGGGCAGGCTTTGTGAGGAATGAGGTGAGGCACAATCCTTGGTTTTTATAGATACTGACGGTTCTTGTTGATAGCTGCCATCTCGTCAAGTCTGACTCACGGCAAGCCCTCGTGTGCAGAGGAGAATGAGACTCCATTGGTTTTCAAAAGCAGATTACCAGGCCTGTATTCGGAAGCACTCTGGGGTGGGTTTGAATGCCCAACACTTTGGTTAGCAGTCAATTGCTTGACATCAATTGACTCATGATCTTTAGCGAAGTGACTTCATTTCCTGCCTGCCTGCTTGTCTTCCTTTTATTTCTTAACTCCTCAAGAGACCCATGTAGCCTGTGCAGGAATGGCTTGCCCAGTAAGCCAGGGAAGCTCATGCTTGGGCATCAACAAGACAGGAGCACCAATTGTCTAAACAAGGACCCGTCCATGCCAAAGCAACAGACCACAAGGAAAAACAACCCCACAATGCAAGGCAACTGGTAGGGCACTAAGTGAATGGATGCCATTTTGGAAATGTTATAGATGATAACAAATATATTTTTGTTTTCATTTTGGACCTATTGGGTGCAACCTCACATTCATTTCTCTCTCAGTCACAGCATACAAACGCACCAGCAGTACTATGATCGCATGCACGGTTGGTCTCACATCTGATCCCGTGCAAAGCAAACCAATACCACGTTCAGATGGAGTTGACCCTCGCGTTTGTACCGTGCTCTCTGAGATTGCGCTTGCCCCATCGGGTATCAGCAGCCGTCCACTGAACTGTGAAGACTTAATAGCCTCCAAGGACAGAAAGTGAGCGCTGACAAGATGTTTAGTATTACTTCAAGTCGAAACATACCCGTGGCAATCTGTGAAAGGCCCGTCAACAAACAGAATATGACGAATGAATGAAATTATTTCCAACTGCCAGTTCTTTCAGCAACTTCAGACCTGAAGAACAAGAGCACATGTTCCAAATTAGTTTGCTTGGTTTTTTTTTAACTGACTACTGTTCATATATAAGTAACTGTGTTAATATGCAAATTTGAATAGAAATGTTCTTTGATAAAGTGTACTTGCGTTATTAATATTATGATGTTCATGTATACAAATTTATTTACTCTTGTTGTTGTTATTGTTGTTAGGTGCAGTTGAGCCCATTCCGATTCACAGCGACCCTGTGAGCCACAGACTGAAACACTGCCTGCAGCACCTCACCGTCACCGGAACGTTTGAGCCCATTGTTTCAGTCACTGTGTCCATTCATCTGCTCGACAGTCGTCCTCTTCTTTGCTGACGCCTCTGCTTTACCAGGTATGATGCTCTCTTCCAGCAACTGGTATCTCCTGATAGCATGTCCAAAGTACATGAGATGTAGTCTCGCTATCCTTACTTCTAAGGAGCATTCTGGTTGTATTTCTTCCCAAACATATTTGCTTGTTCTTCTGGCAGTTCATGATATGTTTGATATTCTTCATTAACACCATAATTCAAAGGCCTCAATTCTTCTTCATTCTTCCTTATTCAATGTCAACTTTCACATGCAAATGAGGTAATTGAATATACAGTAGCTTAGTCTTCAAAGGGACATTCTTGCCCTTCAATGCTTTAAAGAAGTCTTGTGCACCAGATTTTCGCAAAGCAATATGTCTTTGATTTCTTGGTTGCCGCTTCCATGAGCATTGATTGACTATACATCCAAGTTTTTAAAATTTTATCATGATGTGTTCTATTGGTCCAGTTGTAGTATTTTGTTTTCTTCGCATTTGAACTGTAATCCATATTGAAGGCTGGCCCTTGATCTCCATCTACTACAGTAGAACCAAATATGACAAATGACATGATTTTATATCAGGTAAAATTAAAGAGAAACAAATAAATGGAGCACAAAAATGGAACTCACAGAAGATAAGAAAGGGATTTATGAATCCCCAAGAAAATTCTTCTTTAAAACATAATGAATTAGAAAAAACATTGTGTTAGTTATACAGACATACAGAAAATCATGTATATCAGAGAGAGTTTTATATAAATGATAAGTGTGCATTCAGAAAGTATCACAACCCTGTGCTGTGTAAGCCCATAAATCCAACATTAGCCCATATGTCCAACACTGATTTACAATGTCCTCCTCAAGCTCACAAAACACATGCAATGACATCGACTGCAGGAGGAAAGCCAAATCAGTGAACATGTAAGCATCTCAGCACTGGTAGGGGTCTCCACGCAGCTTCTCCAGTGTCCAGGGCTGCATCAGGGTAGGTTCATGCAGCTTCTCCTCAGGGATGTCTTGCAGGAAGTGAGCCTTGCCAGCTGAAGCAGGGAACTGGTTAAGGAAGCTGCACCCTGGTCGAGCCATCAGAGAGCAAGAGACCCGAGATCCAGAAAGGCGAGGCTCACCAAGCCATTTATCTCTCTGCCCTTCACTTAATCCCACATGTGTTTATCGGCCAGGTTGGCACAATAAACCATAACTATCTCAAACATCTTCTGTCAATGTTTGAGTTTAATAGGTGTATATTATTGTTATAGTATCACTAGTCCTGAAATTATTACTAACTATACAAGAAAAACAATTTATTTCAAATTCTGCATCCATTCCTTGCTATAGTTTGAAAGAAAAATTTATGATGTAGAAAATGAAATTACTTTTGAATCTGAAATGTTCATACCTGCATACCCCATAAAGAGCTGATATGCAGATGTTGCCTTGTAGATTATTATTTTCTTCTAATGATATGTACATTATTGAATAGAAAAGGGGGCAAGTGATTGTCAACAACAAAGTGGACCATTTGAAAATTTGTGTCAAAAAATTTTGGATGGTAAGCAAAGTTCTGTAGCCAAAGACTATCTCTAGGGTGCAGAGCGCATGGTGAGTATTGTTAAAAGGAGTGGATAGCATGTACCTTCTCCATTAGCTCTGTATGCCATTTTGTTGGCAACTATCCAATCCTAAACCGTTTAGCTCTTCATTTGCTATGAAGGAGTTTAGTCATCAGTGCCTCACCAATGGGACTGATAAACATGAAAACTATTCAAATCAGAGGTGGATATTGTCCTATACAAACTAAACACATGGTTTGGGCTTAACTAATCAACTGGAAACACAAATTAATGAAGAGCGTGAACATTAAGAAGCTGTTTTGCCATACATTGTGGGTGTTACTGTAACCTTGACCGAAAAAGAACTGAAGTGTTTGGGTCCCCGCAAAATAGAAATGTGGGGAGGTTACCTCAATTTTCTGCTCAGTTTGATCCATTTTTAACAGGTCACATCACAAAACATGACCACATATGAGACGGCAACCCATTGTCAATGTCTGGACAACTAATGCCTCTTAGAAGTAAGAGACCCAGTACGTGATAGAAGCTTGTTCAGCTGTGTTCAGTAAAAGAAATGTACTCCACAGTTCGGCTTGTCGGTCGATGGCACTCCTGAGCTTGCTCAGACAGATGGGCACTGCTTTCAGGTGTTCATCTGCAACAGATGGGAATCCTGCCTGCCGTGCATCACACGGACCGGCTGAAAAAGTCATACTAGAGGAGAACTTGCAAGTCAAGGTACCTACTTGGGTGGAGTTTGAGGTTTTGAATTTTCTAGGTGCTGAGACCAGTCCCAAAGCAATGTTGTCAATATGTCAGGTATTATAAGGTATGCCACGGAAAATTTTAGAATGTAGTGAAGATGCCATTTTCATAATTTGTGACGTGTATTCACCTAATCTCTTACGATGTAGCGCAGTGATTGTCTGGAAGGCCCTGATTTTTCGCTTACTGTTCAATTTACTCTCTATCATTTGCTTGGCTGCTTCAAATCACCAATGGACAGTTCCTACAACATCTGTAGGCAATGATCGGGTATGAAAATGTCATTCTGATACATGTTGGAAAGAGTTGTAGGGGTGTAGGTTGTAGCAACAAGTATATCCTTGGCCATCAGCCACTCAGGTTCTAAATGCCTCAGAAAATATTGGTGAACAATAGACACAAATGGCATGCACCAAAAGAGTAGCCAAAAACATTGTCAATAAAATGCAAACACATGGGGGGGTTGGGAGGAGAGGAGAAGAAACAGGGAGTCAACTATAATTATTGATGTATAACCTACCCCCCAGGGGGGCGAACATTAGAAATGTGGGTGAAGGGAGACAGTGGATGGTGTAGGATATGAAAATAACAATAATTTATAATTTATCCCGGGTCCATGAGGGTAAGGGGTGGGGAGGGAGGGAAAAAAGAGGAGCTGATACCAAGGGCTCAAGCAGAAAGAAAATGTTTTGAAAATGATGATGGCGACATACGTATAAATGTGTTTGATACAATTGATGTATGGATTGCTATAAGAGCTGTAAGAACCCCCAGTAAAATGATTTATTAATTTAAAAATTGCAAACACATCAGAATGTATTTATATTTATTACATAGAATAATGTACTGCGGCTTTTGTAAAAGGTCAAGTCAGGCTCTCCAAGATTTGGAAATAAAGTTAAGACTGCACATTTCTCTACGAGGTATCAACATAGTATTGGCATAATTTGAGAGAATGTGTTGAACATTCTGAAAATACAACAAAATAGATATTGCCAGATATTGATTATGAAGCAGTTC
>NW_022103896.1:44495797-44497545 GCF_000313985.2 Echinops telfairi | reverse complement strand
GGGGAGCCCACAGGGGATCACTATGAGCCAGCATTGACTCTACGTCAGTGAATTTGAGGTTTGTTTTTTCACTATGTAAATGTTTGTTACTGGTGGGGTTTTTCTTTCTTTTTTTAACTCTTAGGCACCAATTTTCATTTCCAACACCATCTTCATCTTGTCAAGAAATTACCTCACCTCCACTGGCCACTCGGAGCCCTGTCCTCATGACTAGGGATGGGCACAGCGTAGGAAGGACATTTGGATGTTCCCTCCGTAAACTTTGTCCAGTCACAAAGACAGAAATGGCTGAAGTCCCTCCGCTCAGTCTCTATTACAAGACAGTTAGTTCTCTTCATGTCCACTTGTTAGTGCTCAAGAACACCTCTGGTCCCTTCCTACTGCCTAACTTGGCTCTCCACCCTTTCCACGGATTCTGTACGCTGACAGTCTTCTATAAATTCCCTTTGGTTTAGGTTAGGAAGAAGCAGGTTTCTGTTGTTAGCAACAAAACATTCTAACTGATACAGCCAGTTTCCAGGTTAAGCAATGTGGATATGTTAATAAAAAGATGTGCTTTGAGTTCTGAAGAAGCTTATTTTTCAGAGTAGGGAGAAGGATTAAAGATTAGGGAAGGTTATATGGTCAAATAGAATTAAATTATGCAAATGATACAATGAGAGCAATCCTAAATCTGGGGAAATCAAGAAAGGGTTCATAAAAGAGGAAGATCTTCTTCCATATCTTGAAGAAGTGAGTGTCTATGAGCTAAAAAGTGTGGAAGGAAATTCCAAGAAGAGAGAAACCTACAGAAGAAGGGGAGACCGTAGGTTATTTGAGGGAACTGCAAATATATCGCAAAACATAGACAGCACACCTTTTATAGGATGCAAATGCTTTTGATTTTATCTTATACAGAGTTACAAGTCAATTAAGAATGTTGGTTGGCAAAATTATATGATCTGATTTACATTTAGAAATATAATTCTGCAGACTACTGAGGATAGATCGAAAGAAGCTAAAGGGAGAAGAGGTAGGAGGTGGGAGATGAGGGGAGAAAGGTGGAGAGGAAGGAGGTCTTAGATCAGGAGAGGATGAAAAAGAGTATCAAGAGGTTTTATGTAGTTGAGAGATGACAAGATCATAAACTGTAAGAGCCCCAATAAAATGATTACCAAAAGAAAAATAATCATAAGCTACAAAAATGCAGTGGGAAGGACTGATACCAAAGATATTTTTGAAATAATTAAGAGACTTACAATTCTCAGAAATCTATTATTTGTGGGAACTGAAAGCCAGATAGGAACTCAGATGAAAGACAAACCACTAGGTAATTGGTAGGAGTGACAATAAGACGCACAGAAGAGGAGCAGGTTTGGGAAACCACATTATCTTTCATAAGGCACCAAGAAGAGGCTATATCTGCCTGTCAGGTCCAGAACTCTGGAGACACGGATGTGGGAGTCATCATAAGTCAGTAATTAAACTAATGGTCATAGATAAAAGTGCATGGGAGAGTATGCAGAATGAGAAGGTAAAAAGAGGGCTCCATATGGGAGTTTAGTATGTAGCAAGTCTCCAGAGGTGGCCTCAAAAAACCACACCTCTCTCTGCTTGTGCCCTTGTACAAAGAGACGGAACTACCCATGTTCTATGGCTTGATTATGGTGATGGCTACATTTGCCAAAACTCTTGGAGTTGTACACCTAAAAAGGGTGATTTTTATATATGTGAATTGCACCTCAATAAATCCAACTTTTTATTTTTTT
>NW_022103896.1:44493594-44494622 GCF_000313985.2 Echinops telfairi | reverse complement strand
CCCCCCCTCCACCCCATAAAAATCGTATAGTCCTGAATTGAGTGGGAAAGACCAGCATGAACTCATGAGGGATACTATCCAGAAAAGACAGGGAAAGAAACAATAACCAACATAGTAGAACATAGCAACTTTTAACACCCAATCTGCGGTCTTAAAATGCCATTTCCCATTTTAGAAACTAGACTTTGTAGAAAAAGCACAATGTCAAGTCAAAGGCAGAAGATGTGAAAAATTAAAATTTTGTCTGGAAAATTATGTCATGTCAGAGAGAGATGATTTCTATTAGAAACTAACAGAGTTGTGATAAAAGGACCCCAGGGCTAGTTTGAAGAATCTACAAGTAAAGATTTTTTAAAATATTTAAATTCAGAAAAAACTGTTACTCTGTAACCCTTTATCCAAATTAATAAAAAGAAGAAAAGACAAGCAAGTAGAGATCAGAGAATGCTGCTATCACCAAGAAAGGAGGACAGAAGTGGAGTGCACCCTTTGGACCTGGGGTTTCTGCCTTGTGAAACTTCTAGATCCAGGGAAAGCTTGAGACCAAGGCAAGTGGGAATCTCCAGGGAATACTGGGCTTCCAGATGCTGACAGGAAACAAAGCTGTTTCCCCAGAGAGGAAACATTCTCTTAGGGCTGGCATTCTAGCAGTGTCCTAAACTGTGAGAGAATACATTTCTGTTGGTTAAAGCAAAGACAAAACAAAACAACCACCCTTCAACTCATACATTCAGTGATTAAAAGCCAAATGCATTGGCATCGCGTCCGTTCCAGCTCACTGCAGCTCTAACAGTAGAGCAGTGCCATAGGCTTTCAAGGCTTTAATCTTCATGGAAGCAGACTGTGCCAACTTTTCTTCGGTAGACTGCTGGTGCGAGCTAACCTTCCACCTTTCAGATAGCAGTCACACATTTAACCACTCTGTCCCTTTACACGGTGCTAGTAAGGAAAAATTCCATCATCTCTGGAGGTTGATAGGGAAACAAGCCTTTTTTTAAAAAATCATTTTATTAGGGGCTCACACAGCT
>NW_022103896.1:44491121-44492732 GCF_000313985.2 Echinops telfairi | reverse complement strand
ATTTTTAAAGACAGGTTAAAAAAGAAAGAAGATTTAAAAATGTATCTTGCTTATCCCATGAAATATAGCACTGGACGATGATAGGCGTTTTTCTTTACAGAAACATTGCAGGTATGCAGATACTCATTGCAATACTATTCACAATAACCAAAAGGTGGGAACAACCTAATGTCTATCGATAGGTGAGGAAGAAATGATAGTACTGCAATATCATCATTTTGCAACCTTTGATGAATTGAATCTCAAGGGCTTCTAATAAAACAAAGGAGAACCAAGTGGACATTATGGGTTTCTTCTTGAAGAAGACAACATCACCTACGAAGGCATCTTCTCCCGAAAAACCAAAACCTAAATCTGATAAAGCAAATTGATTTAACCATCAATTTTCAGGAAATACACAAGGCAGAGGAAAGTAATAAATAACCAGGATTGCAATCAACAAAATCCTGACCAAAGGAAATTCTGTAGGATTAGAGATCTCCTGTCTTCAGCAAATAGCTACAAGGCAAAAAGAAAAAAAGAAAAGCAAGAGAGGGGTATTTGTAGATGAAGAGATCTACAAGGCATATCTGCCCCCGCCCAAAGAAAATGAAAAGCTAAACTATAGTGTTCCTAATAAAACTCTGAAGTGCAGGCACGTGGATACTCATACAATACTATACACAATAACCAAAAGGTGGGAACAACCTAAATGTTAATCAATAGGTGAATGTATAAACAAAATGTGCTACACACATAC
Organism: Echinops telfairi; assembly: GCF_000313985.2. Lineage (NCBI taxonomy): Eukaryota > Metazoa > Chordata > Mammalia > Afrosoricida > Tenrecidae > Echinops > Echinops telfairi. The sequence continues at coordinate 44,491,993 of NW_022103896.1, read as the reverse complement.
AATGGAATATTATTCTACTATAAAGAGAAATGAAGTTCTGAGATATGCTACAACATAGACCAACCTTGAAAATATTATGCTGACTGAAATAAACCAGGTATAAAAGGTCACATATTGAATGATCCCATTTATATGTGAAATATTTAGAACAGGCAATGTGTTAGGTCAGGTTGATGAGAGAAACAAGTCCAGAGACACTTGTAGAGGCATAAGAGTTTCATATCAAGAAGTAATTATATGTCGAGAAACTATCCCAGCCAGTCAAACTCAAGCCATAAGTCTGATACTGGTCTGCACGTTACTCTTCAGACTCACGCCATCACATGCAATGATGCAAAATGCAGGAATATCTCAGGCCAGTGGATGCAAAGTCTTGTGGATCCAATGGTGGTGGGCACATTCTCATTACTCTGGCAGCCATCAAGGTCAGCCAGCAGGAAGGTGAAGGCAGAGAGAAGGGGAGGTTCCCAGGGCCCGCCTTATGTGAAAGCCATGCCCACAAGAAGGTACCATCAGGCTGTGACAGGATTGACAGGTTGTACACCACCCCTACACTTTTATATACCATATCTTCAAGTTAACGTGAAATTATGTACCTACCACAGAAACCAAAGTTTATTATTGTCTAGCAGGGATGAAGGGGAGGGAGAGTGTGAACCATTGCTTAAAAGGCACATAGATTTGGTTAATGGCTATAGCATCATTTTTTTTTAAGGGCAATGGCAATGGTTGCATAAAAAAGACGTGGTAGCAAAGTGGTTAAGAGCTTGGCTGCTAACAGAAAGGTTGTTGGTTCGAACCCACAAGACACTGAAGAAAATCTTATAAGGCAGGGTGGGGTGGAAAGGGGGAACCGATCACAAGGATCTACA
>NW_022103896.1:44479622-44490820 GCF_000313985.2 Echinops telfairi | reverse complement strand
AAAATCTTATAAGGTAGTCCTATGGCTTGGCATTGACTCAATGGCACATAACAACAATAACGATCATATAATGTAACCTAAACTTGTTCCTTGTTTGTAGTTAGCCTAACTCACACCATTTTTGCCTTGATCCTGGTTTCAGCTTCTATGAATTGTTCATAATTTTCTGTATTGCTGCTCAAAGACAGATACATGGTGTGTGATCACCTGGATAGTGCTGCCTAAAGGGTCATTAAGACATGGTGGGAAAGTGCTCATGCATCATAAATGTTATCCTTAGTGTTTTATCTGAGTGTTATAAAGGACATTTACATTTTGTAACAGTCTTGTGACTTGATATTTTCCATGGATTGGAAAAGTCCAGGACTCCCCCAAAAATGTGCATTCTGGTGTAAAAGTATATAATCACTATGTATTCTGAGCACAAATGGGATACCACCAATCTCTTGCATTACTGTCAACCTCCTCTCTGCTTTCACCTTCTAATCCACTTCTCTTTTTCTCTCTAACTTGGAGTCAGTGAATTGGTTCTGGTTCCCTAGGGGACAAACCCTCATTATACATAACGATAACATTCCAGATGTAACCAATGTCACTAAATTGTACATGCAAGAAGTGTCGAATTGGCACATGTCTTATTATACATATAAGGGTAAGTCAAAAGTATTGCTACAGAGTCATAGAAACTATTTTGAAAGAAAAATATAAAAATGTGAAGCTATTGTTTCTTGACATATCCTCCCTCTAGGTCTAAATACTTCTGGATGTATTTAGTGTTTCCATCTCTCTATCTTTTCCCAAATAGTTCTGTGCTCCTCAATTTATACAATGTCAAAATGGCAATTTTGGCACCCTTGAGGGATCCAAAATGTGTTCCTTTGAAATGTTCTTTGAGTTTTGATAACAAAAAGAAGTCAGAAACAGCAATATCAGGGCTGCAGGTTGGAGGGAATAAGATTTCCCAACAGAATTTTTTTAATTAGTTGAGATTTAATACATATATAACATATCATTCCATATTTCAATTACGTCAAGTAGAATTGTACAATTGCTAGCACAATCATTTTCCAAACATTCTTTTTCTACCTGAACTCCTTGACATTGTCTCTCCCTTTTACAACCCCCCACCACTGTATTCCCCTCCCCCTTATTCTACTTGCTGTCCCTGTAGGTTTATCAATCCTGGGTTTCATATACCGAAACCCGGCAAAGCACAGCTTCAAGAGGGTGACCTTCATTTACATAACACCTCTGAGATACACTCTACTATGAACAAACAGAAGCCTCACAAAACAATACAATCCAGAAGATTTGGAAACCAGATCAGGCCCAGCCTGCATCATTGGGGCGAGGGGGGAGGGGAGGGGTATCTGCTGAAAAAGTTTTAACTGTTCAAGCCAGATTTATGCCTTTAGTCTTCTATACTCTTCTCTCCTAAGCACTCTGTTTAGTGACCACTTTCCTCCCATCCCTCAATTTTGGATAGGGGGAGTTCTCTGGAGGGTTATTTCCTAAGTAGTTCCACCAATGAATCGTGGGCTCCCACTGTCCTCCATTGCCTTCTGCACACCAATTCTCACAATTAGGCTCTGATGCTGATCCCTCCTTCAACTTCAGATTAGATGGATTCCACTCCTTTGGTGACTAAACAAAATTCTTAGAAGACAGCCCTTGCTATCCTTGAAGAATAAGCAAGTATATTGTTGTTTGTGATGGAATAATATAATTTGACTGGCTTTTTTCTCACCAATGAATTTTTCAATTTTCTTAAAACTTCTTCATAATAAGCCTCCATGATCATCTTTTGTCCTTTGTGAAAATCTATGAGGATTACCCTCTTTGGGATCGCTAAAAACAGTTGCTATAACCTTCTGAACTGATCTCTCTGCATTGAATTTAACTAGCCCATTAGATCCCTTCAGAAGCCTCTGAAGTGTGTTACCGAGAGAACTTGTCTGTAGCCATCCACTAACCACTGAGACATGTTTAAAAACATTCTGTTTGGAATAGATTTGTGCATGTAGGAACAGGCACCTTGTTGCCATAATCTTTGACTTATGCTCCTATTTTTAACCTTAGTCCAAAACACAAAGAAAAGCCTACTAAGCAAAGGGGGAACTGATTGCAATGAACAACATATAACCCCCCCTACTCAATCCCACCCAGGGTGACAAGCAACAGAAACATGGGTGAAGAGGGACAGCAGATAGGGGCATAATAATAATTTATAATTTATCAAGGGTTCATGAGGGTGGGTGGAAAGGGGAGAGGAAAAAGTGGGTTCTGACTCACAGTGACCCTAGCCAGGGTTTCTGAGACTGTAACTCTTTACAGGAGTAGACAGCTTCCTCGTTCTCCCACACAGCAGCTGGTGGATTTGGACTGTGACCTTCTGGTTATCCGCTCAAGCCTATAAGAGGTAATAAAGACGTAACTAGAATAAATTTGAAATATGGTCCCACTTAACTCAGGTTGCCACCTGCTTATTTACAGAACAGGCGAAAGTGCACAATCTTTTTTTTTTAATCATTTTATTGGGGCTCATACACTTATCACAATCCATCTATCCATCCATTGTGTCAAGCACATTTGTACATTTGTTGCCATCATCATTTTCAAAACATTTTCTTTCTATTTGAGCCCTTGGTATCAGCTCCTCATTTTTTCCCCTCCCTCCCCCACCATCCCTCACTCACAAACCCTGGATAATTTATACATTTTTTTTTCATGTCTTACACTCACCAATGTCTTCCTTCACCCACTTTTCTGTTGTCCATGCCCCAGGGAGGAGGTTATATGTAGAACATTGTGATCAGTTCTCCTTATCTCCCCACACCTTCCCCTCCTGGTATGGCTACTCTCATTATTGGTCCTGAGGGGTTTATCTGTCCTGGATTCCATGTTTCCAGCTCTTATCTGTAACAGTGTACATCCTCTGGTCTAGCTGGATTTGTAAGGTAGAATTGGGATCATGATAGGGGGGAGGAGGAAGTATTAAAGAATGAGAGGAAAGTTGTATGTTTCATCGGTGTTATACGTACCCTGACTGGCTCATCTCATCACCTCAACCCTTCTGTAAGGGGATGTCCAGTTGCCTACAGATGGGCTTTGGGTCCCCACTCCGTACTCCCCCTCGTTCACAATGATATTTTTGTTCTGGGTCTTTGATGCCTGATACCTTATCCTATCGACGCCTCATGATCACACAGGCTGGTGTGCTTCTTCCATGTGGACTTTATGGCTTCTCAGATAGATGGCTGCTTGTTTATCTTAAAGCCTTTAAGACCCCAGACACTTATCTTTTTTTTTTCAAGGATGATAAGCTTGTTTTATTGGAACTCCAAAAATATGAATGTCTCACAGAATAACAGCAAACAATTTGCTTTTTAAGGTGATGGCTTTTAATGTAAGGGTACTTTATGTAAGCTTACTGAAATTACTGCCTGTGACATTTCATAATTGACAAAATTGGAGTCAAAATACAATTTTTGATATAACTACATGACTTGTAGTTACAGTATACCTCTTTTAAGACTGTCCACTAGAAAATAAACTAAAATATAATGCTGTTTACTGAAAGGATAAGGACCAAAAAAAAACCCAACATATCCTTCAGGGTATTTCATTCATTTCATCAATTAAAATGCATAAGGCAGCGTCTTTCTCTGTAATCTGATCTCTCCTATGACTCAGGTTTCCCTTTGTTGTTCATTCTGTCCAGTGCAATTGTTGCCAAAAAATATGGAACGCTTCACGAATTTGCATGTCATCCTTACGCTGATCTTCTCTGTATCATTCCAATTTTAGTATATGTGCTGCCGAAGCAAGCACGACACTTATCTTTTGATAGCTGGGCATCATCAGCATTCTTCCACCACATTTGCTTATGCACCTACTTTGTCTTCAGCGATTGTGTTGGAAGGTGAGTATCATGGAATGCCAGGTTAATAGGACAAAGTGTTCTTGCGTTGAGGGAGTACTTGAGTAGAGGCCCAATGTCCATCTGCTTCCTTAATACTAAACCTACAAATATACGTACATAGATCTATTTCCCCATCATCATATATAAGTGTATTTACATATGTACCTGCCTAGATTTAGACCTCTATAAATGCCCCTTGCCTCCTAGTTCTTTCCTCTATTTCTTTTTACTTTCCTCTTGTCCCACTATCATGTTCAACCTTCATTAGGGTTTCAGTAATTCCTGTCAGTTATATTGCCCTTGATCAAGCCCTACCAGGCCTCCAACACCCTCCTTGCCGTCGATTTTAAATGACTTGTTTTTCCCTTGTCCCTGAGTTTGTTAATACCCACTTTATTACCAGCCCCCACTCCTGTGTCTCCCCCCCAAACCGTGGGGCCCGTTGTTTTCGCCTTCAGATTGTTTATCCCGCCTATCTTATCTATATAGACCTGCAGAGATAATAATATGCACAAAAAACAAGGCAACAAAACAAGGCAAGCAAAAGAAGGCAACAAAAGAAACAACAACAAGTAAACCAACGACCAAAAGAAAAGCCTGTAAATAGATCAAAGTCTGGTTGTTGATTTTAGGAGTGTTTTCCGGTTAAGTCTGATGGGGTGCCATGGTCTGGCCTGTAAGTCTATTTTTGGTATTCCCTGGGGCCTTCGTTGCTCTGCTCCCTTGCTGTTCTGTTGCACGCCCTTAGTGTTTTGCCTTGGTGTGGTGCAGTCAGATCGGGCATAATTCCTGCACTATGTCTCCAGAGTACACAATCTTTTTTAGGGAAATGAAAAAACAACAAATCTTCCAACAATTGACCAATTTCTTGTCAATACTTGTGTGACCTTCCTCATTCAAGTTGAATAATTCAACTAATAGCTGAACCTGCCATCCACAGATCTTCCAACAACTATTCCCTAAAGTCTGGCGGCCACATCAAGGAGCTGTAAGGTCAGCAATTAGAGACCACCAGCTGCTCTGGAGGAGAAAGACGGGGCTTTCTATCCCATAGTTACAGTCTCCTAATCTCACAAGAGAATTCTACCCTGTCCTTTAGGGTCACTCGGTGTCCACTCAGTGGCAGTGAGTTTGGGTTTTGCACCACTCTGAAACTCTCACACTGTTGCAAGTCTGGCTAGACCAGAGGATGTACACTGGTGCAGATAGGAACTGGAAATACAGGGAACCCAGGGCGGATGACCTGTACAGGACCAGGAGGGTAGAGGGAGAGTGGGTAGGAAAGAGGGAACCAATTACAAGGGACTATATGTGACCTCCTCCCTGGGGGATGGACAACCGAAAGGTAGGTGAAGGGAGACGTTGGACAGGGCAAGATATGACAAAATAACAATTTATAAATTATCAAGGGCTCATGAGGGAGGGGGGAGCAGGAAGGGAGGGGAAAATGAGGACCTAATGCCGGGGACTTAAGTGGAGAGGAAATGTTTTGAGAATGATGAGGGCAATGAATGTACAAATGCGCTTTACACAATTGATGTATGTATGGATTGTGATAAGAGTTGTATGAGCCCCTAATAAAATGATTTTTTTAAAAACTCTCACACTGAAGAAAGCATAGTACAGAGATAGTCCCAAAATCTAGTTATCTATTACCTAAATATGACCAGTTTACTGTCTCCCAAAAGGTAAAATGACACAACCACTTTGGAAATTTGGCAGATTGTAATAACCTGAAATACAAGTCATTCCTGCCTTACCACAGGGTTCTATTCCGAACATTTTTTTGTAAGTTGGGTCTGACGTAATTGAATACCTTTCCTCCCCTTCATCATTACTGCCTTTCATTGCAGTAGTTTTTATAAATTTAGCAGTGTTTTGAACAATAAATCATAAAATGAACATCTGTGATCAACATCTGAGAATGATACCATCAACAAATTATATGCTACAATATGAAGTTCACCCTAACTCAAATACCCTGTAAATTAGAGACTATCTGTATATGCCAACCTTTGAACTAGCAATTTTTCTAAGTAAGTTCCCAAGAGAAAAGAGAATATATGTCCGTGAAAAGGTATACACAAATGTTCACAGAATCTTTATTCATAACTCAAATATGGAAGCAAGCCAAATGCCTACACTTTTCAAATTGTGGTATAGACAGCGAATGGGGTATTTTTCAGCAGTAAAAAAAAAATGCAACAACAGATACATCTCAAAAACATGCTAAGTGAAAAATGCCAGGCATAAAAACATCTGTATTATGATTCCAGGTCTATGAAGGGCAACAACAAGCAAATCTAAGCTACAGTAACAGAAGTCAGAATAGTGGGATCTCGCGGAAGTGGTGAAAACGTTATGCTCATAGTGCTAACAGTCAGTGTTCTCTACTATGTAGGTGAGTAGAGACTGGGTCTTAAAAGCTTATAAACAGCCATCTAGGGTGAACATCTACTGGGCGCACCCTGTCTGGAGGGAAGAAAGGTGAATGAGCCACACAAGACCAGCCTTGCTGATTCTGAGACCAGAGGAGGTATTTTGTGCCTGGCTACCACTACCAATTGCTCTGGAAAAGAGGGTATTGGAAGAAAGCGAGAACAACACTCAGAGTCATCAAATGGGCCAGGCTTCCGGATCAGAAAGAACTGGTAAAATCCCAAGCTTATGGCCCTTGGTTACTCTCCAGCCTAACAATAGACGGTAACGCCGGGGAGGTTCACATGTTAGTTTTTCCGAGATGGTACACCTCAGCTCTTGCTTCGCAACGCTGAAAGAATTCACGTGGCAGAAGCACTTGTGTAAACCAAGTGATTTTTATAAGGGAAAACCGTCTCAAAAGTACACACCATCGCTGGAAAGTGTGCAAGGCCTCATAGCGGCCAGGGGCGGCGGGAAACTTTGTGACTGAAAATAGCCGTTTCGGGGGAGCGCGGAAAAACACCTGTTAGGAATACCGATACAGGTGCGCAGAACCTGCATGCAGAGCCAAGAGGAGGAACCCAAAGCAGGAAATCCCGAGAGGGTGCACGGCGGGGAGCAGGGGCGCAGGACTCTCACACATCGCTTGCAAGAGAGAGAAGGCTCTTCGTCCTCCCTTTACCCCCGCTGGCTGGGGAGGCGTGGTTGAGGGGATTGGCTGATTTTAGGCGCACCTGGGTGATGTCTTTTGGCTGGTGCCTAGTCTGTGTACCTAGGTGTACCTTCCACCTGGGCCTAGCTGAGCATGCTCAGTTCTGGATTTTCCCACTGGTGTTTAATTAGTGTACCTGATTTCGTTCCAACCCCTTTACTGGGGTCCTGCCAGCTGATTCCACTAGGGCAGGCTTTCGGGAAGACAACATCTCCCCACCCGCTTTGTCCTTAATCTAGCGACCTGTCACACACACTTCGGAATAATGGACTATTTGCAGTCAAAAGGGCAGCATTTACTCAAGGGCAAAATTCAAAAGGGTCAGGCAAAGAGGAGGAATGGAAATAGGGAACGGAGAAAACGGGATAACGATGTTACATTGTGGGGACCGATGCGAAACAAAAGGTATGCGATGAACTGAATGGTTAACGGATTTGCGTTGTAAACCTTCACCCCGTTCGCAATAAAAAGAGGTTTTTGTTTTGTTTTTAATTATGCACAAAGGAGAATCAACTTTAAGGAGGAAAGTTCTCTGGCTTGGAAGTTTTTGTGCCTTTTAAATTCTTTTGAGTCATTATGATTCGTAGAACATTATATTCCCCACACTTGGGGTCATTCCCGCAGTGGCAGCTAACGGTGGACCGGAGGCCTTTGGCGTTCACGGGGCGCGTTTCCAGTGCCGGCTGGCAGAGGGCAGCAGTGACAGCGAACCGCTTTCAGGAAATGCAGAAACTGGAGGCAGAAGTAAGCGTTTAGTGAGTGAAAAGAAAGAAGAAAAATAAAAAGCAAGAAAAGGTACATCCCAGAAAAGCTACGAGAAACAAGGGTTAAGGAAAACTGGCAGGTGGGATGAGAGTGTGCGTTGGCAAGGAGGATCCTTCTGACGTGGTAGCAAGCCCGAACTCCCAACTTACCTGCCATTACGTCAATTCCTACTCAGAGCGACCCTCCACAAGGGGCAGAACTGCCGTCTTTACAGGAGCAGAAAGCCCGCCTCTTTCTCCTTTGGAGCGGCTGGTAGGTTCAAAATGCTGGCCTTGCAATTAGCAGCCCCAAAGCATAACCCAAACACTACCAGGGCTCCTGGAGGTGGCAGTAGGCGCCTGAAAATTGCTGAGATTCCGATTGTGAAGGATTCAGCTGGGCCCTGTACCCTGGGCATCCGAGGTGTGGCTCCGGCAAACAGATGTCTCAGCTTGGATACTTAAACATCTCTGCAAAGAGGGGAGGTGGCTCCAACTAGAAAGAACAGCGTTCTGAGGGAACCTCCCCGGAAAGTTGGAGGGGATCCAGAAACAAGTACAGACAGAAAATGGGGGTGGCCTATAAAAGAAAGGTACGATTTTTCAGGGGAGTGGTAAGGGATTTCTGCTCAGTCACCAAATAATGATTGAAATCTTTCCAGTCTACTTTGTCTTCATCTTAAAAATGGAACAGTTCGAGTATCTGTCAGTTACATTGATACTCTGGTGCAAATGAGTGGTTTATTAAACAATATTAGTTGAACATTTGCTTGGTGGAGAAAGAGCTTGCATTCTAGTGGAGGTGGGCCAGCAGTACAGATATATATAAAATGTTAATATACAGGAAGGGCAATGGTAAAAGTCAGGTAATGAGAATGTGAGATGGGGCAGGTTGGGACGGTGTGGAGGGAGCAGGCAGGAATCTTCAGATATGATGTTTAGGGAAACTGCCTCTGAGGTGTGATGTTTGAGTCAAAACCTAAGTGCAAATGAGCTGTCTGCAATGCAAAGACAGAGGGAAGTAAGGGGCTATTTGGTTAAATTTTCTATGTACCAAGTAAGGCGTGGATATTTGCAAATGAAAAGTCATTCGAGAATTTTAAACAGCAAAGTGGTCTGATGGCATTGATTTTTTAAGAAGAGAGTTGCTCAGTAGAGAATCACCTCTAAGGAGGGAAGAATGAAAACAGAGATCAATGAGGAAGTAATGACAATACTGTAGAAATGAGGATGTAATGACAATACTGTAGATGAGAAACGATAGAGCCGCGACTAGAGGAGCAGGGAGGTGGAGTGGTGGAAGGCCTCCTGCTTTGTAGGTAGATTAGAACTGCGAGGGAAGCCAGGCTGGCTACTAGATGTTTAGTTTGACCAATTTGTGGATGGTGGTGCTGATAAAATGAAATGAGGAGGATTGCAGAACCAGGTTTACTGGTGGGGAAGATCAAGACTTCTATTTTGGGCAAGCTAAGTTTGAGATGGTTATTAGTTATCCCATGGGGATGTCAAGTAGGCATCTCTGGAAAAAGGACAGGGAGGAATTGTAAATTCCATTAGCAGGTAGACAGTATATAAAGCTAAGTGTCATAATGGGTCACCTCTCACCTCAGGACAGAGGGATAGAAAAGAGAAAAACTGTCAGCCCTCCAGGGCACAAGACCTTAATAGGGGAGGTCCAGGTGGTGAGGCCTGCAAAATCGCTGAGGAGGACTTTGGAATTGGAAGGATCCAGCAAGTAAAAATTAAGAGGTCAGAGTGTTTCAAACCAAGAGGGTGTGGTCCACCACATCAGCAGCTGCTGAACTGTTGAGAAAGAGAAGTGACAGTGACCTTAAGAAGGATAGTTCCAGGGCGTGGTGAGGTTGAACATCCACTGGAAACCAGGTTGTGAAGGAAGACTGATTTTAATCGGGGCAGAGCTTACAGAAGAGAAACAGCCAGGGAAGTCAAGAGAAAGCCTATCTGGGGACTTCTGTAGACAGACTCTAAATAGGAGAGCTTCTCAACTTGACTGAACTTCAAATTGTCTGAGAAATACACAAAAATACAAGTTTTCTGATCTTTCCCCAGACCCATGGGATTATTATGGGTTGGGGTGGGAAGGTTGCAATCTAGTGTATATTTTTTAAGAGATCCTCAAGTAATTCTGGTTTAGCTAAATAAAGAGTAGAAGATGAGCTGGCTAGAAATATTCCCACTGTAACAGAATAAATACCTTCTCCTAGTTTGAAGTGGAGAAAGGTCAGTAGGTAGAATTTCCAAATTGTTTTAAAAATAATTTTATTAAGGGCTCATACAACTCTTATCATAATTCATACATAGATCAATTGTGTAAAGCACATTGGTACATTCATTGCCCTCATTATTTTCAAAACATTTGCTCTCCACTTAAGCCCCTGGCATCAGCTCCTCATTTCCCCCCCTCGCTCCCCGCTTACCCCTCACTCATGAGCCCTTGATAATTTATAAATTATTATTTTGTCATATCTTACATTGTCTGATGTCTCCTTCCACCCACTTTTCTGTTGTCCATCCCCCAAGAAGGAGGTTATATGTAGATCCTTGTAATCAGTTCCCCCTTTCCACCCCACCCTCCCGAATTTCCAAATTTTAAGTTTATCTTCGCTATATTTTTTTCACCAATATTTATATTTATCACTTGTCTTCTAGTGAGTAGAATAAAAGCCATTGCTGTCAAATGGATTGCAACTCATAGCCACCCTGTAGGGCACATTAGAACAGTCCCCTAGGATTTCCTAGGCTGTAATCTTTTTAAAAAAATACTTTTATTGGGGGCTCTTACATCTCTTATCACAATCCATACATTCCTCCAATGTGTCCAGGGCTGTAATCTTTATGGAAGTACACTGCCACATTTTTCTCCTGAGATGGAGAAATGAGATTTGTCCTAAGTTAGATTTTAAATTGAATTTGTAGTTAAGTACAAACATGTCCACACAGTTCTTATGTGACATCAGTTAGTCAAATGTGAGGCACCCTGGTGGTATAGCAGTTACACATTGAGCTGTGATCTGCAAGGTCAGCAGTTCGAAACCACCAACCACTCCATGGAAGGAAGATGGGACTATCTATTCCAGTAAATAGTTATAGAGTCAGAAATCCACAGGGGCAGTTCTACCCTGTCCTATAGGACATCAACTCGAGTTTGGACTCAAATGTGTATGTTAATATTCAGGTAAGTATGTAAGTATATATTGTTACGAGAGTTTTAGTTCATACATGTATGGGTTTATTTAAACATGTCTCTGGCACAAACAATCTGGAGGAGAAAACAACGGGACAGACCAGAAAGACATGGGAGAGGTGGACGGGTGGGAAGAAAGTGGGTGTTAACAAACCCAGGGACAAGGAAACAACAACTCATCTAAAATCAGTGGCG
>NW_022103896.1:44464950-44478818 GCF_000313985.2 Echinops telfairi | reverse complement strand
CCTCAGGACCAATATTGAGAGTAGCCATACCAGGAGGGGAAGAGGAAGGTGGGGGGAGGAAGGGGGAACGAATCACAATTATCTACATATAAACCCGTCCCAAGGGGATGGACAACAGAAAAGTGAGTGATGGGAGACATCAATCAGTGTAAGACATGAAAAATAATAATAATTTATAAATTAGCATAGGTTCATGAGAGAGGGAGGATGAGGGAGTGAGGGGGAAAATAAGAAGCTGATACCAAGGGTTCAAGTAGAAAGAAAATGTTTTGAAAATGATGATGGCAACAAATGGACAAATGTGCTTGACACAATGGATGGATGGATGGATGGATGGATGGATGGATGGATGGATGGATGGATGGATTGTGATGAGTTGTATGAGCCCCCGATAAAATGATTGGAAAAAAACATGTCTCTGTGATCACTGGATGTTTGTAGACAAGTTAGCCTTATTAAGGTGCCTTCAAAAAAGGAAGGCCCAATTAAAACAGTGGGATCTATTGAGTCAGGTTAAATCAAGGTAAAGAGGTAAGGTAACTTGTTTCATAAGGTTGGGTGACTGTTTGGGGGATTCCTTAGGGGTAATCTTTGTAGATTTTCTCAAAGGACTCAGGACTCCCTCATGGGGCTTATTCTGAGAACGTATTAAGAAAATGGAAATGTGTGTGGGTGAGAGAAAGGCCAGGAAAGCTACAGCAAGACATTTCCCCTCCATCACACCAATGCAGCTGCTCATTCTTTGAGAGTAGTGTTTTAGGGTACAAAAATATCTTAATCTGAAATATAATTTAAGGAGAACTTGATTAAACATTGAAAGACAACATACATCTGGATGAGGGAGGCCATTAGCACAAGACCATAATGTGCGGAGAACCAGCCTCCACAACAAAATGGGTCCCAGAGGGATGGTTGTATAATTGAAGAGTAAATTAGAGAAACAACAGGCAAGGCATGCAAGGGCTCACCTCTTCCATGGAGATGGGAACCAGAGAGGGGAGAATGTATTCTCTCACAGGTTTATGTCATCTCGGTCATGCAAGTCACATCACACACATATGCAATAAGAAGGGACGATGTGTTAGTGGCATACCCATAACAGGAAAGGGAGATACTAAAGGCATAATGTAACAGGAAAAGGAGGTACTAGGGGCATACTCGTGACAGGAAGGCACATATGTAACAAGATGGGCAGGTTATAAATTTAAGATGGCTCCTTAATCTTGGTCATCTCTGAGCTGGCTTGACTTTAAGTACCCTTGAACTGTTCTCCAGGAGAGCCATCTATGATCCTTATCAGAAGGGAGTGGGAAGGACTTAGGGTGGGGTGGTCTGATCACTCAATGGCAGACAACCTTCAGGCAGTTAACCTTCAAGCAATTAACCTTGAAGTGTATAGTAAGCACATGCTTGCAAGCAGCACCTTAAAATTGGCATTATTATAGGGGGATATCTTGGGGTGTACTTTAGTTAGGAGAATGTGACTGGGATTCGTCTCCAACCCATGAATGTAAAGGCCTTCCTCCACTAGAGTCTCCCTTTTCCGCAGTGATGGAGTTGCAGAATTCACAGTCAGGATGCCAACTAAATAAGACATGTAACTAAAAGAAATTGTCACACATTCATGACTGATGGCAGATCATACATTACAATTACAGATGGAAATATATAAAATGGAACAGGACCATGATTGTGACATATACATTATGTCAAATAGAAGTGCTTACAAAACTGGTCCAAGGCCTTACAAGGCCGTCAGGGCACAACTGAAAGGGCATGACTCTTGACAATGCACCCCCTGCACTGTTTCCAGTACAGTGATCTCCATCAAGTACACACTGAAGGAAGTCCCTAAGAGAGACTGTCCCTCCTTCGCTGGCTGGAGACAGGTTGAGGTAATCCACCTTCCAAAGCTCTTTGCCTTTGGCCAAGATTGTCCTCTCTTTAAATCTGGAAAAGATTATTATATAGAGTGAAATAAATCAATCACAAAAATACAAATACAGAAAATAAACAAAAAACAAATACATTATTTTGAGCAGTAGTCAATTAATATGGCTCCTCTAGTCATAATTCTTCATGTGACGTGAGAGAAAAATCTCAGGACCTTCACAAGAGCACATTCTAGGTCTCCCTCCAGCACCAAGGAGCCCTGGTGGCACAGTGGGTTATGTATTGGGTTGCTAGCCACAAGGCCAGCAGCTTGAAACCACCAGCTGCTCCTCAAGAGAAAGGAGTCTTTCTACTCCTACAAAGAGTTACAGTCTCAACCCACAGGGGCTACCCTATCCTATAGAATCATTATGCCAGAATCTACTTGATGGCAATAAGTTTGGGTTATTTGGTTTGGTCTGAAGTAGCAGAGACTGAGACCAGAGACACTAGAGACTATGGGACAAAATAAGAGGAGCAGCACTTAGATTATGGGACTGTGAGACAGAGTGACAGGAGGGCTTCTGGTCCACAAAAGAGATGCTACGGGACCATGTGGCTGAGAGGTTGAGGATGGGAAAGAAACTTGGTTTCTGGCTGAAGAGAGGTATTGCTGTGAATTTAGGACTGTATCCTTACTATTTACTGATCCTGGCTTGTAGAAACCTACTAACTTCTTGAATAATTACTGCCATTGAGTTTAACTCGGTGACCCTACAGGACAGGGTAGAACTGCCCATGTGGGTTTTCAGACTATAATAGCTCTTTATTCAGTGGTGGGATTCAAATAATTTAACAATGGGTTTGCTTCCCTAAATGACTGTTTTAAGTATTAAATATATATATATATACATATACTGAAAATAGCTTATTATTTCATACAGCTAATATTTAAATAACAACAATAAAAGATGTACACAAAACTAGATTATAAGCTGTGTTAGTCTGGGTGGACCAGAGAAACATATTCATAGACACACTCATATGTGTATAAGAAAGAGGCATATATACAAGAGCAATTGAACATTGAGAAAATATTCCAGCCCAGTCCAGGTGAAGTCCTTAAGTTCGATAGTAGCCCATATGTCTGATACCAATCTATAAATTCCTCTTCAGACTCATGAAACACAAGCTATGACGCTGAATGCAGGAAGATCACAGGCCAGTGGGTATAAAGTCAGTGGCGGTAGAAGCATCTCAGCGCTGGCAGGGGTCTTCATGTGACTCCTCCAGTTTCCAGGGTTGTGTAAGGGTAGGTCCATGTGGCTTCTCGTCATGGATGTCTTGCAGGAAGTCAGCAGAGAGAGTCTCCTGCCTCCACGGAGAAAAGTGCAGAGTTCCCAGAATTCCCAGGAGTAGGCCAGGCCCACACAGAGGCCTCATTGGCTATGACCCAATTGACAGACTAGACCACCGCTTCATTCATAATCTCTCAAACTGACAAACAATTATATAACTACCACATAAGCAATTTAAAAGATGAATGAAAAATATTAATACCTGACAGAAAGCAGTAAAACTATTTAAGATATTTCCATATGGCTTTAAAAAATCATTTTATTGGGAGCTCTTACAGATATTGTAACAATTCTTAATTCAGTTAGATCAAGCATACTTTTACAATTGCTACCACCCTCAGTTTCAAATCATTTTCTTTCTTCTTGAACTCCTTGATATCAGCTCCCCTTTATCCCCTCCCTCCCACACCCTACCTCCCCCGGGAACCCTTACTGTTATGTTATATACTGTTATTATTATTTTCCGTGTCTTACACCATCCAATATATCTATTCACCTACAATTCTGTTGTTTGTTCTCCTGGAGTGGAATTTATACAGTCATCATTATTATCAACTCTCTCTCCACCCCCTTCTCCCCTATACCCTTTCTATACCCTCAGGGAATCATTACTCCCATTACAATTTCTGAAGGGTTATCTATCTTGGCTTTCATGCATCAAATGATCTTAATTATACATATGAACATAATCATGTCTAATAAGATTAATGAGGTAAAACAAGAACCATAATAGTGAGGGGAGGAAATATTCAAGAACTAGAGGATAGTTATGTGTTTCACCAGTGCTATGTTTCACCCTGAATTAATCCCTTCTGTGTGGCCCTTCTATGAGGGACTGTCCAAGTATCATACAGGTGAGTTTTGGGTTTCCTCTTTGTCCACACTCCTTCATGTCAATTCGATTGCTTGTTTTTTGAACTTTGGATAGCTCTTCTTGTAGATACCTCATGATCACACAGGCTGGTGTGCCAATTCCATGGGGGCTTTGTTGCTTCCCTGATGGCTGCTTATTTAACTTCCAGCCTTTAAGACTCCAGATGCTATATGTTTTAATAGCCTGGCACCATCCGCTTTCTTCACCACATTTGTTTATGCACCCATTTTGTTTTCATGGTTGGGGGTGAGTATCAAACAGTGGTTGGGGGGTGAATATCAAACAGTGCCAATTTATTAGAACAACCACTCTTGTATTGTGATAAGATTTGAGTAAAGGCCCAAAGTATATCTGCTTCCTTATTGTATTTACATATCAAGATATACATATACACATGGTCAAATACACCTGTCTTTATATATTTACATTTATACATATCTATTTTTATATGCATATATATATATAATATTTACTTTCTTCTTCCTTCCTCTTTCTTTTCTGCTTTCCTCCTGCCCCACCATCATGAATTTCCCATCATTCACCTCTCAGTAATTCCTCTCAGATATGTTTCGATTGATCAAACATGACCAGATACGCCACACCTTCCTCCCCATCCTCATTGTTGGGTCTTTGCTCCCCCTCCCCGCTCCCCCTTCTCTTCCATACCCTCCCCCATGAACCATTGGCCCATCACTGTCTGCTTGGGCTTGTTTATCCTGCCTGTCTTAAATAGACAGATACTCAAAAGAAAAATAATACAAAAAGGGAAAGGAAAAAAAAAGACCATATAAATAGTTCTGCATCTAGTTGTTATCCTGACCCAGAATAGATTAATATCTCTTTTTTAAATAGAGAGGACTTTTTTTGAGAGAGAGAGAAGGACTTTTTATCCATCAATCCAGTCCCTGTTTCTCTCAGGGCAGATTGCTTCTTGATTGGCACCCACATTTGAAATAATCTTGGCTTTTATCCAAGCATCATCTGCTATGTGTTTTATTCTTAACCCTCTTTTTCACTGTAGGAGTAGGATTCCATTCCTTTAGAGCAGGGGTGTCAAACTGGTGGCCCGTGGGCTGCATGTGGCCCCTGAGGTAATTTTTTGTGGCCCACGATGCTCTGAAATAAAATGAAAATAGAAAAAATTGTTATGAAGAAAATAGTGCTTAGGGGAGATCAAGGCAAATACAGTACATACAATTCCCTCATAACATTTTATTTCAGAGCATCATGGGCTGCATGAGGCCCACAGGCCCCCAGTTTGACATCCCTGCTTTAGAGGTAGGCCAATTAGAAAACAGTCATTGTGTTTGACATTAGAAACAGGCGACTTCTCTTCTCCTTAAATATTATGTTCATCTTTGAAAAACCCCTTTCTCTTCTTTTGAACTTAAAACAATACAACTCATTGTACAACTTATACAAACAAGCTTTAGGGCCTTCTGGTTGCCTTTGAGTACAAAAGCAAGGCTGGTCTCCCAGGCTGAACTAGCCTATTTCAGCACTGATAAAATTAGAGCTTTAAACAAGGCAGATGGTCCCCGTCGCCACTTCTATCAGCTTCTTCTCCTCTGCTCCGTCACCGCCCGTCTCTCCGGTAGCCATGGAAGAGGAAATCGCTGCGCTGGTCATCGACAATGGCTCCGGTATGTGCAAGGCCAGCTTTGCGGGCGACGACGCCCCCCTCGCCATCTTCCCGTCCATCGTCGGGCGCCCCAGGCACCAGGGCGTCATGGTGGGGATGGACCAGAAGGACAGCTACGTGGGCGACGAGGCCCAGAGCAAGCGAGGCATCCTGACACTGAAGTACATCGAGCACGGCATCGTCACCAACTGGGACGACATGGAGAAGATCTGGCACCACACCTTCTACAATGAGCTGCGCGTCGCCCCCGAGGAGCACCCCGTGCTGCTGACCGAGGCGCCCCTGAACCCCAAGGCCAACCGAGAGAAGATGGCCCAGATCATGTTTGAGACCTTCAACACCCCGGCCGTGTACGTGGTCATCCAGACCGTGCTGTCCCTGTGCCTCCGGTCGCACCACGGGCATCGTCATGGACTCCGGTGACGGTGTCACGCACACGGTGCCCATCTACTAGGGCTACGCCCTGCCCCACGCCACCCTGCGTCTGGACCTGGCGGGCCGCGAGCTGACCGACTGCATCATGAAGATCCTGACGGAGCGGGCTGCAGCGTCACCACACGGCTGAGCGGGAGATGTGCGCTACATCAAGGAGAAGCTCTGCTACGTCGCCCTGGACTTCGAGCAGGAGATGGCCACCGCCGCCTCCTCCTCGTCCCTGGAGAAGAGCTACTAGCTCCCCGAGGGCCAGGTCATCCCCATCGGCAGCGAGCGCTTCCACTGCCCCAAAGCGCTCTTCCAGCCCTCCTTCCTGGCATGGAGTCCTGTGGCTTCCACCAGACCACCTTCAACGCCATCGTGAAGCGTGACGTGGACATCCGGGAGGACCTGTACGCCAACACGGTGCTGTCCGGCGGGACCATAGTGTACCCTGGCATCGCAGACCGCATGCAGAAGGCGATCACAGCGCTGGCGCCCAGCAGCAGGAAGATCAAGATCATTGCACCCCCTGAACGCAAGTACTCCGTGTGGATCAGCGGCTCCATCCTGGCTTCGCTGTCCACCTTCCAGCAAATGTGGATCAGCAAGCAGGAGTACGACGAGTGGGGCCCCTCCATCGTCCACCACAAGTGCTTCTAGACAGACTGCCCGCAGGTGCTGCCACCTGTTGCATGAGCTCGACGACAGTGCAGGTCGGCCCCTTGTGCTGGCCTGGTGAAATTGGAAGAAGCCTTTGAAAGAATTGTCCTTGAAGCCCTCTCTGGCTGCAGCGCCGATCGTCGGACTTGTTGCTGATCTCGACCTTGTATTCATGTTAACTGTCCCCCTGGTCTGTGTTCAATGCCCTGTACATCCTTTGATTTCAACCCTAGCACCGGCAACCGGGGTGGAGGAGGCCTAGCCAGTGTGTGCAGGGTGCTCACGGGAAGAGCTGTGGGCTCCAGGATCGCCCGGAGGCCAGCAGGGGACCGGAAGCAGCCAGTCCTTGCTGTGTGCGGCCTGCAGGGCGGAAGACTCTGAGCCTTGGGACCAAGTGTCCTTTCTTTAGCTGATGCTGGCCGCTGGAGCCCCGGCCCAGACTGTTACTTGCCTTGAGTTGGAAGACGGTTTGCATTCAAACCTGTAAATTTACTCATTCTTTTAATTTATGTAAGGTGTTTTTTTTGTATGCAATTCTCACCTCTGAGATGACACAACACATTTTGGTTCTACTATTATGTGCGAACAATAGGCCCCAGCAACACGGGTGTTGTGTAAGGAGAAATAAAGTGCTGCAGTGAACAGCAAAAAAACCCAACCAGGCAGGTAAGAGTGATGGCTACACCTCTGAAGTATGTGACTGCAATACTGACTTCCTCTGGCTACTTGCTGAGAGAAATTTTTTTTTAAAGGAAAAATATATGTGTGTGTATGTATGTATGCATGTGTATATATATATATATATATATATATATATATATATATATATATATATATATATATGGTGAAGGAGATGTTCTATATCTTTATTATTTAGATCATTTTATTGAGGGTTCTTACAGCTCTTATAACAATGCACACATCCATTGTGTCAAGCACATTTGTACATATGTTGCCATTAACCTTTTCAAAATATTTTCTTTCTACTTGCACCCTTGGTATCATCTCCTCATTTTTCCCCTCCCTCACCCTCTTATCCTCATGAACCCTTGATAAATTATAAATTCTTATTTTCATATTTTATACCATCCACCGTCTCCCTTCTCCCATGTTTCTGTGTTCATCACCCTGGGTGGGGAGGATTATATGTCAATCATTGTGATCGATTCTCCCTTACTCTCCCTTAAAGCTATCTGTTATGGACTGAATTGTTGTTAGGTGCCATCAAGTCTGTTCCAACCTATACTGACTATGGCAGCTACATATTCTCCTGTCAAGTTGTGAAGGGGTGGAGACTAGCCTGTCAATCAGGTCACAGCTTGATGACCTCATTTGGAGGCACGAAGGAGATACAATAGCTCACTGGAGACCAGATACACTCTTTCTCTGCTTCCACTCCCTGCAAGATATTCCTGTTGACAAGCCACATGGAGCTGCATAGAAAGAGCCAAAGCCCTGGAGCTGGAGGATCCACATAAAGACCTCTGCCAGCACTGAGATGCTTCCACCACCCCTGGATCCATAAGAGTTTGCACCCACTAGCCTGTGATCTTCCTGCATTTGACATCATTGCATGGCTGCGTGAGTCTGAAGAAGAATTTATGGACTAGTATTGACAAATGGGGTAATATCGGACTTATGGACTTGATCCGGACCGGGCTGGGATGTTTTGTTAATGTACAATTGCTCTTTGATATAAAGTCATCTCTTAAACACATATGAATGTCTATGAATTTGTTTCTCTGGTCAACCCAGTCAACATAGTGACCCTATGCACAGAAGACTGAAACACTGCCAGTCCTGCGCCGTCCTCACAAGGATTCTTACGCTTGGGCCCATTGTTGCAGCCACCGTGTCCATCCATCTCTTTGGGGCCTTCCTCTTTTTTTCTCCATTTTACTTGGAGTTCTGACAGATATTATATCAATCCATAGTTCAGTTAGATCAAGCATAATTGTACAATTGCTGCCACCATCATTTTCCAAACATTTTCTTTCTTTGTGCACTCTTTGGTATTGGCTCCCCTTGATTGTATTTCTGCATCATAAGGTGGTGCAGTTTCATCGTTGTGCTTTACCTGTGTGAGATACTCCAGGCGTGCGCGCCAGAGTTCATTTATTCATTCTTCTACCAATGGGCATTGAGTTGTTTATGTCTTTGTGCTATTGTGAGTAGTGCTGTGATGAACACGAGTGTGCACAAATCTGTTTGTGCTATGTTCTTTACTTCGGTAGTGCTTATGCATTCATCAAACGTGTACTGTATATGTATACATTTATCTTACATATTTATTTCTGTACTTCAGATTCCAAGTAGTGCAGTTGCTGGGTCATATAGTATGTCTCTTCCAAATGGCTTGAGGACGTGTCATAACACTTTCCACAGGGGCTGTATGATTTTACAGCTCCTTCAGAGTGCTTGAGGATTCCAACACTCTGGACCCCTTCCAGCATTTGCTTTTTCTGCTTTTTTGAACTTTTCTATTAGTTCTGGGGAGAGGTGTTATTTCATCTCAAGTGGCTAGAGGTCGTGAACACTTCTCTATGCGTTTGTTGGCTCCCTGAGTATTTTGTTTGATAAACTGTTCATGCCCTCTGACCATTTTTAATTGGGTTATTCATATTTTTCGTGTTTAGATTAGATTTTTCTATAGAGATTAGTTCCTATTCATGACTGAGATTTTATATGCATGAATAGGATTGGAAATTTATTTTCTGCCATTAAAATGGGCTTTTTGTACCAAATAGTGTAATTGTTTTTTATCACTTTGATGCTATTCTGCAGTTTGAAGATGGACAGTCAGACTTTCCACCATCAGAAGATTTGAAAGCTCCGTGTTATCTCTCTGCTCAGGTAAGCAATTTTTTCCAGGGAGGCCTGACAAACTCTTCACCCCTTTGAATTCAGCAGAATGAAAGAAACTCCCTGAGATAGTTTATTGTGCCAGCCTGGCCGATAAACACAAGTGGGATTAACTGAAGGGCGGTGAGATAAATGGCATGGTGAGCCTCGCCTTTCTTGTCTCTCGCTCTTTGATCATCGGAACAGTGTGCAGCAGCCTCGCTTGTTCTGTGCCTCAATTTACAGGCTACGCTACCTGTGGGATGCCTAGCCTGTGAACTGTGTCACTGTAAGTTGAGGTCCCTTTAAGACATCTCTGGAGCTGGGGACTGGGGTTGGTGACCTAGCTGACAGTTGGTGACTTGCCTTGTGATTGGCTGCTGTGCTGAGATAGCCTAGCTCTCTCTATATATAGAGAAAAACCTGGCAGCAGACTAGACTTGAAGGACTGCTAGTGTCTCACAACTCTCTCTCACGGAGTGAGTTGCACTGAGCCATTTGTACTTCATAATGTAACTGTCCATTTCTTGTATTATATATCTATTTCTTTATAATTTAACAGTTCATTTCTTGTATTATATATCTAATTATCTTTATAAATAAGTATATTAAATTATCAGCAATTTGGTTTTATCTCTCTAGAGAACCCTGTCTAACACACTCCCCAAACAAGAGTAATTTGATATTCTGAGAAGAAGTAGGAAAAATTCAAATTTTAAAATGGTATCTGCCTTTAAACAGGTGATTCTAAGCCATCTGACATGTACACTACCCTTTGCAGTTCACAACCACTCTCATACATACTGCAGTAGAGCTTAAATTGTACAGCATATAGTTTGTGAAGACTGCATTTTACAGTGGGAGCTTCATTTTCAGTACTGACAGAAACTTGGCTTCCATTTGAAGTTCTTTATGACAGTCCACCAACAGTGTGACAGCTCCTTTCCCCGAAGGCAGAGTGTGTTTGAAAGTACGTTATAACTCCCCAAACCAGCCTGGGGAGGGGCAGACTTGTCCCTCCGGGACCTTGCCTGTTGGGGTACCAGGCCACATCGTCAGTAGACAGACCTCAACCACTGAGTAGCCAACAAGTCAGAGGGCCCCAGAACCAATTAATCTTGTGAACTTTTCTAACCTGCAAGTGAGCATCTCAGCCATGCTCCTTTCACCCAGCACCTACGTCCCTCCCACTTCTGCAGTCAACATGATTAGTGGTCTGCCATCAATCATCACCTTATGAAAATGTTCTTTGTTTTCTACAGTCTATGATTAGCCTCGTGGCCAGGGATCCTTTGGACACCAATGTGGCCTGTACTTCCTGATAGTCTCCCTTATCTGGATGATTTGTCTTTATTTTGTCTTTGTCTGATTGAAGACTTAATTAAGGAGTGTCTATAAAATGTTAAAACTGCCAGATCTAGTAGCTAATATTACCCTGTTCTTGTGCTAATGCATTGCCATAAATCACCTCCCTCTTGCTCTCAGAAAATAACCAAACCAGACTCAATTATTTTGGGTCCCACACACATGAAGAGACTTTCAAGTAACCAACTTACTAATCCTCCCAGCAAAACTTTCGTGTGTCCTGGAATACAAAAGCCCGAACACATCCTGTACCCCTGCACAATGCATTAAAAATAGCATGGCCCCTGTGTTAGTCTGGGTGGACTAGAGAAACAAATTCATAGGCACAGTCATATGTGTATAAGAAAGAGCTTTATATACAAGAGCAATTGAACATGGAGAAAACATCCCAGCCCAGTCCAGATTAAGTCCTTAAGTCTGATATTAGCCCATATGTCTGATAACAATTTATAAATTCCTCTTAAAACTCATGAAACACATGCAATGATGCTGAATGCAGGAAGATCACAGGCCAGTGGGTGGAAAGTCTTGTGGATCCAGTGTCAGTGTAAGCATCACAACATTGGGATGGGTCTCCACGTGGCTCCCCCAGCTCCAGGACTCTAGTGTAGTTCTTTGTGTATGTCCTCAGGAATATGAAGTAGAGTGTCTGTGTGTATCTGGCCTCCAGTGAGCTATTTATCTTCATTGCACCTCCGAATGAGGTCATCAAGCTGCGACCTGATTGACAGGCTAGACGCCACCCTTCTGCAAGTTGACACCAGATTATGTAACTACCGCAGCCCTTTAAACTGAAGCAGGTATGAGGCTTTAGAATATGTAAGAATATATATACCTTCTTATGAATACATCTAACGTACCTGTCCATTTCCTTATCATTCTGAAAAACTCCAGACATTCAGGGAGTCAGATCTGAGGGACCATGGCTTCTTGCTCAGCGCTTGGCAACAACGCTAATTTCTCTTTCTCAAAGACTGCTGTCCAGAGGTTAGATTTCTGTGCACACCAAACAGGGACCCTTTGGGTTCATTCGCAGTATGCTTGAAAGTGTGATCTTTTCCCCCTAGAACAGTGATTATTGTCTCACTTGATCTTTATATCAATCCTGAAAGGTAGGTAGAATTTATGTTAATATCAGCTTCCTAACATTTTTTTTAAATACAGAAGAATGAATGGTGACTTAGACAATTTGAGACCATTTCCAAGTTCCTTCAGGTAGAGAAGACTTGTTCCCAATCACAGAATAAAAGTGAATTTTTAAAAAATCAGATCATGTCACTTTTCTGCTCAAAACCTTCTCAGACTCTTAGGGCGCCCACTACACTCGAAGTCTTTAACCACTGAGCTCAGTAATTCATCGCAATGGCCACACAGAACTCACAGACAATACTCATGATAAAGGGTTTATTAAGGAAGTTTACAGGTTGCAGTGCAGGTGAGAAATGCTCGGGATACAGTTGTTCAATCGGGACACTTCACAGAGTTCCTTCAGGGTTGCTAATAAATACTACTCCCAAAGGGCATGCCACTCCAATAAGCTTCAACTCAAAGGTATTCAGTTCAAGCTCCGTGGGTGAGCAAACCCATCTCCCTGAATTAAGTGCTGCCTCAAGGCCCTCAGCTTGACTTTCTCTGGGGACTAGGAAGTCAGTCCATCACTGTCTCATTCTCTGACTCCTGCTTCTGCTGCTGCTCCTTTGATGTCACCGCTGTCTTCTGGATCAAGGATGCTCACTGAGCCTGGATCTCAGGGCCACAGGATGCACTGCCCTCCTGGCCCTGGCTGATAGTGATCATCCCCAGCCCTTCCCAGAGGGCTCCTTTTACACACAGCAGGATGGCCATTCCAATGTATCCCATTAACAATTACTCGCAGATGAAGTCTATCAATGCCTTTCCCCATCTTCTTACCCAGACCCATGCAGGGAAAGGTCAAGTGGTGGGAGTGACAGAGACTTTGGCTAGAAGAGTCACATTAAATGATTCATTGCCCAGCACAGTCTCCCATCTCAATACAGTACTTTATGATTCCACTTGTATGCATTTTTGAAACAATAACATTTTAGAAAAGGATTCATGCTTGACAAATGTGGTAGCTTGTGAGTTGCTGCAATGCTGGAACTATGCCTCCAGCATATCAATGATAAGCAATGTCAGTCATGGCGAACAGGCTTCAAATGAGCTTCCAGGCTGAGAACAGCCTAGGAAGCAGGAATAGGCAGTCCACTTCTTAGGGATTAATCACTGACAACTTTATGAATAGCAGCTGAACACTGATATGCTGCCAGAAGATGAGCCCCTCTGGTTGGAAGGTATTTAAAACACTACTGGGAAAGCAACGCCTCCTCCAAGTACCCCAAACAAAACAAACACTAAACTCACTGCCTTGGAGCCGCTCTGACTCACAGCAACCCTATGTGGCAGAGTTGAACTGCCCTGTGGGTTTTCGGTATTGTAAATCTTTATGATTCTAGAAAGCCTCATCTTTCTCCCACAGTGTAGCTGATAATTTCAAACTGCTGACCTTGTTGTTAGCAGCCCACTGGTAACCCACTATGCCACAAGGGCTCCCTTCTCAAAGAATGGTCATCCTTCATGAGGTGGATGGAACAGAGACTCGGGAACTTCATTTACTGCCAGGACAGGACTCAAAATAAGAAGAAACAGCAGCAAACATCCATTGCTAATCAGAATGTGGAATGTACAAAGTATGACCTTAGGAAAATCACAGCCAGTAGTAAGAAGACATAGACAAGTATTGGCCATTTTGAAGTGGAGATTCATATCATTTACAAATGAATGACAAATTCAAGAATAAATGACAAATTCAGGAGGAATG
>NW_022103896.1:44455941-44464044 GCF_000313985.2 Echinops telfairi | reverse complement strand
CTTGATTACCTTCAAGCCTTTAAGACCCCAGACGCTATACTTTTCGATAGCCGGGCACCATCAGCTTTCTTCGTCTACCAACTTCTTCAGTCTAAAACTAACCAAACATGTGATTAAGATGCATTGGTAATTACTGGTGATTAGAATTCAAAAGTTGAAAACAAAGAGAAAGGAATAGTCATTGGAAAGTGTGGTTTTTGGGATAAAAGCAAAGCTGGAGATCACATGATCTAATTAAGCTAGAACAGTGACTTCTTCCTTGAATAGGCCCTTTCTGAACAACATAAGTGGTGTCTATACCTGTGAACCACACCAGATGAAATACAAAGAAATTAAATTGACTACATCTGTGAATAGAGGTCATAGTGAAGCTCAATAGCAGCAGCCACAAGGCCAAGGGCTGACAGGGAACAGACTGTCAACTGCTCATCTGCAAATTTAGGTTGAAACTGAAAACATTAAAACAAGTTCATGGGGGCCAAAATGCAACCTTGAGTATAGCTTCCCTGAATTTAGAGCACATCTAAAGACCAGACTGGATGGATTGACCGCTAATGCCTGAAGACCAGAGGAATTGTGAAATGACAAGAAGGCATCAGGCATGAAGAAAGCAAAGGGTCATTAAGAGACAAGAAATAAAGAAAATATCAAAGCAGATGTCAGTTGAGACTCTGAAACTTGCTCAAGAATGAAGAAAGTGAAAGCAAATGGAAGAAATGAAGTGAAAAAGGTAAGCAGAACACTTTTCAAGTCAGTCTAAGAAGACAACGTAGTTTTTTCATGAAATGTGCAAAACCAATGGAGTTGCAAAAGCAAAAGGGAAAAGCCACACTCCACAGACCTATCGCTCAAAGAACTGAAGACACGCGTCGGGAAGAGCCAGTGTCTGGGAAAGGGCATTGCGTTCAGGAAAGGCAAAAAGAGGAAGCCCTCCCATGACACGGATTGGCACAGTGGCCACAACCATGGGTTCCAACACAAGTTGGTTAAGATGTTGGTTTGTTGTTTTCTGTTTAAAAATAGGAGTGCTGTGAGTTAGAGCTGACCAGAGGCACCTCCCAGAACAGGGTAAAAGATATGGTGGGAGGGGTGGGAGGAGACGGGCAGGATGGAAGTCAGCGTGGACATGAAAGGACAGCACAAGGGTCCCTGATGAGTATCTCATCTGTGATGGTGCATGCCTGAACCTACTTAGGAGATTCTATGACATAGGTATAAATGCACACAAATGAGTACAAGCTAACATTTAAACTTTGATTAGAGGGGTGGATCAAACCAGTATCAATATCCTGGTTGTGATATGGTACTATAGTTTTGCAAAATGTTACTCTAAATGGAAAGTGGGCCAAGAGTACACAGGCTCAGTTTAATTTTTAGAGTTCTTGCTGTAAAGTCACATAACTGTTCTGCATGATTGCAACCCCAATCCTAAAGTGACTTTACCACGAAACAGCTTCCTGATATAAAAATACTGTGCTGGGGGTTGCTGTCCTGAACCATTGGCTGGATTCTGACTCATAGCCATCCTCTGACAGGGTACAACTACCCTCGCAGTGTTTTCTAGGCTGTAATCTTTATGGAAGTTGGTTGGCGGGTCTTTTCTCTCCGAGAGTCACTTGGTGGGGTTGAAATGCCAGCTTTTGGGGTAGCAGCCTGAGCACCCAACCACGGAATCCCCAGGGACCGTTCTGCTGGGGATTCCCACTCTCACTGCCATCGAGTGTCTGCCCACTCCTAGCTACCCTAAGCAACTGAGCAGAAATGCCCCTGTGAGTTTCTGAGACTGTCAACTCTTTACTGGAGTAGAAAGTCCAGTCTTTCTCCCACGGAGCCACTGGTGGTTTTGAACTGCTGCCCTTGCAGTTAGCGGGCCAACGTGTAACCACTGTACCACCAGGGGTCCTTTGTTGGGGATTAGAAGATCTGAATTATAGTCCAGACTCTATCATCAATTTGACATTTGCCCTAGAGCAGTTTGCTTCTTCACCTACAAAACAAAAGTGAGGGTCTAAAACTTCCCTCTTTAAAGTGCTTTATAGTTTTGTCGGAGTCTAGAGAAAGGAGATTCTCTCCACAGGAATGGAAAGCTTCCAGACTGACAAATCTCAGCGGAGAAGGGGGTCCCTCTCTTTGGAGCCTTCCCTGGAGGCTGGGTGTTCTTTGTACACATGATGGTGTTCATGTTGTCCAGCCAGAGAGATTATGATAACGATGTGTACCATCAGCCAAAGAGAGTGCAAGGCAACACTTTAATTACACTTAGGAATTGATGGTGGGCAGGGCCTGTGGCATTGAATCAGAGAAGAGGAGGCTGACCTATGTGGAAGGGCTGTCAAATTAGAAAAGGGAGGTGATTCATGTCATGCATTTAAGAAAAGGATTAGGTGCGGGTGATTCAAATAATGGAGAAAGAAGCATTAGCTCTGGTGAAAGTCTTGATAGTGCTGCTGGGAAGGACCTTGGTGGTGTAGTGGTTACACATTGGGCTGCTAACTGCAAGATCAGCCATCTGAAACCACCAGCCACTCCTTGGGTGACATATGGGACTTTCTACTCCTGTAAAAAGTTACAAATTCAAAAACTCAAAAGAGTAGTTCTACCCTGTAGGGTGGAGTTGACATTGGCTTGATGGCAGTGAGTTTGGCTTTGGGAATGCTGCTGAGCAAGAAATGGACTGTTAACGTCAAGGTCTGCAGTTCAAACCCACCAGCTTCACTGTGGAAGAAAGATGAAGCTATTTGCTTCTGTAAAGATTTACTGTCTCAGAAACCCTATATAGAGTTTCTATGTGTTGGAATTATGGGTAGTATGTTAGACAGGGGTCTCTAGAGAAACAAAACCAGAATTCTAATAATTTTATATATGTTTATACAGATAGATAGATGTATAACATAAGAAATAAACAGTTAATTAAATTATAAAGCAGTACAGATGGCTCAGTGCAACTCACTCCCATGAGTTGTGAGACACTGGTAGTCCTTCAAGTCTTGAGGGCTGTCGGGTAGTCCTCTGTAGAGCAATTCAGGCTATCCCGACACAGGCAACAAACAGTAAGGCAGGTCACCAACAATCAGCCAGATGACAGCGTCTGACAGTCCCCAGCTCAAGAGATGTAAATTCCAATGGTGTGGCGAAGCAGGTCTGGAAGGAACCTCAAATTACAGTAATACAGTCCACGGGTTAGGTGTCCCACAGGTAGTGTACCTTGCAAATTGAGGCGCAGAACAAGCAAGGCAGCCACACACTGGTCAGATGATCAAAGAGCAAGAGACAAGAAAGGGGAGGCTCTCCGACCTATTTATATCTCCGCCCTTCAATTAACCCCACATGTGTTTATCGGCCAGGTTGGCACAATAAACTAACTACCTCAGGTAGAAACAGAGGTGGATAGAGACAGAGGTGGGTAGAGACAGGGTTGAGAATAGAAAATGGAACTACAACTAACTAGTGGAAAATATTAAAGCAGAGTATAATTGCTATGTCCAAGACAGAGAGATGCCCAAGCAATGTCAGCTCCCACCTGCCAGTTCCTCACAGTCTATGAGTATGACTGGTGAGTTAAGGAATGAAGAGAGTGGACGTATTTGCTGGTGAGTTGGGTAAAACAGAAGGAAGTGTTGCCTGGTTCCACGCCATCTCCATGATCATCGGTCTGCCCCGACCACCATTGAACCATGTGCACTCGCGGGCCTTCCAAACTATGGGGCTCATCTTCCAGCACTCTGTCAGGCAATACACTGTTGGCATCCACAGGCAACCAGGCTAAGTGCTGGTTAATATTCAGAATTACATATGCAGACTTTTCTGCCTAGTCTGTCTTAAACTGGAAGCTCCACTGGAACCTGTCCCCCATGGGTGATCCTGGTGGCATTTGAAATACTGGCGGGATAGCTTCCAACATCGTATCAACATAAAAGCCACCACACTATAATAGGCTGACAGACAGACGGTGGCAAGTAAGGGGTAGCTCCAGATTGAAAACCACTGCCATCGAGTCGATGCTGACTCATAGTGACCTACAGGACAAGGCAGAACTGCTCCTGCGGGTTTCCAAGACTGTAACAATTGAGGGGAGTAGAAAACCTCATGTTAGAGTCGCTGGTGGATTCAAACTGCTGTCTTTGGGGTTAGCAGCCCAACAAGTAACCCACAACACCACCAGGGCTCCTATAATTCTACAAAATCATAATTATCCCCATTTTATGCTTGAGGAAACTGAGGCTCACTGAGGGTTTGTCACCAAGTAGGACCTTGGATCGGGCCTGCATTGTTAGCTGCCAGCTCCATAAAGTTTTTGAGGAGGTGAGCTTCTTTTGCTTTTTTGTTTGCATATATTTAGCTCTTATTTAGTTAGTTAGTTTAATGAATCACTTTATTAGGTGTTATTACATATAACAGTCCATACATCCATTCTATCAAGGAGACATGTGCAATTGTTGGCACCAACAGTTTCTAAACACCATCTTTCTTCTTGAGCCCTGTGATATCAGCTCCTGTTTTTTCCCCTCCCGCCTCTACCCTGACACCTTCTTGAACCCTTAATATATTATGTATTGTTGTTATCATTTATACATATCTTACACCAACCCTTTCTATCCCTTCACCTACTATCCTGGTATTCATCCCTCTTGAGGTGGGTTATTTTGTCCATTATTGCTATTTGTTCCCCCTTCCCCTATCTTCCTCCCCCTTCCCATTCCCTACCCTCCTGGAATCAATACTATCATTACTGTTTCTGAGGGGGGTGTCTATCCTGAATTCCTTATATTGAAAGATCTTGACTGTGCCACTGTATGTACACCAATCTAATGGGATTTGCAAGGTAGGGCTGAGATCATGATAGTAGGAGGAGGAAGGATTAAAGAATTATAAGTGTTGTGTGTTTTTGTGTTAGTCCGGGTAGACTAGAGAAACAAATTCATGGAGACACTTATATGTGTATAAGAAAGAGGTTTACATACAAGAGTAATTGAATATTGAGAAAACATCCCAGCCCAGTCCAGATCAAGTCCATAAGTCCGATATTAGCCCATATGCCTGATACCAATCTATAAAGTCCTCTTCAGACTCACAAAACACATTCGATGACAGGCAGATCACACAGTGGGTGGGAAGTCGTGTGAGTCCAGTGATGGTGTAAGCATCTCAGCGCTGGCAGGGGTCTACACATGGTTTCTCTATCACCCAGGGCTGCATCAGAGTAGGCCCATGTGGTTTCTCCTCAGGGTTGTCTAACAGGGATTCAGCCTTGCCAGTAGAGCGGCTTCAAAGGAGTAAGGAGAGAGAGAGAATGTCTCCCATCTCCAAGGAGGAAAATATGGGAGTTCCCAGAATTTCCAAGAGAAGACCATGCCCATATAGAGGCCTCATTGGCTATGATCTGATTGACAGACTAGACTCCACCCCTTCACTCTGAATCCTCTCAAGTCCCAAATTGACACCAGATTATGTAACTACCACAGTTTTGAAGGTGTTAAAATGCCCCCTGGATATATTGTCTCTCCCTTGCAGCCCATCTGTGTGGGAATGTCCAATAATCTGCAGATGGGCTCTAGGTCTCTACTTTGACCCCTCTCCATCACCTCGAGGAGAATGTTTATGGGAGGTGACCTTCTGAAGGAGCTCATCAGGGCTCTTTTCTGAGACACATCTGGGCAGGCTTCAGCTACCAGCTTTTCAGCTAGTGCCTTTAATGCAGCGGTTCTCAACCTGTGGTTCATGACCTCTTTGGGGGTCGAACAACCCCTTCACAGGGGTCACCCGATTCATAACAGTAGCAAAATTACAGTTGTAAAGTAGCAACAAAAATAATTTTATGGTTGGGGGTGTCACCACAACACGAGGGTCACAACGGTTTCCACCACTCAGGGACTCCCTCCAGAGTCAGCACGAAAGCCACCTTTGACTGTTCCGAAACCTGAGCTCTTCCTGTGGTCCAGATTTTTAGTCAGATCATTTGCATACTGGCTCTGACTCACTGCTTATCTGTTGGCAAGACCTCCCAAACCTCAATATGCATTTCTTTAAAGTGGAAATAATAACAACAAAGTCCAGAGATTGTTGTCAAGGTTATATGTAAAAATTGAGATGACTCAGAGTTTGAAGCATTCAGGTGATTAATACCTGGCAAGTGTTAAATGAGAGTAAGGTGAACCTAAGCAGCGGTTCTCACCCATGGCTGAAGTAGGCAATCTGGAGCGCTCTACAAACACAGAGGCTGGGCTCCACCCCAGAGATTAATAATTTAATGTCTGCTGTGCAGTATGAAGGCTTTCCTGGTGATTCTAATGTGGGTCTCAAGACTTTAGTGTGCTTCTGAATCACCAGAGGGTTGTTACATCCTAGGCCACTGGGTCCCATCCCCCAATTCAGAAGGAATAGAATTTTCATTTGCATGTCTAACAAGTTCTCAAGGCACTGTTGATTCTGCCATTTGGAAGGTGACATTTGAGCACCAGTAGTTTAGAGCTAATCTGGAGAAGATTAAGGAGCCATGGTGGCATGGTAGTTACGCATTGGGCTTCAATCTGCAAGGTCAGCTGTTTGAAACCACCAACCACTCCTTGGGGGGGAAAGACGTGGCTTTCCGCAGTTAGTCTTGGAAACCCACAGGGTCAGTTCCACCCTGGCCTATAGTTGGCATCCACTCAATGGCAGTGAATGAGTGAGATAATGTTAGACCTTGGGCTGTTAACCACAAGGTTAGTGGTTCCCAGCAACTACTGTTTCTTAGGCTGCCTGGTTGGCTCGTTAACTTGGAAGCATTGGCAGGGTTTAGAAAAGAGGCTAGTCCAGCCAGAGTGGTGTTTTAGCTAGGCCATTGGAGGGCAACCCTGCAGCCAGTGAGACTGATTGGGAGGCTCTTGTAGTCCTTGAGTTGAATGGACCACACAGAGGAAGCAGAGATGGAGAGGTGGTATTGGGCATGAGATTTTAAAAATGAGAATGTGCAGGGCCTGTTAATTATTTAATGTGACTCTTCTAGCCAACGTCTCTAACTGCCAACAAACGATCTTTTCCCACATGGAAAGAAGGTGTGGGAAAACACGGATAAGATTCACCAGTGAGTCATCGTGAACAGGACACCCTGAAATGCCATCCTGCTGTGGAAGCAGGAGGAGGAACCTCATTACCAGCAAGAGGCAGGAGTGGAGTGAGTCTTCTGAACCCAAGATCCCTGCACAGTGAACCTCCTGGATCCATAGACAGCTGTGGCATCAGAGGAGCAGCAGCAAAACCAGGAGCCAGAGCGTGGAACCAAGTGCCGGACTTCCCAACCCACAGAGCTAGTAGTGAAATGAGTGCTTTTGTGCAGGAGGCTGGTCTGAGGAGTGGGTTGCCTCTGGGCACTTAATTGGGCAAGCCGGGCTTGCTGACCCTCAGAAGTGGAGCTGAGTGTCTTGGGCCTGAGACTTACTAGAATGGGGTGCCCCTGGACACTTAATTCAAGGATATGGATTTACTGACCCACAGAGCTTGAGCTGACTGCCTTCAGGTTGAGGCTTATATATAGCAGAGTGGTAGGGCCCCTTTGGGCATTTATTAGCAGACCTTCAAAGAACCTTGTAATATGTCCTAATAAACAACTGTATCCTGAGTGTTTCTTACTGGAATTATATATAGCTCACTAACTTCCTTAATAAATCCCTTAATCGCGACTTTTGTTGGTGAGTTTGATGTGGTCATTGAAGTGGACATTAGTACCCAGAGAGGTAAAATAGAGAACGTTAAGACAACACACCTGTGATGGTTTGTGAGGGTGAACAGAAATCTGGCATGATGGGGGATTCTAACTAGCATAGCCAAGAAAGGGAGCTTAGGAAATTGGTTTACAGGTAGAGAAAACAATGAGACTAGTTTGAGACAAAGAATTTTCCCATGTATTTAAAGTAAATACAAGGAGGTGTTTGTAGCTAACATTTACTGATCCAACATGACGTGTGCTTTGATACCTTATTTCTTTTTTTTTGTAACATATTTTTTATTTCTGTTATCTTTTTTTTATCAATTTATTGGGGCTCATACAATTCATCACAATACATAGATCAATTGTGTAAAGCACATCTATACATTTGTTGCCCTCATTATTCCCAAAATTCGCTT
>NW_022103896.1:44446692-44453652 GCF_000313985.2 Echinops telfairi | reverse complement strand
GGCAGTAATGACAGAGCATGCGCTGTTACGCAAAAACCGCGATAGAGTGAAGCCGCGGCAGTCGAAGCGCGAAGTGGCGAGGGTTCACTGTACTCATTTCAGATGAGAGACTAAGTAAATTGCCTAAAGCCATCTACCTACTAAGTAGTAGAATTAATATCGAAGCTCAGCCCCCTAACCAGGGAGGGGAAGATGGGGTGAGCACGAAAGGGAAGATTTAGGAATCATTCGCAAATAAAGTATACTTTTTGCCACAGTAGTGGACCAGAGAGGAAGGTAGCGTGAAATGGGCAGTCGGAAGAGGTTCTTGTTAGTTGCCAGGGAGTTGGCTCAGCTTCAGTGATCCTGTGTGCAACCGAACCAAACACTGCCCAGTCCTGGGGCAGCCTCACAATTACGTTTGAGCCCTTTGGTGCAGGCACTGTCCAGGCATCTCATTGAGAGTCGTCTTCCTGTTCACTGCCCCTCTACCAGGCACGGTGTCCTTTTCCAGGGACTGGTCTCTTCTGACAACATGTCCAAAGCATATGAGACAAATCTCACCCTCCTTGCTTTGACAGAGCATTCTGGCTCTACTTCCTCCAAAGCAGGTTGTTCTTTTTTCCCTCCTGGCAGCCCAGTGTGCGGGAAATGGAACCGGGAAGAGTGTACGCAGACACTCTCCACGTCCATACATTGAGTCTCAGAGGCCCGGGCTGCCGTGGAGGGAGACCCTCACCTTTGTAGGTGGGAGATGCGTTCCAGTCACATGCTCCTAAGTAAAAGTTATTCTCCACGATGTTCCCCTGTGAGGTCTCTCGAGTGGTAATACCTCTGTTCTTGGCTTCGCATGAGAAAGAATTCACGCCGAAGCCTGTGAGTTTTTATGAAGGACGGGAGAAGTTTGGGTTTTACAGGCTCAAAATAGTACACACTATGTATTTCAGCGAAGTATGCCAAAGTGCGAGTAACTGGATAAAAGAGAGAAGAGTGAGTCCCCTCCAACCTGCCACCCTCTGGGAGAGGGGTAAAATGAGAGTAAGTTGGGAGAGGCTGTGGACCCCGAATAGGCCTTGCACAGGCGCATGTGGGTCCCACGCAGGCTTGAAATGGGTGGTGAGGGGAACCACCCAGGCGGCGCGTGTGCGCTTCCTACCTCCATTTGCCTCTGACCAGGAGCAAAGTAAAAGGAGCCCAGCCTTCCTGCTGCCAGGGTATTTCAAACCTCTGGCTGGGGAGGCGTGGTTGAAGGTATTGGGTGACCCCATTGGCTGAATTAAGTCCACCTGGGTCTAGTTTGGGCCGCAGATCAACTGCCCACCTGGCTTGGGTTCTGAATTGGAGCATGCCCAGTTCGGGCGTCTTCATGGGTGGCTAATGCTCGCCTGATTCCTTCCCAACCGCCTCTAGGGGACCTGTGCAGGCATGTGAGGGAAAAACCCCTGTTCCTGTCTCCAGCGACCTAACACCCCAATAATAATGCCAATTTTAGGGTGCTGTTTGCAAACACATGGTCGCTTACTATAATCTTGAAGGTTAAAGACTATCTGCCTAAAGGTTACCTACCATCAAAAGCAATCAGAGCATCTAACCCTAAGTACAGCCCACTGATAAGGATCATAGATTAGTCCCCTGGAGAAGAGCTCAGACACCCAAGGTCAAGCCAGCTCAGGGACAACCAAGTCTAAGTGCCATCTTATCTCTAGAACCTGCCCATCTTATTACAGGTGCCCCTTCCTGTGCCTTGTATCCCTCTAGTGCCTCCCTTTCTATTGTGTGTATACCCCTAGCTTGTCCCACACCTGTGATGGGTATGCCTCTAATACAACCCCTTCCTGTTACGTAAGTGCTTACCACGGCTTGCATGCTCAAGATTATAAAAGTCTGTGAGAGAGATAAGTACTCCCTCATTCTGGTTCCTGTTGGCATGGAAGAGGTGAGCCCCTGCATGCTTTGTCTTTTCTGATGTCTCTTTACCCCTCAATTACACAACCATCCCTCAGGCCCATCTGGATGTGAGACTGGTTCTCATAAGGGTACTTTCAATATTCTTTGACGAGACCATAATTCAAATGCAGCAATTCTGCCAAAACCAAACCAAGCTCACCCCCATCGAGTCAATCCCCACTCTGTATTCACTGATTTCACGTGATTGGAGCTACCATGGTTTCTGTTGGGCACACCTTAGTTCCTAAAGTAACATCATTGCTCTTTGACACCTTAAAGGATTCCTTTGCACCAGATTTGCCCAATGCAGCATGCCACTTGATTTCTTGACTGCTGCTGCTTTGAGCATTGCTTGTGGATCCAATCAGTGGACAGTTACCATCCTCTCTCCCTTTATCAGGATGCTGTCCACCTGAGGAAGGGAACTTGACAAATGCCACCAAGAAGGCCCAGCCAGAGAAACGGAGGAGGAAGGTCGGGCTAGCCTGTTACCTTCAAAACCGGAGGAAGAGAACTGTGCGAATATCATGGAGGAAGGAATTGCAGCCGTGAGATTTGGAATGTTCTCACTGGTGATCTTTGCCACAAGTTTCAGCAACGTACTGGGGCCCAAGGCGAGCAGACAGCACGGTTGGCGAGAGACCAGCAAGGGAGCGAAAGGGGACAATATAATATTCTTCTGAGGTGGTGGCTTTGAAGAACAGAAAGAACAAAGACCTTAGCTAGTGGAGATTCCAAGAAAAAGTTTTCTTAAGGGTAGAAAGATTAAGCCTGTGGCAAAGCAGTAGAAAGGGAAGATTTGAAAATACAGTTAGACAGGAGTATTTATGTGGATAAGGAATCTGTGAGAGTTGGGAATTAATGGAACTGCCTTTTCCACCCCCAGGTCTTGCAATATTTCTGCTTTGGACTGGATGTATAGTCTTACCTTTATTTTTTGTCATGTGTGTTAATGGAAAATATTTTAGTTTCTTTCTCTAACAAGTTTTCACTATACACATGTTCCGGACTCCACAGCTTTGACTGTTGCTAGTTTTAGGCTAGAGTCTCTGGGTGGTATAGTAACTACTAGCTGAGAGGATGGTGGTTTGAACTCACTCAGAGGTACCTCAGAAGAAAGGTCTGGTGATTTCCTTCCGAGAACTCAGCCATTGAAAATCCCACGAAGCATGATTCTCCTGACACACACGGGGACACCATGAGTCGGAGTCGACTCGATGCCAACTGGTTTTGAGCATCTTACCTTTTGCATTATGAAATCTTTCAAACATATTGGAAAATAGAGTGATGTAATGAACATCAACATATCCTCCACCCATCTTTGTCATACTTTTAACATTGTGTAACATGCTTAAGTCTTCATACGGTGAGCCCTGTTGACTACTGAGATAGCAATGGGATTTCTTTTTACTGGTAAAAGTACAGAGGCCTTTTCGTCAGGTAATGCCTGTGGTGCATCCCTAGGACCAACCTGCTCAGTCAGGCTTGGGAGGACTTGACTTGCCATGTAGCAGAGCTGGGTTTCACCCACATTCAAAAACAGGATTAACTTGTAATGGGTTTTTGCTTCCTGGCCAGCATTCTTGTCAAGTTCTTAACAGCAAAAATACATTTGTTTCATAAAATAAATACTATGAGACATAACCTTGTCCTTTTAAAATATAATTATACATATATATATATTACCGGGGTTGGTTTTGAAAGTTTAACAAAGTCACTTAACACACCCAGTAAGTCATGACTTATTTTACCCAAAACAGAAATATATCTTTATTGATTTTACTAATTATTAAAAAACCCAAAAATCTCCACATTCACAGCCATTGAGTGGATTCCAACTCATAGTGACCCT
Organism: Echinops telfairi; assembly: GCF_000313985.2. NCBI lineage: Eukaryota > Metazoa > Chordata > Mammalia > Afrosoricida > Tenrecidae > Echinops > Echinops telfairi. The sequence continues at coordinate 44,449,874 of NW_022103896.1, read as the reverse complement.
ATAGGACAGAGTAGAACTGACCCTGTGGGTTCCTAAGACTGTACATTTTTACAAGAATAGAAAGCCTCCTCATTCTTCAGTGGATCAGCTAGTGCTTTCAAATTGCTGACTTTATGCCCAACATGTAACCCATGATGCGATCTAGGATCCTTTACTAATTATAGTTATTGTTTACAAAATTAGAAAAGTTTTCAGTAAAAGTTATTGTTGATGTAATCATGAAGTGTCAACGGGATCAGGTATCGGGCATCAAAACCCCCAAACAAAACAAACAAACAAAAAGCATATCATGGGAATGAGTGAGGGGAGGGGCAGAGTGGAGACTCAAAGCCCATCAGTAGTCAATTGGACACCCCCTGTCAGAAGGGCCACAGGAAGAGAAGAGTCAGTCAGGGTGTAGGATAGCTCTGATAAAACACACAACCTTCTTCTAGTTCTTTAGTGCTTCTCCCCCCCTACTACCACGACCCCAATTTTATCTTACAAATCTGGCTAGAACAGAACATGTACACTGGTACAGATAAGAGGTTGCAACATGGGGAATCCAGAACAGTTAAACCCCTCTAGACCAATAAGGGGAGCAGCGATAGTAGGAGGGTAAGGGTGTCTGGGGGTGGGGGGAGTAAGGGGGAATTGAGCACGATGATCGACGTATGGTCCCCCTTCCAGGGGGATGGACATTAGAAAAGTGGGTGAAATGAGACAGTGGCCCCCCCTTCCAGGGGATGGACAGCAGAAAAAGTGGGTGAAATGAAACAGTGGTTGGTGTAAGACATGGAAAAAAAAGAATTTATAAATTATCAAAGGGACATGGGAGAGAGAGGGTGGGGGAGGGAGGGGGACAATGATGAGGAGCTGATGCTAGGGGCTCAAGTAGAAAGAAAATATTTTGAAAACGATGATGACAACATATGTACAAATGTGTTTGACACAATGGAAATATGTATGGATTGTGATAAGAGCTGTAACAGCCCCAATAAAATTAAAAATAAAAATAAAGCTATTGTTGATGTTGGGTGCTATGGTAGTTAGATTTGGTATCAACTTGGCTTGACCAGGATCCTTGGTAGTGTGGTAGTATGTCTCCTCCACAAGGTGTAGGTAGGTCACCATCATGATATCTCCTTGGGGCGTGACCTATCCTTATCAGTAAGGAGACCGTGGCGCACTGGCTCCTCCCTTGATAGTGCCTGCTGATTCTGGGCACTGAGCTCACTGAGGCCTGCCATAACATCTGATCTGCTCTTTCATATGAGCCTCTGATCTTCCTGCTTCCTGCTTTCTGGCTTCCCAGGCTCAGGCAGCCACCAGAGTCAGGAAAGGCTCCAGCAAAAGCAAACTGGACTGATGCACGTCTACGCTGTGCGTATAAGGCATTTTTCTCCCTATGCACGTCTCCTTATGTACTTGGATAAGTGACAGTGGTTTTGCTTCTCGAAAGAACCTTGCCTACCACAGGTGCCCGCCCGCTGGTGCTCACGCATGGCGATTCTATGTACAGCAGAGCCGAGCACTGCCTGTTCTGCACCATCCTCACAATTGCTGCTATATTTAAGCCCATTGTTGGAACCACAGCGTCGTTCCATCTCATTGAGGGTTTTCCTTTTTTAACTGACCTTCTTTACCAAGCACGATGTCCTTTTCCAGGGACTGGTCTCTCCTGATAACATGTCCAAAATATGTGCAACTACGTCACGTCCTACCATTCTCACTTCTAAAGGAGTAGTCTGGCTGTACTTCTTCCAAGACAGGTTTGCTCATTCTGCTGGGAGCCCATGGCCCAAACCCAAACCAAACTCACTGCCATTGAGTCAATTTTTATTCACAGTGATCTGTAGGACAGAGTAGAACTGGTTCCTATTGGTTTCTAAGTCTGTAAATCTTCATAGGAGTAAAAAGCCTCATCTTTCTTCCTCAGAATGGCTGGTGATTTCAAACTGCTGACCTTGTGGTTGGGAGCCCAACACAGCATACTATGCCACTGGGACTCCCTGACATCTTTGGCAATACCGTAATTCAAATGCATCAATTTTTCTCTGATCTTCCCTATTGTCCAACTTTCACATGCATATATATGTCAGCATTGAAAATGCCATGGCCTAAGTGAGGTGCACCTTAGTCCTAAGAGCCCTCATTGGGAGTTTTCTTACTGCAAAATAAATATGAAGCAAGCTCGCCAAGAAAAGAAAATCCAATGGGTGTCATTATTTTTATGAGGAAAAAGTCTGTTATAAGACATTTGTTTGCTTACTGTTTACTGAGCCTCAAACTCCCAACTTTGTATCTAGAACTTTATTGTTTCAAGGTTGTCTTGAAAACAAGACTGTTAGCTATTGGATTGGATTAAAGTTTTATATTGACCTATATTGATAAAAGCAATAGGAAAACAAATGATTCAGTATGTCCACTAATATTTTTGTAAATAATATTAGCAATTGATCATTTAAGTCAGTTCACAATTCTGAGAATTGCTTTGAGGAAGCTGCATTAAGTTCTTCAGAAGTTGAATACCTTTTTAACAGATTTTTAAATGTTCATACACTATCAACCTCATTTAACCTATATTTATTTAAGAACTAAAACTAGGAAATAAGCTGGCTCTGTAAATCAGTATGTTGCTATATCCTGGTTTTACTAGATTAATTTCCATTGGATAAAACATTTCTTAAATATTAAATCTTTTTGGAATTAAGCAATTTGTAACTAACGTCCAGATCCTTTTATTTCAGCTGGAGATATGTAATGTTTGTCTCCTGAAACATCTCCACGTACATCAAGGTGCGGCCTGTCTTCCTGTGTTTTGCATACAAGGCTGCTCTGTCCTATACCTTACTTTATTAACTGTTCAGATAAGGAGTATGCCCAGGAAAGAAAGAAATCATTTTTATTAAAAAACATAAGTGGTGGTTTCAACAAATGTACTTTATCGGAGTTGAAGAGTCTAGAAATCAGAATTCAGAGTGCCAATTCTAGAAGGTTTTCTCTTTTGCTTGAAGCTGGAGGATAGACTTGGTGGAGGCTGGAAGAGTTTTAAGCGGCTTAATAGTAAAAGTCTAGGTCTCCTTGAAGAGGCTGTTGGTGGAATTATGTATATCAGGCCATTCTGGTAAGGGCACTGAAGGAAATCAGGAAAGCCAGAGAGAAAGTATTATCTTAGAAAATACACTTGGCACCAGACTGAT
>NW_022103896.1:44442431-44444636 GCF_000313985.2 Echinops telfairi | reverse complement strand
TTCTCAAAACATTTTCTTTCTACTTGAGCCCTTGGTATCAGCTCCTCATTTTTTCCCCTCCCTCCCTGCTCCCCTTGCCTCCATGAACCCTTGATAGTTTATAAATTATTATTTTGTCGTGTCTTACATTGTCCGACGTCTCCCTTCATCTGCTTTTTTGTTGTCTGTCCCCCAGGGAGGGGGTTACATGTAGATCCTTGTGATCGGTTCTCCACTTCTACCCCACCTTCACTTTACCCTCCGGTATTGCCAGTCTCACCATTGAACTAAGATAGAGTCCAACTCAACCCTCAGGCAATTCTGAGTATGCTGGATTTCCCAATTCTTACACATCCAGAAGAATGTAATTTGGCCTCCCTCTTGTCTTGCCTTCTAGAGACTGTCAAGCACCTTATAATTTAAATATTACCATATACCCCTCCTCCTTTTAAGGAGTCTTGGTGACATTGTTGGGTAAGCATTGGACTGCTAATTTCAAGGCCAACAGATCAAGCCAATCAACTGCTTCACAAAATAAAAATGAAGCTACCTGCTCCCATAAAGATATACAGCCTTGGAAGCCAATATACGGTCACTATGAACCCAAATTTGCTCCATGGAAGTGGGTTTTTTTGGTTTGTTTGTGTGTTTTTGTTGTTGTTGTTGTTGTTATACCCCTTTTAAGCCCCCACTCAAACCAAAAACCAAAGTCATTGCCATTGAGTCAAATGATAAGGCCTGCCTAACAGCATCAAAATAGCTGAGATTATAAAAGAGTCCAAAAATGTCAACAACTTGTATGAAGTCTTGTTTCATTATCTTGAGATCAGCTGTCTATGTTCAGCATCATCTGCTTCTTTCTCAGTAAACTTTTCAAGATGATTCTGTTTCCCAGTGTCCTGGGAAATCTAAACAGGAAATTTCTTTCTTTCTTCTTGCAGTTGTGACACATGGATCAGGGTTTTACACCTTCTAATTTGGGTGTACAAGGCTGGTGAGAAAGCCTGTATGGAGTCCCTTCCAACTAACACATTTAGTTGATATCTTTGGTTGATGTCTTATCCAATATACATGCTCACCAGGAGAAATTCTAAGGACTTCCTGGATATCTATCTCCTTTTCAAAAAAAGTTTCTTTAACTTACAAATGAGAGACCTTAGCAAAATGCATTAAAGACTTAAAATATGCTAATGAACCAGCTTGCATTATGTTAAGGTCAGTGCTGGCAATGTAAGGCAGGACTGTAGACCTTCCAGTAATTATTTGATGTGTAGTAAATTGAGATCTACAAGGTATGGGTCTCAAACTCAGAAGGACTAAAGTGAAGTGATTTATGGTTTCCCAAAAGTTAGAAAGTTGGGCTTTAATAATTCAATTGTTTTTAGAATGCCTGATGGTGCAGCAGGTTAAACATTGGTTCTTCTACTTACCGTATATACTAGTGTATAAGCCAAGTTTTTCCAGCTCATTTTTTTTTAATGCAGTTTTTGTGGTAAAATTAAGTGCTGTGGCTGATATTCAGGTTGGCTTATACTTGAGTATATACAGTAACCAAAAGATTGAGGGTGATAGGGACAATGCAATATTTGGAAAATAGGAAAGATTCTAAATAGTTCTTGAACAATTTAGTTCTCTGGTTCTTACAAAGAGATTTTCAGTCTTCCAAAGTGAGTAAAATATTTTGAAAGAGCTTTGTGGTTTTGCTACAAATGTTGTGGTAGCATTTTGGCAAGGAAAAGCTTCTATAAATGTGAAAACCTATACATTTTTATTAATATATATATATATATATTCATAATCCTTTGGAAATAAGGTTTGAACGAAATCTACCCACCATTCAAGCAAAGGATTAAAGGTAAAAGGTATTAATTGGGAAGCACCTTGAAGTTTTTTCCAGGATTATATTGTGAACATACAAGATAGTAACTGATAATATTTGCAGTAGCTCTTTTAAAACTTCCCTACCAGTTTTTCTTTAGAATTTCAATAATTTGTTGCATCCAAAGGGTTGGGATCATAGGCCTGTGTCAATGTTTAGACAAGACCAATTTTCCACTTGGTACAGTCCATAGATTTGGAGGTCTTGATAACAATCTTCCTTTTACCATATCTCTATTTGAGCTTTTAAAACTATTACTTTTCAAAGCATTCTGGAGTTTATCCAGAGTGATTGAAGTTACTCAAAAATTAATTGAGATAGTCTTCAATCTCTCATAAAGTCAATAA
>NW_022103896.1:44434952-44441614 GCF_000313985.2 Echinops telfairi | reverse complement strand
CATTCACTATGGTAAGATTTTTTGTTTTCTACAAGTTTTACAATAGGAAATATTTTCTGCAGGCTCAAAAATATCTCAATTCCATCATTATATGGGGGCTTCAAAAAATCTATACTCTTTTAATTACATGTTTCTATAAACTTTCTAAAGTCCCCATGTACTATTATAAGATATCACTCATTTGCTTATAACCTAGATACAAAGAGTCATGTAAGTTTCTAATCACAGAATGACATAAATATTTGGGGGAAATAATTTTGCCATCATATCCAAGTTATAACTTCATGACTGGGTGCTGATAACATCAGTGGTGGGATTCAAGTAATTAACAACCTGTTTATTGCCCTAATATTTTAAAAAACCCAAAAAACAAAACGGTATTCCAAAAGGTAGTATATTACTTCATACAGTTAATTATTATGTAAGAACAATAAAAGAGGTACACAAAAGTAGGTTATGTTATACAAAATAGCACTTAAAATAAGCTGTTGTGCAGATGAATATTATAAAAGAGTAAGGAATGTACATTTGTGACTTCCACATTGGGCAGCTGCCTAGCCACCTACCTTAGAGATAACCCTGATTACAAGTATCATTTTAACCACCAGTTCACTGAACTCAACAAAAATTAGGTATTGGTTTTGCCAAACCAGTGTGAACCAGCTGAATCGCACCACTGGATAGTATCCAACTTTTCCACAATCCTTTATTTCCTTCTTAAGAGCTGAGTGTTAGGAATCAGAAAACAACTCTAAAGAATCATGAGAATCAACACTTGTCTGTCCTTCAGTGAGATTCTATGAGAACGAGAAGAGACAATATTTGCAATATATCTACGATACCTTAGTTATCTAGAGGTCTTATGACAGAAACGTCATAATTGAATGGCTTTAAGAAGATGAATTACTTGTCTCATAGTTTAAGAAAATAGCAGTCCATATGTAGGGCATTCGTTCTGATGAGTCTAGGAAAGGGTCTCCTTTTAGCACCTGTAGGTCCAGAGGTCACTCTGTCTTGGCATCAATCTTCCCCTGAGTCTAGGGGTTTCTTAGTGCAGGGACCCCAGGTCTCAAGGACAAGTTCTGCTCTTGGCTCTTCTTTCTTGGTGACAGGAGGTCCCACTTTTTCTGCTCACTTACCTGTCTTTTATCTCTTGTAAAATAAAAAGTTGTATAGGCCATAGCCTGGGAGGGGGGGTGTGTTAGGTGCTGTTGAGTTGGTTCCTACTCAAAGGCACCCTCTGCACAACATAATCAAACACTGCTTGGCCCTGTGCCACCCTCACAATTGTTCTTCGTTTGAGTCCATCGGTGTAACTATGGTGTCAATCCATCTTATCCAAGGTCTGCCTCTTGTTCACTGCCCCGATACTTTACCAAGCATGATGTCCTTCTCCAGGGACTGCTCTCTCCTGACAATGTGTCAGGAGAGTATGTGAGATAAAGTCTTGCCATCTTTGCCTTTCAGGAGCACTCTGGCTGTACTTCTTCCAAGATTTGTTTGTTCTTTTGGCAGTCCATAGTACTTTCAGTGTTCTTCTCCAGCACCATATTCAGTGTCCAATTTTCACATGCATATGAGGTGACTGAAAATGTCATGACTTGGGTCAGGCACACTTTATTCCTAAAAGTAACCTTCTTGCTTTTCAACACTTTAGAGATTTTGTACAGCAGATTTACCCAATGGAGTGTATCTTCTGTTATATTCCAGGGTCTGGAACATAAAAGAGGATGGGGAGTTGGTGCTAATAAATACAGGGTTTCTTTTTGATGCTAATGTTAACTTTACAATTTGGTAATATACTAAAAGCTACTGAATTGTTCCTTTAAAATGGTGACTTTTATGGTATGTGAATGATATGTTAATAAAGCTGCTATAACATAACTATTACATAGTTTTAAGATGATTTATTCATTTTGTTCCCTCATATTAAAATTAGACTATGAGGTCTCTTCATCCTTAACATTGTATGTGTTCTATGATATAATACATCCTTGTTGATCTAATAACTAATTCATTGATCTATGCTAATCATCAAAGGAAATTTAAGTCTTGGACAAGGAGCTAGTGGGACTTGTTACCAACCCAGGTCTTGCTCAGTAAGGCTCAGAAACTGAGACAGAGCCTGGAGGAAAATGAAAGAGGAACGTTTGCTTTGGTTGATCAAGCAAGGAGTAAGCGGGCTACAGTTGCCAAGGCCAGCTTCTGGAAAAAAAAAAAAAAGGGTGGGGGGTGGGGGGGGCGGTTTCACATGTACACCAGGAAGTAAATTGAGGATGTTATGAATATATAGCAGATTTTTAAGTCATGGACACGAATATGCAATAGGGTGGGGTCATAATACTTGATAGGCTATTGGCTTATCCGACCCCTCGATTTCAAATGTTTTCTGAGTGGGCCTGGTGATGTCTTTCTCTCAAGTTTTGGTTCCTGGTCCTAAGTACTCCTGTTCCTAGTGGCCTGAATGTTCTAACTGTTCTTGCTGTACATGTTCGGTGGGTCAGGTCTGGTCCAAACCAATATTCGCTTGCTGTGATGGGATGTTGTTCCAGGAGGGACAAGGCTTCAAAGAGACAGATTAAACATGCAAGAAAGCACAGGTTAAGTACGGGCACTATGTGAAGCAGATTCCAACAGTGTGTAACAACATCTCATATGCTAAGGGTGAGTTCTTTGGGCAAGCAGTGAAATTGACAGCGCTACACCGGGCTGAGTGGATTGGGGAGTGGTCTTCGAATGGTCATTCCAGGCAAAGGCAATGACTAATGCATGGGGCATGTTTGGAGGCAGAAAAGAACCAGGTTTGAGCACCCAGCAATTCCTGTCTGGCGGGGACAAGGAGAAAGGAAGCACTTCAGATTGGGGTGTGCCTGTGATCCTACCTACTATGTATGCTTACTATTTATTGGTTGGCCAATAATGTCGTTCACTGATGGCATTTTAACTGGATACATTCGCAGACAAAATGCTGGCTCAGACTCTCCCCCATGCTTTTCTCTACCTTAGTTCAACCAAATGCTCCAGGTGAGGTGACTCCTCTTACAGCAGCAGAGGAGTCAAGCAGTTCCATCTCTGACTGTCACAGCCAGTCTGCCCACCCCATTCACCCCGCCTGGAGAGTATGCTCTGAAGCCTTCTAATGGCCTGCCTGTTTCAGTCACACAACTACTCCACCCTGTCCTCACACACTTGTAAAGCCAGAAGCCTGCTGTTCCCACCGACCCTTCTGATTTATTTCTTCAACAAATATTTAGCAGGCACTTTTCTCCTTATTTTCTGGAAACCGCTTTCGTCAATGTGAAACAATCTCGCTCACTTGCAGGGGTAGTTAACCACATCCATGACAAAATCTCCCTCCTAACTAGGATTCAGTTGCTTACCCAACGTTCATGTTGCTACTTACATTTTGCCAGGGATTGTCCTACACTGGATATGGCAGGGACTCAAACAGTGCTGTTAACAGGAAGCTGTGAAGCTTTGCTCGGAACTGAGCTCCGACTGCTAGTTGGTTACTTTTTCTTCTACCCCAAGAAAAGACAAGAAGGCTGACTTAGGAAGGGCTGCTACCTCATCTTTGTATGTACAATCAGTCAACAGAATATGATTCTCAAACGCACTGCCATCAGATTGATTCCAATTCATAGAACCCTGTAGGACTAGAACTCTCTCTCTGGATTTCTGAGATGTAACTCTTTACAGGAGTAGCAAGCCTGCTCTTTCTCCTGTGGAGCAGCTGGTGGTTTGGATGGTTGACTTTGAGCTTAGCATCCCAACTTATAACCACTAAGCCACTAATTTGCTTAAAAAATTTTTTTAAATAAATAAGCCATACAATGCTTATTTTAATTTTATAACTAGGCAGCCAGGGAAGGATGAAACAATGAACTCAAGAGATGGGGACCTTCTGAAAATAAGTTTCTAGGAGACTTGTAACTTCACTCAATAAGAACCAAAATTAAATCTTCAGGCTGTTAGTCTATAGCAAAGTGTGCCGCCCCTGACCTGAGTCATCCGAAGTCCTTCCCAGGAGGCCTTCTTATTTACCTGAGCAGCCGCAGTCCTATGAATGATTTCCACATTCAATTCAACAAACGTTTACTGATGGCTACAAAATGCTTAGTGCCCTGTGAACTTAATCAAGAATGAGGCCTCACCCTACCATTCAAAAAGTTCCTGGTCTATATTAAAGAAACAAATAATTGAAACACATTGAAAACCTGCTATAATTGATATATGAGGCAATGATATTGAAATTTGTTAGGAAATAATTACTTTTATTTAGAAAATAATTATTTATATTTTAGAATAATTCTACCGGAGAAATACTCTTTCAAATAACCTTCAAATGTTCCAACTTCCTAAATATTGATAGGATTTTTTTTAATAGAATACTTACAATGTTCTGGCAACTAGGCTAAATGTTGACCAGGTACTGTAGCTCATGTAATCCTCACAACAGTCCTCTTTTATTTTCATTTTACAGATGAAAATACTTGAGGCTTAGAGAGGTTGAGTGACTTATTCAAGATCCTACAGCTGGTGAGTGGATGGAACCAATTTGGTCTCTCAAATATTTTCTCTTAACTGTCACATTCCATTATCTCATTTTCTTCCTAGCCAGCAGTTTTCCAATCTTCCTGAGATTTCAAGATGTTGACCCCTTTTGTTCCCAATCTCTCATCCATCAGCCTGCCTTTCTTCCCTTTCTATCGTCCAGCCATGCCAAAACAGTCAAAGATGTTCCCTCATGTGTGGGTGGCACCTCTTTTCTTCTGAAGACACCATGCCAGCGGCCTGAAGAAGCTGAATCATAGAGCCAGCACACCTACCTGTAAGTCTGGCAGAGGGAAAGAAGACAAGGACCCGGAGCAGTAGGAGATATTTGAAAACTTAATTTGTCCCTTGTATAACACTGAAAGAATTCAAGATATTGCAGAACTGGAAACTATCCTGAGTCGGGTAAGCATTTATAAATGTAGAGATTTTAATGGTGAAATGTGAAGAACACACATTCCCAGTGCAATTGTAACAGTCACATAATTTGATCAATATAATTCATACTCAAGATATTATTTCTTGATATGGAAAAAGATAAGGGAATGAAAAGATAATGAGATTTTTCCACCAGTTTTTTTGAAGCCCCCTTGTATGGCTTTCTTATGACAATGACAAAGCACAATTGTGAATATCTTCCTAAAAATGCAATATCTTTGAAAAATAAGCACAATTATATATCTATAATATGTTTTTGTGATTGCAATGTGTGCATTCTCTTAAATAAAATTTAAGTCAAGAAGCAAATCCTTGACAATATCAGCATTTTCTTATACAACTAAATCATTATTTTCTTATACAACTAAATCATTATTTTCTTATATAACTAAAACAAAGATTTTTCTTTAACAGATCAGATATTGTTAAATCATTATTTAGAGGACAAGCTCTTTATTTTAAATGTTTGTAGTAGCGAACAACAACAAAAATCCACCTTACTTAAAAGAAACATCATGAACTAAGTCTCTACCTAAAAATTGTGAAAAATTGTGTCTCACACAACTCCGGCTGCGTCCTCCAAATATGACATGTTGTCATATTTCACATACTGTATCAAAGTAGGAATTTGAAGCAAGAAGGAAAAAGAGAGAGTGAGTTCTAGACCCCATATTGGCCTTCCAAGTCGAGAGGACAACACCCTTGCATGAAGCAGCTAAGGCACAGAGAGGACTGTAGGGCCAACAACATCATTGAGACATGATGTCACCCTCACTGGAGCATACCGAGACAGAGTCCAATACTGGGGACATACGGCAAGGAATTCCTCTGGTGTGAACCCCCCACAGCAGGGCAAACCAAGAAGGGAACATAACATATCAGCAACCGGGAGCAAAGCAAAGCCACACCCCCCCCTGAGGAACCCCCCAAATAGACTTCAGGTTAGGAGGGGCAGTTCCCAGAATTTCCCCAGGGCCAATGGAGAGATAGTCATAAAGGTCAGTGGACAGACCTGGAATTATGTATGCTTTTTTTGTTTTCTGTTTTTTTCCTTGTTATTATTATCTTTTTTCCCCTTTTTTATTCAATCTTGTTTTATTTGTTTTGTCTCCATTATTGTTGGTTTGCCTACCTGTATCAGATAGGCATGGGAAGCAAACTTGAGGGGAAAGCAACTGGGCCAATGGTTCCCCAGGGAGGAGGCCGGGGAAGGGAGCAGTGAGCAAACAACACCATAGACAGGGGAACAACTAGGGAATTAGAATCAACAGGAAGGAAGATGTAGAGATCCTGGGGGTGCTGGAGCAATAGTAATCTAGCTGAGCGGAATTACTAAGAGGCAGTAGAAGGGCAATTGTGATGGTGGGACAGAAGGAAGGTAAAAGGAAACAGAGGAAAGATCTAGGAAGCAAAGATATGGATAGAGGTATAAACATAGATTTGTACATATGTAAATATATTAGTTCATAAAAACAGAGGTATTGTCTATGTACATATATTTATATGGCAATACAATGAGGTAGTGGGTGGACTTTGGGCCACTAACTCAAGCCCTGCCTACTCAAGAACACTTTGTTCTAACAACGTGGCATTCTGTGATGCTCACCCTCCTGGCACAATTGCTGAAGACAAAATGGGTGAATAAGCAAATGTGATGAAGAAAGCAGAGG
>NW_022103896.1:44421242-44432913 GCF_000313985.2 Echinops telfairi | reverse complement strand
AAAAATAGAGATACATTTGAAAATTTTGATAAATTATTTTGATAAATTAAAAATTTTGAACTATAAATAAATAAAGGCAAGGAGCAAATATTTATTAGTTCATCTTGAATCCTAACAGAATCACAAGATTGAAACAAAAGAAGGGCAAAGTACAGGAAATGTTGGCAAAAAATGCTGAGGTACAGTGTGCCATTAAGTCTCCTTTTTTGGTTTTGAGGATTCCCAATTTGGGGAAACAGGGCTTCTTAAACTTTGAGCTACTTCCTGCTGATGTGGGGCAACAAGGAGGAGGCATTGGAGAATCCTCAGCATAGACAGGGGACAATTAACTGAATGAAAATCTGCAACATCTTGTTGAATTAAACAATAAGCATCCTCAGTCTCAGAAGTTTCCTGAGTTCTACTTGTCTCATGTTTGAAAAATGATGACAGACTAGAGGAAGTACTATCCAAATCCACAAGGTAGCTCGAGGTTGCTTCCAGCAGAGAGGGAAAGCAAGTTTTTTGTAGTTGTTGTTTTCTTTTCAAAATCATTTTAGACTCTCTCACTGTCTCATTCTCACTCTCTCACTGCCTCACTCTCTCACTGTCTCACTCTCTCACTGTCTCATTCTCACTCTCTCACTGCCATTCTCACTCTCTCACTCACTGCCTCACTCTCTCACTGACTCACTCACTCACTGCCTCACTCACTCACTGACTCACTCACTCACTGACTCACTCTCTCACTGTCTCATTCTTACTCTCTCACTCACTGCCTCACTCTCTCACTGACTCACTCACTCACTGCCTCACTGACTCACTGACTCACTGACTCACTGACTCACTCACTGCCTCACTCTCTCACTGTCTCATTCTCAAAAAAATAAATACATGAGGAAAAAATAAATAAATAAATAAAAATAATTTTATTTGGGGCTCCCACAGCTCTTATCACAATCCATTGTGTGAAGCACATTTGTTGCCATCATCATTTTCAAAACATATTCTTTCTACTTCAGTCCTTGTTATCAGCTCCTCATTTCCCCTCCCTGCCTGCTTCCCTCCCTCATGAACCCTTGATAATTTATAAATTATTATTATTTTGTCATGTCTTACACTGTCTGACATCTCCCCTCACCCACTTTTCTGTTGTCCGTTCCCCAGGGAGGGGGTTATATGTAGATCTTTGTGATCAGTTCCCCACTTGTACCCCACCTTCCCCTTCCCTTCCCAGTATCGCCACTCTCATTATTAATCCTGAGGGGCTTATCTGTCTTGGATTCCCTGTGTTTCCAATTCTTATCTGTACCAGTGTACATCATCTGGTCTAGCCGGGTTTGTAAGGTAGAATTGGGATCATGATAGTTGGGTTAGGGGTGGGGGAAGAAGCATTAAGGAACTAGAGGAAAGTTGTATGTTTCATCACTGCTATACTGCACCCTGACTGGCTTGTCTCCTCTCAGCAATCCTTCTGTAAGGGGATGTCCAATTGCCTACAGATGGGCTTTGGGTCTCTACTCCGCACTTCCCCTCATTCACAATGATATGATTTTTTGTTCTTTGATGACTGATACCTGATCTTTCCTCTCTTTCCTTTATTTTCCTCTTGTCCCACTATCATGCTCAGTCTTCATTTGGGTTTCAGTAATTCCTCTCGGTTACATTGCCCTTGATCAAGCCCTACCAGGCCTCCTACACCCTCTTCACCATCTATTTTAGATGATTCGTTGTTCCCTTGTCCCTGGGTTTGTTGACACCCACTTTCTTTCCCCTGCCTCCCCTTCTCCCATGTCCCCCTGGAATCATCATTCCCGTTGTTTTCTCCTCCAGATTGTTTATCCCACCTGTCTTATGTATATAATATACCTGCAGAGATAATAATATGCACAAAAAACAAGACAGAGCAAAATAAAGCAACAAAACAAAACAACAAACCAATGACAAAAAAAAAAGCTTATAAATATTTCCAGGTCTATTTGTTGACCTTTAGGAGTGTTTTCTGGTGGAGTATGATGGGGTGTCACGCTCTGGCCCCAAAGTCTATTTTTGGTATTCCCTTGGGACTTCCTTGGGAGAGCAAGTTTTGCTGGCTTCCTGAATTTTTTTGCTTGGTGGATCCATTCCCTGGGTATATTCTAGTGGAAGAAGTAAAAGAAACGTCAAATGTACCCTAGATGTGTTCCCAATAAAGAGTGAATGGTCCAGGTGTACAACCCACTTCTGGCCTGACTATTGTAGTTACTGGGTATGGTTTTCCTTCACCTAAAAAGGTGTATTCAAAGGAGCACACAAGGATAGGTTGCCACTGGGGCTATCTGGGATTCTGTGGTTTCAATTCCTAAGCTGAGGACCTCAAAAGTCTGGTTACAAGAGGGAAAGAGCTGTAAATCTTTAAGTGATTGATTGGAAATGTGTGCCCCTGGCTTTCTGGATCATATCTGCCACTCATCATTCTTGCTAATGAAATTATAAAGATGTGTGAACAGAAAATATGAGACAAAAAGGTGTATGAAACCAGCTGGGCATGGATTAGAGCTGGTGGAGTCGGGGTTACTGCACTAGGGAGCATTTGGAGATTGTAGGATGATAATGTGTTAGGCAGGGTTCTCTAGAGAAACAAAACCAGGACACTTATGATTTTATATATGTATATATATATACATATATATGTTTATACAGTGAAAGGAATATAACAGTTAATATATTGAAAGTCCTTCAACTCACTGGGCTGCCAGTCCAAGGTCAAGAAAACAGATAGTGAAATCTTGAGGCAAGGCAGGCAGAGTCTACCCACAGCAGCAGACAGCAGGGTGGATTAGCCACAGTCAGTAGCTCAGGAGCTGAGTAAAGCAGACCCCATTGGTTCCGGAACTCACGGGATACATGGTGACAGGATCCACCAGCCTCAAGCTCAAGCTACGTATCCATCATGTGGGGAAGCAGGCCTCGAAGGAGCCTCAAGCTCTAGCAACATGATCCATGGGTTGGCTTGGCCCACAGGTAGTGCAGTAGACAGTTGAGGCAAAGAATTTGCTCAAGCAGCAGTAGCATGCTGGTTCGGTTAGCAGGGAGGAAGAGAGAAATCAGAGAATGGGACTGATATAGGGGTTCAGAAGCCTAGGCTGGGTCAATTGGTGGCAAACCCAATGATTTCTCTGGTTTTCTGCTGTTGCTACTGCTTGGGACATTCAAGACCCTGGGCCATTCAAGGGCTAGGTCCATCCCTTGGGGAAGTAGATGAGCTCTTAAAATCTGGTATAGTTGAATTCCATCCCCATGGCTGATTTCCACATTATTGGAAGAACCCTTGTTATATTTTACCCAGTGGATTGTTCAGAGGTTGCAATCCAGTGATAAACATGAAAAAGTCACGGTTCTCTGGCAGAGTATTATTATCCACAGGGGTGATTTTCCAAGGGGACACTGTCCTGAAATTGTGAACAACCACCTGAGGCCCAGGGGGCCTCTGCACTATCCAAATGACAGTTCATTATGTGGGGTGTTGGACATCACACAGGGTAAGATTATGGTGTTAGCAACCCAGCCCTCATGGAAGAAGCACACCAGCCTGCGTGATCATGAGGTGTCGATGGGATCAGGTATCAGGCGTCAAAGACCCAGAACAAAAATTCATATTGATGTGAATGAGGGTGAGGGCGGAGTGGAGACACAAAGCTCAACTGTAGACAATTGGACATCCCCTCACAGAAGGGTCACAAGGAAAAGCAAGACAGGGTGCAGTTTAGCAATGATGAAACATACAACTTCCCTCTAGTTCCTTAATGCTTCCTCCCCACCACTATCATGACCCCAATTCTACCTTACAAATCTGGCTAGATCAGAGCATGTACACTGGTACAGATAAAAGCTTGCATCACAGGGAATCCAGGACAGATAACCCCCTCAGGACCAATAATGAGAGTAGCAATACCAGGAGGGTAAGGGAAGGGTACAGGGAGAAAGGGGAACCAATCATAATGATCTACATATAATCCCCTCCCAGGGAGAAAAACAGCAGAAAAGAGGGTGAAGGGAGACAGCAGTTGGTGAAAGACATGAAAATAATAATAATTGATAAATTATCAAGGGTTCATGAGGGAGCAAGGACAGGGGAGGGGGGATGAGCTGATACCAAGGGCTCAAGTAGAAAGAAAATGTTTTGAAAATGATGACAACAAATGTACAAATGTGCTTGACACAATGGATGTATGTATGGATTGTGAAAAGCTGTAAGAGCCCCCAATAAAATGATTTAAAAAAATATTTATAGGGGGGGAAATATTAGGGTGTTATGATGGAAAGCCAAGATCTTATCTGCCTTCAGAGGCTTAGGGGCTAAAGCTGTTTCTTGCAGATTGCAAATGTATTTTCGTGGGGTTCACTAAAAGTCATTCTCGTTATTCTGGTAGACATTGAGTCTTCGTTAAACAGCTTTTTCTCTAGGTTCTTAGGTGTGTATTCAGGGTCTTAGTTCAGGGTCCAATCCTAAATTGCAGGCCAGAGTCAAGGCCTGGAAGCTTAGGAGATGTAGCAGCTGTCTTTACAGCCAAATCAGCTCAGTGGTGCTCCAGGCCCTCTGAGCGCTTGGCTTTTGATGAACTGGGCAGTCTATGACAGCTAACTGTGTCATCTAATACTTGCAAGATTAAAAACTGTGGTGCATACATACAATGGAGTACCATGCATCGTTAAAAAGCAGTGATGAACACATGAAGCATATCGCTGCATGGGAAGAACTGGAGGAAATTACGCTAAATTAAGTAAGCCAAACACAAAAGGACAAGTACAACATGAATCTGCTGAGGTAAGTTTATAAAAAAAAGAAAAGAAAAGATATGATTACTGAAGACAAATGTATGCACAAGCAAATGTGGTGAAGAAAGCTGATGGTGCCCGACTATCAAAAGATATAGTGCCTGGAGTCTTAAAGGCTTGAAGATAAACAAGCAGCTCTCTAGCTCAGAAGCAACAAAGCCCACATGGAAGAAGCACACCAGCCTGTGTGACCACGAGGTGTTGAAGGGATCAGGTATCAGGCATCAAAGAACAAAAAATCATATCATTGTAAATGAGGGTGAGTGTAGAGTGGAGACCCAAAGCCCATCTGTAGGCAACTGGACACCCCTTACAGAAGGGTAACGGGGAGGAGACGAGCCAATCAGGGTATAGGGTAGTAATGATGAAATATACAACTTTTCTCTAGTTCTTAAATACTTCCTTCCCACCCACTATCATGATCCCAGCTCTACCTTACAGATACCTGGAGGGTGGAGAGAAGGTGGAGTAGAAAAGGGGAACCGATTACAAGGATCTACATATAACCTTCTCTCTGGGGTATGGACAACAGAAAAGTGGGTGAAGGGAGACATCGGACAGTGTAGGATATGACAAAATAATAATAATTTATAAATTATGAAGCGTTCATGAGGGAGGGGGGAGTGGGGAGGAAGGAGGAAAAATGAGGAGCTTATATCAAGGGCTCAAGTAGAAACAAATATTTTGAGAATGATGATAGCAACAAATTTACAAATGTGCTTGACAAAATGGATGTATGTATGGATTGTGATAAGAATTTTACAAGCCCCCAATAAAATGATTTAAAAATTAATAATAATGGAGAAAATTTTCATTATCCTGTTCCATATTCATGATCTTTAGTGCGAAGCAGCCCATTAGTACAGCCGTTGTGTACTTTGAGGGAGCTCTTGTGTGCTATTGTATCAGAAAATATTTTGTTGTGATACATAGGATCCATATTTACTGGCTAGTATTTAGAAGTAAATGTTCATTCCTTTCTTTTTAATTTTATTCTGGATGCTCACTGACCCTTCTGATATTTGAGATACCAGTGGCATGGATACTGGCATCCCAGCAACACACAAGCCACCACAGCAGTACAGATGCAATATTCAGCTATCATTCTATTGTCGATTTCCAGGGTAATTTCAGAGTGGACTGAGAGCATATTTTATAGGATTCCGATGCTTTTAAGTTTTTATGGTGAGTTTTATGATCCAGGATGTGGTCTATCTTGATTAATGGTCTATGTAAACTTGAGAAGTATCTATATTATAAGTAATGACGCTGTTTAGTTCAACTACATCATTGCTAATTTTCTGCCTGCTAGATATGCCAATTACTGATAGAAGAATGTAGAGTTCTCCAATTATATTGTTGAATTTTTCTATTTCTCCTTGTAGTTACCTCAGCTATTACTCAAGTATTTTAAGGCTCAGCTTTTAGCAATCAACACATTCTGTATTGTTAAGTCTTTTTTGATAACTGACACTTTAATTACTAAATAAAGATATTTTCATTCACTGATCTAAAAAAATACTTGCAAGATTACTAGAGCATGCTTGATTTCCTTTTGGGGCTGTATTCTTCAGCCCTCTTTCTTTCTAAATAGCTCTCTGAGCATGTGGTAGAGAGAAGGCAAAAGAGGTAGTAAGTTTATTGTGCCAACATGGCCGATAAACACGTGGGGTTAATTGAAGGGCAGAGGGATAAATGGCTCAGTGAGCCTTGCCTTTCTAGTTCTCGGATCTCTTGTTTCTGATGGTCAGACCAGGGTGCAGCTGCCATAGCCAGTTCTCTGCTTTAGCTGGCAAGGCTCACTTCCTGCAAGACATCCCTGAGAAGAAGCCACATGGACCTACCCTGATGCAGCCCTGGGTACTGGAGCAGCCATGTGGAGACCCCTGCCAGCACTGAGATGTTTACACATTCAGTGACTCGGCTTTCCTCCTGAAGTCGGCATCATTGCATCTGTTTTGTGAGATGGAGGAGGACTTTGTGGATTGGTGTCAGACATAGGGGTTAATGTTGGACTTGTGGGCTTGGACAGCACCGGGTTGGGATGTTTTCTTGATGTGCACTTAATCTTTATATAAAACTCTTTCTTATACATGAGTTTCTGTGGATTTGTTTCTCTCAAGTACCCAGACTAACACAGCATACATTGCTTACCTTTTCCCTAGGAGTAAGGCTCTTGTTAGAGCTATGAGCTCAGTGTTTTGGAAAGAAGTCTCAAGTGGGGTGAGGTAGCAGCATCCAAAATCTCCATCAGCCTCACCAACACACACTCTGCTTCTCAACATCCTTGGTTCACAAAGACATTTCCATCAATGACCATCAATGGGTCGGGGCCAATTAAGACTGGGTCTCTTAAGCCTGGCCTGCGGGAAGTTACTTGTTTAGTTATCTGATTACAATTATGAGAGTATGGATGGGTGTGCTCCAGTTACAAAAAAGAGCGTGGCTGGATTACCTCTTGCATCTTAAGGTTTTGAGTTGAGGGAGATGATGGCCTGATAATTTCCCGTCCTTTATGCAGTCAGCTAGGACCAACATTTTGCTTAAGGAGGGGTGGCACACAATTTGGAGTCACCACAGAGTGCTCCTTAGAGGCCAGGATGGTGAGATTTCATCTTACATACTTTGGAGAGACCAGTCTCTAGAGAAGGACATCATACTTGGGAAGCAGAGGGTCAGTGAAAAAGAGGCAGACCCTCAAGGAGATAGACTGACATGGTGACTGCAACAATGGGCTCAAGGCTAGGGACAAGTGTGAAGATGCGCAGGACTGGGCAGTGTTTTGTTCTGATGTGCATCAGGCCCCTGTAAGTTGGAGTTGACTCAATGGCATGGAATAACAACAAGAACAACACAGTTGTTGGCTAGCAACAGGCTAGCCATCCCTTAGACAGCCTTGCCCAGTTGTTTGGGGATGTAAGCTGCAGGCATTCTGGATGCACCCATTCTGGGTGCAGACTCCCTGTACTATTCCTTGTTTCTCATAGATGAGTAACATATATGGTTTTTGGCTATCTGGCAGCTTTAAAGCAGAGGCAGTTAAGAGCTTTCTTTCGGTGTGTTCAAACACCTTTTTGCCCTAGAGAGTTTTCTCTGATTCTTCCCCTCCAAGGGCTTTGTAAAGGGGCCTGGGAATTAGGTATTTAAATTCAGCAAAACTTAATGAATTCCTAAAAAGTCTCTAAGCAGCCCCGGTGGCTAGGTGAGTCTGGAGTTGGGCTTGCTTCCCAGGAGGAAGAGGGGGTCCCCTGCTCTTGCAGAGATCCACAGCTGGGAAACGCACAGGAAGCAGTTCTGCTCTGACCCACGGGGTTGCCATGGGAATTGACTTGATGGAAGTGAGTTTGAGTTTTGCAGTTGTCTCCAAGTCTTGGGATGGCTACCCCACCACAGTTTCTCTCTGATCAGTATATCTTGGAATCATTTTTCCAATTCTATCTATTGAAAGTAGAAAATGGGTGTGCATAAATATAGTCCCTAGGGATCATTCATCTTCATTAAATGCCTCCCTTAGAGGAATGGCCATGGCGAATCAAAGCCTGCCTCTGGGCCTAATTGAAGAAATACCCATCAGGTCAGGAAGGGTGAAAACAGTACCTTCTGAGACAGTGAGGTCAGCTTCCTGGACCCCTGCTTGTGGACATTGCAGTAGTCAGTGCAGAACATGGGGTGCTAATGCCCAGGCCTGTGCTGGCATGGGGCTTAGCTTGGCTCCAATATAGGCTGTAACATAGGTTGCAGTCTAAGGAAAATATGAGTTTTCCACCTCAGACGAATCAGGGTAAACTGGCTGGGTTTTTTTGTTTGTTTGTTTATTTGTGTTTTTTTGCAGTTTTGCTTTCTGCAATGAAAACGCAACCAAACTCACTGCCATCCTGTCAATGCTGACTCATAGAGACCCTAAGGACAGGGTAAACTGCCCTTGTGAGTTTCCAAGACTGTAACTGCTTATGGGACAGCCCCATCTTTCTCCTGTGGAGTGGCTGGTGGTTTTTTACTGCTGACCTTGAGGTTAGCAGCCCAATTCATATCAGCAATAAAAGGATAAGATTATTTTCTACTTTTTTTTTCTTTTTCCTACAGTAACTTATCCTGATAGAGCAACATGAATGCTTGACCAAAAGAAATCTCACTTTTCTTGGTGTAAACAGAACAAGTCTAATTACAAAACGGTGGCATCACTCAAAGTTCTATTAATACACAATCTCTCTTTTGACCCCAAAACATATTTGGGCTAAATTTTAAAACACCCTTTTTCTTTTGTTATGGTCTTATAGAACAAGCATAAGACCACCAACCCACCAATCACAATGTCGGTGACCTGCCAGCCTCTCCAAGAGAGAAAGGAGAGGCTGTCTGCAGCCACAATGACTCAAAGTTCTGGAAACTGTCCCGTAGGCTCACCATGAGTCAGAATCGACTCAATCAAACATTTCTCAATGAGAGGAATGCTATTCTAAGCTACAAGATTATAAGATGTATTCAAGAAATGGAAAGGAATGATTTGATTGTGGAAGGCTACTCAACCCCAGGACAATGAAAGAGAGAAATAAAAATGACACTACACACACCAATGGGAGAACTAGGTATTTATCAAGTGATTAAATAAAGAAGCCACTATTATATACAATGTTACTTGTGTGTTCACCTGGAAACATCATTTTTTCTTTGTGTGTGGTTAGTCTTTGACTCAGTAATTTTACTTTAGATAGTCTTACAACTAAAGTAATGCTTAAAGAAGAATATTATATTTGTAATATCTATTTCTATATACACACATATTTTAAAATTCATGTTAAAATTACCTTTAAATTCTATTTTTCCTGTAGCTTTTTGAAGTTCGTGTGTGTGTGTGTGTGTGTGTGTGTGTGTGTGTGTGTGTTCCTGTTGACAAGACAGCTGGAGCTACGCTAGAGCCCTGGAGCTGAAGGAGCCACGTGGAGACCCCTGCTAGTGCTGAGATGCTTCCACTGCTACTGAATCCACAAGACTTTCCACCCACTGGCCTGTGATCGTCCTGCATTCGGCATCATGGCATGTGTTTCGTGAGTCTGAAGAGGAATTTATAGGTTGGTATCAGACATATGAGCTACTATCAGACTTATGGACTTGATCTGGACTGGGCTGGGATATTTTCTCAATATATGATTGCTCTTTGATATAAAGTTCTGTCTTACACACATGGGCGTGTCTGAATTTGGTTCTCCAGTGAACCCAGACTAACAGTCAGGAAGACATTTTGAATCTTCAGGTTTCGGTGAGGGCTGTGTTACTCGTGTATGTACTGCAGGGCCAGGGAACTACAGGGCAAACTACTCCACCACTTGACTCTTGGGGAGGAGCCAGCCCCTCTGCTCCTGGAGCTTTTGGTACAGATTCCTTCCTTCGAAGAAGCCCAGGATGAGGTGAAGCAGCCTTCCCCCGCCCCTTGTAGGTGACAAGGTGGTGGTGCTTCAGCTTTGACCAGAGCTGTGCTGCCTGCTCAGCAGCGCGCCGCTCTCGGCTGGAGGCATTTCAGAGGTTCTGTTTTTTTGGTGGTGTAGGGTCACCTATGCATAGCTGCCCCTGCCCAGGGCCCCCAGGTAGCAGTAGGCGGCCAGGGCATGGTACCACCATGGGCCACAGTTGGGAAGCAGCAGCTGTGGACAGGACAGCAGGCCGCAGCTGGAGGCCAGCCCCACTGCGACGCCGCTGCCACAGTGATTCCCATACCAAGCTTTTATTGTGAATTAGGTTGTTGTTAGATACCACTGAGTCAGTTCTGACCCATAGCGAACGTATGCACAACAGAATGAAACACTGAAAGGTCCTGCACCATCCTCACAATTGGTCCTGTAACTGAGCCCATGGATGCAGCCACTGTGTCGATCCATCTCGTCGAGAGCCGTCCTCTTTTTCACTGCCCTTCCACTTTGCCAAACATGATGCCCTTCTCCAGGGACTGGCCTCTCCTGACAACATGTCCAAAGTATATACGAGGAAGTCTTGCCATCCTTGCCTCCAAGGAGCGCTCTGACCTCTAATACAGATCTGCTTGTCCTTTTAGCAGTCCATGGTACTTTCCATATTATTCTCCAGCACCACAATTCAAATGCATCTATTTTTCTACCGTCTTCCTTATTCAGTATCGAACCTTCACAGGCATATGATGCAGTGGAGAATACCATGGCTTGGGTCAGGCGCACCTTAGTCCTCAAACAAATCCTAACTCTTCAATTCTCTAAAGAGGTCTGTGCAGCAGACTGACCTAATACAATACATCTTTTGATCTCTTGACGGCTGCTTCATTGAGTATGGACTGTGAATCCAAGGAAGGCACGATTCCTGGTGATTTCAACCTTTTATTTTGATGTTACCTATTAGGCCAGTCGTGAGGATTTTGGTCTTCCTCACACTGAGTTGTAATCCACACTGAAGACTACCACCCTTGATCTTCATCAGCAAGTGCTATAATTCCTCCTCACTTTCAGCAAACAAGCTTGTGTCATCTGCATACCACAGGTTGCTGATAAGCCTTCTCCAATCCTGATGCCGCAGTCTTCCTCTAATCCAGCTTCGCTGATGATTTGCTCTGCATAGACTGAACAAGTGTGGTGAAGGAGTCAACTCCGACGCACACCTTTCCTGATTTAAAGCCATGTAGAATCCCTTTGTTCATGTCACCCAACTGCCTTTTGAATTGGGAGGGAAGTTTACATTTCAGGCATTGATTTTGAATTCAACCGTTTGAATTACCATATATACTCCTGTACAAACTGAGTTTTTTTTCTGGATCCATGATTCTTTTTTTTTAAATCATTTTATTAGGGGCTCATACAACTCTTATCACAATCCATACATACATCAATTGTGTAAAGCACATTTGTACATTCAT
>NW_022103896.1:44418613-44420506 GCF_000313985.2 Echinops telfairi | reverse complement strand
AAAAGGCTATTAGGAATTTGTTTTGGGTGTTAAATGTTATATGTTGATTTCTGACTGTGTGGGAATGTGGTACCTCTAACCCCCAAGTTATTCAGGAGACAACTGTGCATAACTTGTCTAAATTTTACAGGTTCACAAAATAATTTTTCTAAAGTTGCAATATACCTAAAGTCTCACCAATATGTGCTTTAGATGATTCAGAAGATGAGATTTTAGGCTTGAGTGGATTTAAGACCTCAGATAATGTGATAGGATGAGGGTGTTTTGCATGTGACAAGGCCATGGATTTTGAGGGCCAAAGGATGTTATGAACTGAATTGTGTTCACCCAAAACATGTGTTGTGAATCTTAGTCTATATGCCTGTGATTATAATCCCATAGAGGAATGGCTGTTTTGCTATGCTAATGATATAGGACTAGTGTAGGGTGTGTTTTGAATCATTCTCTTTCAAAATATAAAAGGAGGAGAATAAGGGAGCAGAGCTGGAGGAAGATTGATATCCAGTCACATGAAGGTTGTCCGAGAGATTAAACTAAAACAGACAAAGACCTTTCTCTAGAGCTAATGGATGAGCCTTCTGGAGACAGTGGCCTGGCTTAAAATGTCTAGACTCCTAAACCGTAAGAAAATAAATTTACTTATTAAAGCCACCATCCATGGTATTTGTTACAGCAGTGTTGGCTAGCTAAAACACTAATCTACAGTTTGCCTCTATGGAGTTACCTTTCTATTCTGGGAATTTCCTACAATAGGCATCATACAAATATATGGCCATTTGGGACTGGTGTTTTCCACTTACTATAATGTTTTTAAGGTTCATACTGTACCGTGTATCAGTATTTCATTCCTTTCTATAGCAGAATCATATTCCATTATATAGCGATGTCATACTTGATTTATACATTTGTCAATTGATGGGTATTTGGGTTCCCAGTGGCATCACCTGGGAAGGTTCTCTCTGGTCACAGTGAATTTTTTCATAGAAGCAATTTTGATTGAACCTTGTTTTTTTGTGATGGCCGATTTAAGACAACAGGATGCAGTTGTGAAATTTTGTTTTCTGCTCGGGAAAAAATGCTGCAGAAACTGTTGTGATGTCAAACACAGCTTACAAGGACAGCACTATGGGAAAAACTCTAGTATATGAGTGATTTTCTCATTTAAAAAAGGTGAAATGTCGATTGATGAAAAGCCTTGTTCTAGACTTCCGTCATTTCCCCAAACGGACGGAAATGTCATCTCCTAGTGCATTTGGAGTTCATTCCACCAGGTTGGACTGTTAATTGAGCTTTTTTTTTTTTTCTTTTCGTTTTAATGCTTTTATTGGGGGCTCTTACATCTCTTATCACAATCCATACATTTCTTCAATGTGTCAAGTACATTTGCACATATGCCGCCACCATAATTTTCAAGGCATTCTCTTCCCACTTGAGCCCCTGATATTAGCTCCCCATTTCTCTCCCCTTCCTCCCCCACCTGCCCTCCCTCACGAACCTTTGATAAGTTATAGATTATTATTTCTATGTCTTACATCATCCTCTGTCAACTCTCACCCACTTTTCCGTTATTTGTCCCCCTGGGAGGGGGTTCTAGTTTAATCCTTATGATCAATTCCCCCGTTCTCCCCCCACCGTCCCCTAATCCTCCTGGTATCTCTACTCTCCTTGTTGGCCCTGAGGAGTTTATCTATCCCGATTCTCCGTGTTGTGGGCTCTTATCTGTAGCAGTGTGCATGATCTGGTCTAATCCAATTTGGGTTTTTTGTTTTTTAATCGTTTTATTAGAGGCTCATACAACTCTATCACAATCCATACATACATCAATTGTGTAAAGCACATTTGTACATTCATTGCCCTCATCATTCTCAAAACATTTGCTCTCCACTGAAGCCC
>NW_022103896.1:44414964-44416992 GCF_000313985.2 Echinops telfairi | reverse complement strand
TATCTTTTGATAGCTGGGCACCATCAGCTTTCTTCACCACATTTGCTTATGCACCCATTTTGTCTTCAGTGATCCTGTCAGGCAGGTGAGCATCACAGAATGCCAGATTGTTAGAACAAAGTGTTGTTTTGCTAAGGGAGTACTTGAGTTGAGGCCCAATGTCCATCTGCAACCTTAATTCTTAACATATAGATATGAGTACAAAGTTCTATTCCCCTCTCATTATATATGTATTTACATTTGTACATGACTGTATTTAGGGCTCTCTGTTGCTATTGTTTTGTTGGTTTTTACTTCCTTTGTTGTTTTATTTGGCTTTGTCTGGTTTTTGCACTTATTAATCTGCATGTCTATCTAGATAAGATAGGCGGGATAAAAAATTCGGTGATGAAAAGAATGGGACCAATGGTTCCAGGAGGATACAGGAGAAGGGGCGGTGGTAAAAAGGAAATGGGGGACCAATCCAGGAACAAGGGAACAACAAGTGAACTAAAATAAATGGAAGGAAGTTTGTAGGATGCCTAGTGGGCCTCAATCAAGGGCAGTGTAGAAGCAAGGAATTACTAAACCCGAATGAAGGCCAAACATGATAGTGGGACAAGAGGGAAGTAAAAAGGAAATAGAGGAAAGAACCAGGAGGCAAAGGACATTTATAGAGGACTAAATATAGGCAATCGAGCTTTATATTGAAAGTTTCTGAAAAAATTGCATAACAGTATGCAACAAAAAAGGCCTGATTTGTGGAAAACGGGCTGCTTTTGCCACCATGACAATGCACCTGCTCACTCAGCCATTTCAGTGTTCCAGTTTGGGCAAAAAAACACAAAACAAACCCGGGCATGTCTCTCTTGCCCCACCCATCTGACCCACCTCACCTTGCTCAGTAGGGCTTCTTTTCGTTTTCACAAATGAACAAGAACATGAAAGGACAGTAATTTGATGATATAGAAGAGGTAAAGAAAAAAGGAGGTACTGTCAACCATCCAGATGAGTTTGAAAAATGTTTCCAAGAATGGAATTGCAGATTTGACAAATGTATTAAGTGTAATGGAGAGTGCTTTGAAGGTAATATGGTTGCTTTATAAGAAATTTAAATACACAGCTTTGAAAAAAAATTTTGGGTGGTACTCCCTCATACATTCAGTAGCAAAATTCCAAGTCATATGATAATGCTGTGTTTAACTTTTTTGAGGAACTGACAGATTGTTTCCCAAGTGGTTATGCTATTTTGGTTTCTCTAAAAGTGTATGAGAAATTTCCTGTTTATCCCCATCCTTAAAAACACTTGCTACTGCCTGTCTTTATTTTAGCTGAATTATAGGAATAAAATGGTACCTTCTTCTAATTTTTATTTGAATTTTCCTAAGGGCTAATGATGTTGAGCATCTTCTCATGTGCTTATTATTTGTGTATCTTCTTTGGAGAAAAGTTTATTCAAATATTGTCCATTTTAATGGGGCTATTTGTCTTTTTATTGTCAATTTTCAAGAATTGTTTACATTTATGGAAGACTAGACCCTTAAGAGATGTGTGCTAGTCTGGCTAGACTAGAGAAACAAATTCATTGATACTCATATGTGCATAAGACAGAGTTTTATATAAAAGAACAATTGTATATTGAGAAAACAGCCCAGCCCAGTCTAGATCAAGTCCATAAATCTGATATTACCCCATATGTCGATATTAGCCCATAAATTCCAGATCAAGTCCACAAGTACAATATTACCCCATATATTAATAATAGTCCATAAATTCCTCTTTAAGTTCATGCAGCCATGCAATTACGCCAAATACAGGAAGATCAGAGTCCAGTGGGTGGAAAGTCTTCGGGATCCAGTGGTGGTAGAAGCATCTCAGCACTGGTGTGGGTCTCCACGTGGCTTCTCCAGCTTCAGGGGTCTGACTGCCATCAGCCTGTCTCCATGTGACGTGTCAATGGGAATGTCTTGCAGGGAGTGATGTGTGTCCTGCCTCCAGTGAGCTGTTTATCTCTGGATCACCTCCAAATGAGCTCATCAAGCTGCAACC
>NW_022103896.1:44409875-44414606 GCF_000313985.2 Echinops telfairi | reverse complement strand
TTTTTCCCCTCCCTCCCTGCTCCTCCCTCCCTCATGAGCCCTTGATAGTTCATAAATTGGTATTTTGTCATATCTTGCCCTGTCCGACATCTCCCTTTACCCACTTTTCGGTTGTCTGTCCCCCAGGGAGGAGGTCACATATAGTTCCTTGTAATCGGTTCCCTGTTTCCTATAGAATGTTTATTTTAAAAACAATTGCTAAACCCAAAGTCATGAAGGTGTGCTCTTACTACTTGCTTATTTTATTGTGGTGAACTACACATAATCTAAATTTGCCATTTTAGCTATTTTCAAGTATACAGTCCAGTGACATTGCGGTAGTTATATAATCTGGTGTCAACTTGTGAAGGGGTGGAGCCTAGCCTGCAAATCAGGTCACAGCTTGATGACCTCATTTGGAGGTGCTAAGGAGATAAATAGCTCACTGGAGGCAGGACACACACTTCCTGACGTGTTAGACCTTACTGATGACCAGGCTGATGGAGCTAAGCTGATGCAGCCAGAGCCCTGGAGCTGGATGAGCCATGTGAAGACCCCTGCAAACACTGAGGTGCTTCTACCGCTACTGGATCCACAAGACTTTCCACCCGCTGGCCTGTGATCTAACTGCATTCGGCATCATTGCATGTGTTTCATGAGTCTGAAGAAGAATTCATAGATGGGTATTGGACATATGGGCTACTATCGGACATATGGCCGTGTCTGGACTGGGCTGGGATGTTGCCTCAATCTTCTATTGCTCTTGTATATAAAGTTCTTTCTTACACATATATGAGTCTCCCTGGATTTGCTTCTCTAGTCTACCTGGACTAACACAGACATTAACTAGACAATGTTGCACACCTGTCATCACTACTTGTTTCATAAAGTTTTCCACCACCCCAAAAGGGAACTGTGTACCTGTTAACAATAATTCCACATACCTTCCTACCTCTGGTCCAGGATAGCCTCTAATTTATTTTTTGTCTCTATGTACTTGTCCAATCTAGATATTCTAATAAGTGAGATCATACAAATTTAGTTCTTTTGTGTCTGACATATTTTACTCAGCATATTCTCAGTGCTCATTCATGTTGTAGTATTTATTAGGATTTCTTTTCATGTCTGAAAAATATTGTATGCACACACCAATTTTGCTTATCCATTTATCTGTTGATGAATAGTAAGTTGTTTCCTTCCTTTGAGTATTGCAAATCACTAAACTATTTTCTGCTGCAGCTGCATCATTTTACATTTCTACAAGCAATATACAAGTGTTCCAGTTTCTCTATGCCCTTAACAATACTTATCTTTTTATCTTTTTAGTTCACAATCCGTACATACATCAATTGTGCAAAACACATTTGTAAATTTATTGCCCTCATCATTCTCAAAATATTTGCTCTCCACTTAAGCCCCTGGCATCAGATCTTCATTTTTTCCTCCTCCCTCCCCACTCCCTCATGAACCCTTGATAATTTATAAATTATTATTTTGTCATATCTTACACTGTCGAACGTCTCCCTTCACCCACTTTTCTGTTGTCTGTCCCCAAGGGAGGTGGTTACATGTAGATCCTTGTAATCAGTTCCCCCTTTCCACCCTCTCAGTATCACCACTCTCACCACTGGTCCTGGATTCCCTGTGTTTCTAGTTCCTATCTGTACCAGTGTACATCCTTTCGTCTAGCCAGATTTGTAAGGTAGAATTGGGATCATGATAGTTGGGGGGTGGAAGGAGGAAGCATTTAGGAACTAGAGGAAAGCTGTATGTTTCATCGTTGCTACACTGCACCCTGACTGGCTCGTCTCCTCCCCAGGACCCTTCCGTAAGGGGATGTCCAATTGCCTACAGATGAGCTTTGGGTCTCCACTCCGCACTGCCCCTCATTCACTATGATATGACACCTCATGATCGCACAGGATAGTGTGCTTCTTCCATGTGGGCTTTGTTGCTTCTGAGCTAGATGGCCGCTTGTTTACCTTCAAGCCTTTAAGACCCCAGATGCTATATCTTTTGATAGCAGGTACCATCAGCTTTCTTCACAATCTTTTGAGTTTTTAAAAAATCTGGTAAACCAATTTTAAAATGGGCAAGGGCTTGAAGAGACATTTCAACGAAGATGATATGTCAGTGGCCAGTAAGGAAGGAGATACTACTTCATACTTTCTAGGATGTTATTACTTTATTTTCTTCATTTAATTTTCAAAAATTTTATTACTCATATATAGAAATATATTTATATATTGAACTTGTATTATATAGCCTTGTTAATAATTAGTTCTAATAGCTTTTAGTGATTTTTAAGGAATATGTATGGATATGCATATGTGTGTATATACATATCCATACATATGTTGTTCAGTCAGTTCCAACACATAGACCCTATGTACAACAGAATTAAATACTGCCTGCTCCTCTGCCATCTCACAATTGTTTTTATGTTTGAGCCCATTGTTGCAGTGACTGTGTCGATCGACCTTGTTGAGGATCTTCTTTTCCCCTGCCCCTCCACCTTAGTAAACATGATGCCCCTTGCCAGGGACTTATCTCGTCTGATAAAATGTCCAATGCACATGAGATGATGTCTCATGATTCTTGCTTCTAAAGAGCGTGCTGGCCATACTTCTTCCAAGACTGGCCTTTTTGTTCTTTAGATAGCCCATAGTATTTTCAATAGTCTTCTCCAGCCCCACAATGCACATGCATTGATTCTTCTTCAGGCTTCTTTATTCAGTGTGCAATTTTCACATGCATGTGAGGCAACTGAAAACACCATGGCAAAAAAACCAAAAAAACACCATGGCTTCAGATATATCCACATATATCTATTGAATAGCTAGATAGATAGATAATAGACATCTCTATTTATTGATATCTATCTATCTATCATCTATGTAATCTATGCAGTGGTGGGATTCAGCCAGTATGCCAGTATGCAGTTCAGCAGAATGTATACCAAATTTTTTGTTGACTTCAGCAAACTATTTGTTAAAATGGTACTTATAATCAGAGTTCTTTCTAAGGTAGGCAGCTGGGCAGCCACCCAACGTGGAAATCACAAATTAATATTCCTTAAAAAAAAAAGTTCATTTGAGCAACAGCATATTCTAAGCACGCATGGTAATGTTCATTCTATCCATAGGTATAAAAATTTAGTTGGAACTATGTGCATAATATTTATTCATTTCATAAAACTCACTATACTTTTGATTAAATACTACTTTTTTATTCCCTTGTATTTGTTACTTCTGTAAACAAATATATAATGTAAAGAGAAAAAGTGCCAATCAACTAGAGGGTGATAAGCTGTCATTCTTTCAGCTTGTGTTATGCCCCAAATTCCCATGAGATATTATGAGTGAATTATGCATTTTTTTAAATTATGCAATTATTGAAAGTATTCAAAGAGCTAAAAATATTGTCAGAACAACTGCTGTAAGTTCAGCAGAAGCAGAAAGAGTTTTTTCAAAGAGAAACATAATATACTCAGAAGTCACCTGTTTATAAAATATCAAAACAATGACTATGGCCTAATTGGCCTACCTCTAAAGCAGTGGTTCTCAACCTTCCTAATGCTGTGACCCTTTAATACAGTTCCTCATGTTGTGGTGACCCCTGACCATAAAATTATTTTTGTTGCTACTTCATAACTGTAATTTTGCTACTGTTATGATTCGCAATGTAAATATCTGATATGCAGGATGTATTTTCATTGTTATTAATTGAACATAATTAAAGCATAGTGATTAATCACAAAAACTATGTAATTATATGTTGTGAAATATTTATTTCTAATTGCAAATCAATGAAATTTTGTCTTGAAGCATGGTGTAGCATAGGTAACAGTCTTCACGCTAGGTAGTCATGTGTGAGTGTATCTATATGTGGGTGGACCAGCCTGAAGACGGATAGAGGAGCGGTGTCTCATTTCCTAAGAACATTGGAAATATGTGTTTTCTTTTTTTTGAAATGTGTTTTCTGATGGTCTTAGGCGACTCGTGTAAAAGGGTCGTTTGATCCTGTTGAGAACCGCTTCTCTAAAGGAATGGGATCCGAATCCTACAGTGTAAAGATGATTAAGGATAAAGCACACAGCTGATGATGCCCTGATAAAAGTGAAGAGTATTGCAAGTAAGGACACCAATCAAAAAACAATATGGAACTCTTAAGCAATAATTTTATTGCTTTTTTGTCATGTACTACTTAATATTTTTTCATTAATATTTTAAAACTCTTATAGTCTAGTTTTGTGTAGCTCTTTTATTGTTATTTAAGTATGAACTGTATGAAATAATAAACTACCTTTCAATATCTCATTTTCTTAATACTTAAAACAGTCATTAGCCACAATCCCTGAACACAAAATGGGTGCACAGAAAATGTGGTGATGAAAGCTGATGGTGCCTGGCTATCAAAAGCTATAGCCTCTGGGGTCTTAACGGCCTGGAGTTAAACAAGTAACAATGTAGCAGGGAAGCAACAAAACCCACATGGAAGAAGCACACCAGTCTGTTTGATCATGAGGTGTCAACGGGAAGAGGTATCACAAGTTCAAAAACACACCTCTAAATTTATATGACAGGAACTGGCTGTAATGGAGACCCACAGTGCACCAGCAAGACAATTGGATAGTCCCTCTTTGTAAGGTCTCAAGGAATGGAGGATAAATCCAGGGTACAGTGTGACACCGAAGAGCCACAGAACTATCCACTAGTTCTTTAGGATTTCCTCTGCTTACTATTGTGATCC
>NW_022103896.1:44390084-44408673 GCF_000313985.2 Echinops telfairi | reverse complement strand
AATCCCATTTGGGAATGGATTGTTTTTGCCATACTAGTGAGGCAGGATTATTATAGGTGTACATGGAGCCCATCCATTTTGAGAGATAAAAGAGATGAACTAAGTAAGCAGGACAGAGATGGGGAAAGCCTGGTGCCAAGTCACCTGGAGATCTCCAAGGAACCAGGAAACAGCATGAAGAGACAAGAGCTGGCCCCAGACTCGGAGCGAGAGCCTTCTCCTAGAACCAGCAACCTGGATTAGGATGGGTAGCCTCCTCAATTGTGAGAACACACATTATTAACGCCATCCACTGTTGTCTTTCTAGTGTAGTAGCATTAGATATCTAAAACAGAGAGGACGTAGCCATTCTTTAACCAATGAACACATTTTAGCTGAGAGTGTTTTGAAGATGCTCTTTTATCAGATTGCGAGTGTACTATTTCTAGTTTGTTGAAAAAAATGTATCATGGAAGTGTGCTGGATTTTGTCAATTTTTTTTTCTGTGTCAATTGAGATGAGCATGCGCTTTTCATCCCTTACTCTATTTTCTTTAGAAGTTGTGAATTGTGAATTCGCTGAAAGTTTATAGATCAGAGTTTTACATTCAGCATTTTATACATCCTTTATTCTATTAATATTGAAGGCAGTGTATTGTATTAATTGGTTTTTTGTATGTTGAACCAACCTTGATCATAGTCCATAATCTATTTAATATGTTGCTGGATTTGGTTTACTGTATTTTCCATATTCATAGGGGATATTGGTCTAGCTTTGTTCTGTTTTGGGTAACGCTTTACTTGGTTTTGGTATCTGGGCGATATGGCTTCATAGAATTAGCTGGGAAGTGTCCCTTCCTCGTCTAGTTTTTGGGAGAGTTTGTGAAGGTTTAGTATAAAATTTTAATTGATTACTTTAAAAATCATTTTAACGGGGCTCAAACAACTCTTATCACAATCCATATATACATATATTGTGTCGAGCACATTTGTACATATGTTGCCATCATCATTTTCTAAATTTTCTTTCTAAACCTTTGGTCCAAGTCATCCATAAAGCCATTTGGGCCAAGAGGATCTTGAAAAATGTATGATAGGCAGTATGGGCAGTTCAGGGAGGTCAGAGGAATGGTGACCAGCTCTGCCTTAAGAGAGTTAAGACACCAGAAGAAGAGCAAACTGAGCGTTTCATTTCTATGGCTGATATGCTGGGAGAATGGGGCGTGAGAAAGGAGGGCTAGATGAACAGGCTAGAGATGGACAGGGAAGGCACTGAATGAACGATTCAGGTCTTCACCAGGTATAACTTGCTACTGTTTTGCCATTGTTTTGAAGGCAAGAGAGATGGTGAGGGCTTCATGCCAAAGGGGCATGGAGCCAGTACCTGAGTCATGGGATGCATTTTGTTAGCTAACTGCCAGTCAGAGCCTGTAGGAATCAATCATCAAGGTGAAGAGTTTAGGTGAGTACTGAGTGTCCAATTTCTATAGAAGGGTGCAGAGCTGAGAGAGTAGGTCCCAGTTAGAGGAAGAAAAAAATGATGATTTTTTTCATCTGACACATGATGGTCAGATTGGTGGCACAGGGATTCAGAAAAGGATTTCAGGGCTGCTCATTTACTAAAGTTTCCTTCCTACACTTGCCCTGGGCCAAAGGGTGCAAGCCACACTAGTCAGCTAAGCTCTTTGAAATTTGTGTCTTTTATTCTCTTTCCCCAATATTTGATTTCAAGCTCAATAGCAGAGGTAATGATGTCCTCTAGCTCTGTATCTTTTACAGAGAGATTTACCCAAATCAAAAGAATGTATCCATTAAAATTCCTTTGGATTTTTTTTAATGACTCATCTAAATTTTAGCCCTATCTGTTGCCTCATCAATGAAATTCTTACAAATTGTCATGTGCCAAGAAGTAGTTCTAGAACAAGCACCCAGATAGCCAGAAGAGATATGTAGCATCGGCGATGGGGACCCAAGTCCTATTTCTATCCCCTAAGCATCAGTCAACAAAATCCCTCCACCAAGAAGGTTTTCCTGACCAAAAAAGTCTATCATATTCTCAGAGGGCATACATGGTGTAGTCATGGACACACAGAGCACTGAACTGGGAGCCAAGAGACTTGTGCACTGTGTCCAGTTCTGCTGCTAATTAGCTGTGCCACCTTGCTTGGGCAAGTCAATGAACTTCTTTGGCCTCTTGAGAAATGAGAGAATTGGAACAGAATACCTACTAAGTTCTCCGCAGAAAATAAGTTTTTATGACATGTTTTAGTACCATGCTACTTTTAATTCTTAAAGAATGTTACTTCTTTTATCTGTATCCTCCTTAAGACCATGGTGATCCTGTAAACAATTGGTGAGTATGTTGGTTATTTTATAGACTTTAGAGTGTGATATGACTAAAATATTAAATAGCTTTAAATTTAAATTTTTTTATTTTATTTAAAAGTTAAAATATTAAATAGCTTTGTTTATGTAAGTGTTTCTAATTGTTCATGGACACATGCTGTCAGAAAACTCTGAGGAAGTTATGTGGTATTTTGTTGACCATCTGACCTATTTTTGTTTGTTTATGAGTAAGATTTTTCTAAAGTATGAAAGCAATTCACGTTCAGTATGGTGTGGTATATAAAGCCAGGACCTGGGTCAGATTCTCTAGGATGACCACAGCTCAGTCAGCACTAGGCAGTGATACCTAGGTTGTCAAACAGCTCCAAGCTCCCACTGCCCACCACTCAAACAGCAAAGTTCAATAACTAAATAAATAAAACCTGCTGGGTGTTCATAACTTTGCTTGATACTAGAACTGAAACTCTGACTTGAAAAAACCTGTATGGCTGAGAGTGAGTCACTCTTCACCCTTGTCAAGGACACAAAGGGGTGAACTTCAGTCTAAGTCTGCTCTCGCTCAGACAACATAAAGTGCCTGTGTTAGTGCATTAAAACATTCACCCTCCATCCCGTTACAGGAGGGTCACAAGGAAGAGACGAGCCAGTCAGGGTGCAGCATAGCACCAATGAAACATACAACTTTCCTCTAGTTCTTTAATGCTTCCTCCCTCCACCCCCTGCCACTATCGTGACCCCAATTCTACCTTACAAGTCCAGCTAGACCAGAGCATGTGCACTAGTACAGATAAGAGTGTGCAAGACAGGGAATCCAGGACAGATAACCCCCTCAGGACCAATAATGAGAGTTGCGATACAAAGAAGGAGAAGGGGGAGGTGGGGGGGAGGAAGGAGGAACTGATCACAGTGATTGATATATAACACCCCCCCCCAAAGGGGATGAATAACAGAAAAGTGGGTGAGGGGAGACAGCAGATGATGTACAATATGAAAATAGTAATAATTTATAATTTATCAACGGTTCATGAGGGAAGGAGGGTGGGAAAAAATGAGGAGCTGATACCAAGGGCTCAAGTAGAAAGAAAATATATTGAAAATGATAATGGCAACATATATACAAAAGCACTTGACACAATGGGCTGATGGATGGATTGTGATAAGAGCTGTAAGAGCCCCCAATAAAATGTTTAAATAACGAAAATTGTCCTTGTGCTTTTTCTTGCGCTTTATTTGCGTAAAATATTGTAAACATGGCTCCAGAGAAAATTAGTGGTACCAGCAGTGCAGCGAAGAAGAAAATCGTGAGCAGTGAGATCGAGTTAAGAAAGCAGTCACTGGGAAATGTGAACCCAGTCCTGACTTGTCTGATTTGACAGCTGAATACAACATGGCTAAGTCAACATTAGCCACATTTTTGGGGGAAAAATGTGATTAAAGTGGCTAATGTTCTGAAAGGTGTGAAATTGTTACCTATGAAACAAAGACCCAGATCATCAAAGTGGCTGAGAAGTGACTGTTAATTTGGATAGATCAGGAACAGCTCGATGGCGATAGTGTATCTGAGAGTGATATGCGAGAAGTCTAAAGTGTCCATAGTGAATTTATAAGTGTAATTTTGGGGGCCCAGAACCAATTAATTCATTTTCCATGGTTTCTTAAGGGAAAAATATGTCCAGTTGTTGAACTTGAGGTAAAAAAGGTTACTTCCATTTGATTCGGCTATTGTGATAGCTAAATGACAATGTTTGCAAGGCCTTAGAATGGTACTTGGCACATAGAGTCTGCTGAATTTTAAAAAAAGTTTATTGTTGTAACTTATGATATGTAAAAGGAAGATCTCCTCGTTCCTGTTCTTTCTCCCATTAACTCCCCTGACCTACTACTGACTCTTCAGAGAGAATAACTGCTAGTGATGTTTTATCTTCTTCCAGAATAATCATCTCTTTCAAACTAGTGTTTGTGGAGCACATACTGTTTAGAAAGTCAGCTGATTCATCTACTGGCAAAAGTGAGGACACAGATTTGAACAAGAAAGGGATGTTCCCCGGCTATCAAAAGATACAGCGTCTGGGGTCTTAAATTTTTGAAAGTAAATAAGTGGCCATCTAGCTCAGAAGCAACAAAGCCCACATGGAAGAAGCACACCAGCCTGTGTGATCATGAGGTATCAAAAGGATCAGGTATTAGGCATCAAAGAACAAAAAATCATATTGTGAATGAGGGGGAGTGCAGAGACCCAAAGCCCATCTGTAGGCAATTGGACATCCCCTTACAGAAGGATCGCCGGGAGGAGATGAGCCAGTCAGGGTGCAGTGTAGCAATGATGAAATGTACAACTTTC
This sequence comes from Echinops telfairi, assembly GCF_000313985.2. Taxonomy (NCBI): domain Eukaryota; kingdom Metazoa; phylum Chordata; class Mammalia; order Afrosoricida; family Tenrecidae; genus Echinops; species Echinops telfairi. Next base: position 44,404,008 of record NW_022103896.1, on the reverse strand, counting down.
CTCTAGTTCCCAAATGCTTCCTCCCTGTCCCCCTCCCCCACCATCATGATCCCAATCTACCTTACAAATCTGGCTAGACCAGAGCATGTGCTATGGTACAGATAGGAACTTGAAACACAGGGAGTCCAGGGCAGATGATCCCTTCAGGACCAGTGGTGAGAGTGGCGATACTGGGAGGGTGGAAGAAGGGTGGGGTAGAGAGAGGGAACCATTACAAGGATCCACATATAACCTCCTCCCTGGGGGATGGACAACAGAAAAGTGGGTGAAGGGAGACGTCGTACAGTGTAAGATATGACAAAATAATAATTTATAAATTATCAAGGGTTCATGAGGGAGGAGGGAGCGGGGAGGGAGGGGAAAAAATGAGGATCTGATCCCAGGGGCTTAAGTGGAGAGCAAATGTTTTGAGAATTATGAGGGTAATGAATGTACAAATGTGCTTTATACATTTGATGTATGTATGGATTATGATAAGAGTTGTATGAGCCCCTAATAAAATGATTTTTAAAAAAGATAAGGATGTTCTATATATTGCTGGAGTCAGCAAAATTCTACTGGGTAGAGCCCCCAATAAAATGTTTGTTTGTTTGTTTGTTTTAATCTACTTGGTAAAGCATACCGTATACCTAAGGATAAGATTTAGCAATGGGAATGAAAGCAGCCAAGAAGAACAAAAACAAAACTCACAGCCACTGAGTCAATTCCTATTCACAGAGGCCCTCCACGTGGTTTTCAAGACTATAAACGTGTACGAGAGCAGACAGCCTTCTCTTTCTCCTTCAGGGAACTGGTCAATTAAGTGATCATTCATTGGGAACGTGTGCACTTTTAAAGGAGAATGGCAATATTTTGGCTATGTCATCAGGAGAGACCACCCCGGGAAAAGAACAGCATGCTTGTTAAGTAGAGGGGCAGCGACAAAGAGGAAGACCCTCCAGGAGATGGATCGACACTGTGGCTGCCACATTGCGCTCAAACATAATTCTGAACCTGGCGCCGAACCAGGAGATGTGTCGTTCTGCTGTACATAGGACGGCTATAAACAAGAACCAACTCCGCAGCGCCCGACAGAAACAGAATTTCAAAAAGAGAAAGTCAGTGACTATTTGAAATAAATAATGAATAGTTAAGCAACAGTCCATAACGGTAATCACTGAGGGCCAGACTTTCTGGGAAGCCTCATACATGGATTGAGATTTCTGTTAAAGAACAAAACCCCCAAACACCTCACTATCATTGAGGCCACTCTTAACTGCCCCCCCGTGGGTTTCTCCAGCTGTTGGGAACAGAAAGCCTCATCTTTCTCCTGTGGAGCAGTGGGTGCATTTGAACCCATGGCATAGTGGTTAGCAGCCCAAGGTGTGACCCACTCTGCCACCAGACCCCCACTGTGAAAGTGTATTCACATTTTGTTCCATAGCTCACATACAACCTAAGAAGGGGAATGACATGGTTAAAAGGAGACTTTGATACTAAATATTTTTAATGGGAGGAAGTGCTTGTTATTTACAAATGAAGAAGGAAATAGGAAAAGCAACTGAAAATAGAAAGTAGCTGTGTTTGCGAAGCAGGAACAGAGTTGAGAGAGGGGAGAGGTTGGGGACTAGTTTTTCATTATCAACCATATAAACTGTTAGACATGTAAAACGATGTATTAATTTGATTAAGCATATGCTAAAATTAATTTTGAAAACAGAAGCAAGTTTTAAGAAAATTAATTGTTAGTAATCTTTTTAACAGTTTTATTGGCATTTCATCCACATATCACACAACTCAATAGTTCAATCATATCAAGAAGAATTGTACAATCATTACCACAGTTAATTTAAAACCCTTTCTTCTTCCTTGTATTCATTGTGGCAAAAATATACACAAGAAAACGTTCTCTAATTTAACAATTCTACATATATAATTTAGAGCCATTAATTATACTTTGTGTTGTACAACCATTATTGATAGCCTTTTCCAAATTATTCTACCATCATTAAAATAAACTCAATTCCCCTTAAGCAAATGATATAATGTTCACATATCATATACTTCCATAAATTACTTTTTAAAAGAGTTGTATATACATCACTAATGCTCCCTCCCGCAGTCATTGTTTACTCCCCAGTTCCCCTCCCCACTTCTCTGATAAACCATTGTATCAGTTATTGTCTCTTTGCATCCACTCCGAGTTTCATAAATGGCAAACCTAACAGAAAGAAGAAAATAATAATAAGATAAAGAGTAAGAAAGAAAAGACCACCAACAATATTTAAAAAGCCAGAGAAGATATTTCTGTCATGGAATAGCGAGAAATATTTGAGCCTAGAGCACATTCAGGTTGAATCAAGAGAGAGGTCAACTGACCAAGTACTATGATTCTATTCACTGTAGTTAAGTTTGAGTCCCTCACCTGTGGCTAGGTGGGATGTGCCAGAGGCTTACTCTAACTAGATACCCTGCAGATGGATTTTGGGCTCCCACAGTCCTCCGTAGCCTTCTATAAATTCGGGGTTCACAATTTAAGCTCTGATACTTTTCCCTTCATGATATTTAGATTTTGGTCTAGTCATCTTTGGATCACACAGGCTGGTGTACTTCTTGGGTGTGCACTTAGTTGATGCCTTACTTAGATGACTGCTTGCTTGAATACAAGCCTTTAAGACCCCAGACACTATTCCAGTTGATAGCTGGGCACCATCTGCTTTCTTCACTACACTTTGCTGTAGCACCCCTGTCTTCAGTGATCTCTTCATGAAGGGGATTATCAGGCCATGTAATAAGAACTATCTGTTCTTGGATTGGGGTTAGAATTATGTGGGAGCCCAGAATCCTTTTGCTTGTCTACAGGGCATGAACAACTTTGGTGCACTTTGGTGTCATATTATGACAAAAGCAACAAGAACAACACAAATTTTGGTAGTTTTCAGAAGTGATCAAGGAATTGACTCTAAAATCCTGACCTACGATTAACTTTTTTTTTTTCTAATGTGGGGTCAAATGAGACAAATGACAGTGTGGTGAATTTTCTCCATAAAGCTAATTCAGACAGATAAAAACTCATATAACCAATACAAAAGTTGTTCTTTATGCACATTTTTCTTCTTGGTGTTGAAATATCCCTTCTTTTATAAAACAACCAAACCAAATCAAACTCACTGCCATTGATTCAATGCTAACTTCCCTCTGCAAGTTTCCTAGTCTTTCTCCCTCGGAGCTCTTGGTGGTTTCAAACTGTCGACCATGCAGATCTCAGCCCAAGACGTAACCTCTATAAAATGAAGAGACCCACAACTTATCATTTAAAAAATATATGTCCTTCTTAGCAAAATTATTAGGAAAGATGAATGAGGCTTTCTACTCTCATCAGGGGTTACAACCTTGGAAACCCACAGGGGCAATTCTTCCCTGTCCATTAGAGTTGCTGTAAGTCTGAAATTATCCATAGCAGCAAGTGAGTGCATGTAGCATAATGTAAAATAGAAATAACTTCTATTATAGCCTCCTTCCTCTCTTAAAAATTAATTTTAAAGATGTGTGGAATCTGGTGTTCTGAGATCAGTAGGTCTACAGGAAAAGTGAGTGCAGGTAGAATCAGTGGATGCACAGGAAAGGTGGAGGGCTATTGTCATCATTTGGGTAAAAGATTATATAGCATGGAATCAAAGTGATCATATTAGGAATGGAGCATAATCCAGGCCAGTTACCACAAGGTAAACTGCCTGGAACTCAATGGAATTTGGTGACCAGGTGGACACAGAAACCCCCAGCGTGATTCCTCAGGCACCTGCTGTTTCTTCCCCTTTCCTTACTCATTTCCATGTGCCAAATGCCCTTACACTATCGCTACTGGGTTGTGCTGACTTCCTTGGCTAGCAGTCACTGTCCCTCACCCTAACTTGCTCCCATCTCTTTGCTTACTAACCTTGGCATAACGATTTCAACTCAAATGTCTTTGCTCAGAGAACCCTTCCTTGTCTCCCTAGTGGAACGTAGGTCCTGGAACACTGCTTACCTTTAGAACATTTACTACTGTAAATGTAGTGACATATGGACAAGGACCATTTGTTGTTTCTCTATTCTTTTTCATTTATTTATTTAACAATCATTTTATTGGGGGCTGTTATCACAATCCATACATCCATCCATTATGTCAAGCACATTTGTACATATGTTGCCATCATCATTTTCAAAACATTTTCTGTTTCATATGATATCAAGAAGTATTAATGAAATGCATGACTGAATGGGTCTACCAAATATCACACTTTGTATAGACGTTTATAGGATCTTAACAACCTCTAGCAGGGGAACACTGACATGCAAATACAAGTGATAGTGGCCTCATTATCAAATCGTTCTCCTCTGTCTCCAAATGACACTTCCCACCAGATATACTTTCTCAACAGCACTTTACACAACAGACCCAAAGCAGGGTGATGATTATTTCTATTGACCCTTCACCAATCAAATGGGTGGATGAGTAGGCAGACGACAAGGAAGCAGCAGAGGGCCTCAGGAAGCTGTGATCATGTCTTAATCCAAGCCAAGGTCAGGAAGTTCAAAGTCTCTGTGGCTGCTGTCTTTGACCTGTAACCTACTACTCACATAGGTGAGAAAACAGTCATTGGGAGGTTAGGGAATTTGTCCAAGGTCACAAGGTAACAAATGGCAGGGTTGACTATTAAGCCCATACTTTTTCTACTCAGACAGACTATAATAATTGTTATAATAAAGGTTCAGACCAGTAATTTATTTAAATGTATAATGCACAGAATAATTCTTTAGAATTATAATACATTTAGTTATCATGACCATCATTTCCCCCACTACTTCCCTATCTCAGAGAGGGTAGACTTGTCCAGGGAGTGTTCAAATGTGGTCTCTTACAACTGCATCTCAACAATCTAATTCCAGAATATTTCATACTTTTACTTTTGAAGACTTTCTTTCTTTCTTACAGGTACAAGAGAACAAAGTATGAGCAATGGCGTGCTCCCTAGACAGGCCTGGATGTCCGAAATCAAATGAGTGTCAGCAAATGCAGTGTTCCCTGTGACCAGGTAAACACCTTGGAGATTCAGGGTATGTCAGAGCAGAACTGTGGTTCACAGTTTCCTTTCTTTCCTTTAATTTTGTTGTTGGAATTATACGAGAGGGCTTCAAATGTTCTTGGACCCTGTAACAGTTTCACCATGTACAATTTAGTGACATTATTTTTCAAGTTCTGCATCTTCTCTAACTTTATTTGGGCTCCTCTTTGTTTATTAACATAAACTCACTGTCTCCTAAGGTTCGTATTTAATCTTTCAAGTTGCTGTTACCAGCTTGATTTCTTATCAACAGGGCTTTCAATGGCTGAAGTTTTGGAAGTAAACTGCCAAGTCCTCCTTTCCAGATGACCGACTGCCATGACTCAATTTTGACTCTGACTCATGTGACTTTACAGGACAGGGCAGAACTGCCCAGGGTGGGTTTCTGAGACTGTAACTTTTTTCTTTTACAAAAATTTCTGATAGACCTTTCATCTCTAACATGTTCTTTAAAAAAAAACACCATTTCTTTGTATAAATCTTTGTTCTTATAAATCCTTCAGTGATTTCATCACAATCAAGATGCCAAACAATATCTACTTCTATACCCAAGGACAATGAATTGCATCTTGGTTGTTTGCTAAGAAAATTGGCGTATTTTCATCACGACATGTCGAAGGGATCAGGGATCATCAGAACAAAAAATCTTACCATAGTGAATGATGGGGGTAGTGCGGAGTGGAGACACAAAGCCCATTAGTAGGCCACTGGACATCCCCTTACAGAAGGGTCTTGGGAAGGAGACAAGCCAGTCAGGGTGCGATGGAGCAATGATGAAATATACAACTTTCCTCTAGTTCCTAAATGCTTCCTCCTCCCTCACTATCATGATCCCAATTCTACCTTACAAACCTGGCTAGACCAGAGGATGTACAGATAGGTACAGATAGGAACTGGAAACACAGGGAATCCTGGGCGGATGATCCCTTCAGGACCAGTGGTGAGAGTGGCGATACTGGGAGGGTGGGTTGGAAAGGGGAAACCAACTACAAGGACCTACATGTGACCTCCTCCCTGGGGGATGGACAACAGAAGAGTAGGTGAAGGGAGACATCGGACAGGGCAAGATATGACAAAATAATAATTTATAAATTATCAAGGGCTCATGAGGGAGGGGGGAGCGGAGAGGGAGGGGAAAAATGAGGAGCTGATGCCAGGGGCTTAGGTGGAGAACAAATGTTTTGAGAATGATGAGGGCAATGAATGTACAAATGTGCTTTACACAATTGATGTATGTATAGATTGTGATAAGCGTTATATGAGCCCCTAATAAAACGATTTTAAAAATTGGCTTATTTTCTATTCTGTCTGAGCTTCCAAGCATCCCTACCCCCACCCTCTTTGGGAGGATAGGGCTAAGACTTCCAAATCCCTATTTCTTGAGTCACCAGCTCATCCAGTGTAGTGTGTTTTGAAGGGGTGTGGGAGCTGCTGTTTTACTGTGGTTTGGGTATAAACGTACAGGGCATATCAATTTTCCATTCGATCATTTATAGAGATTTTGTGTTGTGGTGTCAGTTGCAACTCCTTTTCCTCCCTGTTCTTCTTTTCCTCCATTTGTTCTTCTCTCCTGCCTTCTGAACTTTATTTTTTGGGTAAACCCTGTCCTTTCGGTCTGTATGGTTGACTATACCGAGTATAAATAATCATCCCTGGTATTATTATTCTCTTTATAGGCCTATGTATTGTTTGGGGGGAAAGTGGATCCTTGGGCTGGGTTCAGTTCTGGGCTTGAAGAGAGTCTAAGGGTCACTGTCGTGGAGGCTCCACTACTACGGGAGACTAGTAAGTCTCGCCTTTTTTAGGATTTTTAAGTTTTTTTCTGCTTCTTCCCCCACCCTCTCTTTCTTCTCTAGGACTTTCTATTGTGATCCATACCAGAGTATCGGTAAAGTGGGCACAGGTAGTTAGATACCAACTAGTTCTTCTGTTCTCTACAAAGCATGTTTCCCATCGTTAGTGCAGGTAGACTAGAGAAACAAATTCATAGACACTCATATGTGTATAAGAAAGAGCTTTATATACAAATTGAATATTGAGAAAACATCCCAGGTCAGTCCAGATCAAGTCTTTATGTCTGATATTAGTCCATGTGTCCGATACCAATCTATATATTCCTCTTCAGACTCATGAAACACATGCAATGATGCGAAATACAGGAAGATCACAGGTCAGTGGGGGAAAAGGCTTCTGGATCCAGTGGTGGTAGAAGCATTTCAGTGCTGGCAGGGGTCTCCATGTGGCTCCTCCAGCTCCAGGGCTCTAGCTGCATCAACATAGCTCCATGTGGCTCCTCATCTGTAATGTCTCCCAGGGAGTGAGCGTGTGCCCGACTCCAGCGAACTATGTATCTCCTTAGCACCTCCAAATGAGGTCATCAATCTGGACCTGATTGACAGGCTTAACTCCACCCCTTCACTCTTAATCCTCTCAAATTGACAACAGATTATATAACTACCACCCCCATGGTTCAATAATCTTTTGACTAATTGTTTCCTTGAGTCTGGTTTTCTTCACTCTTCTTTGCTCCCAACGAGAAGAAGTTGTATCTCAGCTGGGAAACCTAACCTTTTTTAAATCACTGCTGTACAATGAGGGTTTTGAGTCTCTTTAGGAGCAAAAGAAAAAGAAAAAGAATGTTGTGTTGTGCGTTTTCTGATCATTTAAGTTAGGAATAGACATAAGCACTTTCGACATTGAGGAAGGCACACACTGTGGGCACGGTATTGTGCTTCAGGCTCTCCCGGTCCCCACAGGCGCTGAAGCACTGGGGTGAAAAGTGCTCTGAGCAGGTGACAGGTGTGCTGCTTTGGCTTGCAGTAGCCCCAGCCGATGTTCAGCACCCATCAAGAGCGCTGGGTGGCTGAATGGGAACCGATGGCAGGTGAGCTGCTTCCTGCAGTTGCTGTAGCGGTTGCAGCACTGCTGGGCTGCGCAGGACTTCAGCATCTTGGAATGACAGCGAGACTGTAACTATGGAAGTAGAGTAGGCCTTCCCTTTCTCCCATGGAGCGGCTGGTGGCTTCAAACTGCTGACCTTGTGTTTAAAAACCTAATGCATAACCCACTACACAACCAGGGCTCTTAAGGTGTCTCTGGGTAGACTCAAAACGGCTGAAGTTAGCGGCTAAAGTTGCTAACATTTGTACCACAAGCTTTCTAGTGCTTGCTACTACAGCCTGAAAAAGAAAGTGCATTACAAGTAATAAGAATGTGACTTATAAGTGCTATTGTTAGACATTCGTAGTTTATCTAGTGCAAGAGCTGCTTTCTGAAGTGATAAAGAACTTGGAAAAGGTCAAAGGAGGGTAACGGAAATAATTAAAGAGAAGAAAGTGAGATTCACAGTGAAAACTTTATAAAGAACTTGCAGTTATTTAGTGTAGGAAAGGTTATTTAATAGCAACCTTGAAGTACATGAAAGGATTTTTATAAAGAAAAGGCAGAACTTTTCTTTTTACCTTTCTTCTACTACAGAAAAGAGAGAGAAAATGGACAGGTTTTAGAGCATAAAGGATTAGGTTAGTGTAGGGAAAGAGAAAACCCTAACATGGAGTCTTGTTAGAACACCAAAATGGGAGAGGCAGAAAAAAGTTCTTGGCTACTTTAAAACAAAAACAAAACACCACTTAATTCTGAAATAATGCAGGCTTATAGAAAGTTGCAAAATTAATACTGTGCGTCTCCAACTAAAGGACAGCTTGTACTGGTGACATTCCCTCACTTTGAAGTGACTGAACCTCGTCCTACCAAAACCAAACACACTGACTGACACACAATGGCCCCACAGAACAGAGCAGACTTGTTCCATGGGGTTTCCAAGGCTGTAAATCTTCAGTCGCGGGCTGCCACTGCTTTCTTCCGTGAGTCAGTTAGTGTGTTCAAAGTACTGACCTTTAGCCACAAATTTACCAGGGCTCTTGAACTAAGTCCTTCCAACAAATTCTTTATCTCAATCACCTTCACGTGCTGCGCGGACAGCTTTTAAATCATTTTCCTGCGCTAACGTAAGGCTGAATAGGAACTGAATGCACCTGTTCTGACTTACTTCCAAATCTGGCTTAAAGGCACACTTACCAACAGATCTCTTTTGTGTCCAGAGAGCGCTTGTATAAATAATTCCCTTACCCAAATGCTTCAGATGTTAACATATCAACACATTTGCTTTATCATTCTCTCTGTACATAGTTTTTTTCTGAACTTCTTGAGCTACATGACCCGGTCCCTTTCAGCCCCTTCATATTTCAGTATGTACTTCCTAAAAAAGAACCATTTGTTGATGAAACTTAGCAAGTTACAGAATTGGGAAATGAACACTGACACAATGCTATTATTTAATTTACAAAATTTATTCAAATTTCCAGTGGTCCCAGTAATGTCCTCTCTCTGTGACTCTTATGTATCTATCTATATATGACACAACTGGGATATACATATCAAATTATATATACTGTATCTACATATATATTCATTACTGGGACAATATGTATACATACACATACACACATATATACATATACCCACATATTTAGATGGTAGGGGATGTCAAAATTTGTGGGAAAATACAGTTAAAAGATAAAAGACTCATACTGCACACAGTTGTTGTGTTTCTTAATCTCATTTACTCTGAAAGTTTTGTCTCTAGGTCTTATGGTCTTGCTGTTTTTAAAAACAGTCCAGTCTCTTTGTAGCCAGTCCTTAGTTTGGGTCTCTAATTTTCCCTCTGAGTTCTTCCACCCAGATTAATATCCTAACTCCCCTCTACACTTCCTGTCTAGTTTTTCTAATTGCTGTTATCAACTGGAAACCATATTTAGGGGATATATTGTTGTCAGGTGCCATCGAGATATAGGGGGCATAGAAGTACATACTAATTAATTAACCATCAAATTTGTCTCACAATATTACACAAATCAAAAACAGATAGTGATTTGTTTGGGGAGTTTTAGGCGCGATTCTGAATGAAGCGATTATTAGATGCCTGTGGAGTCGAATTTGTCTCATAGTGGCCCCACGTGACAGGGCTGAATTGTCCCATAGGAATTTCTAGGCTGCATTCTACTCCACAGAACTTAACAACAATCTTTGCTAAGCAAACTGGCTAGGTTTTTCCCTCAGAGCCACGGGATGGGTTCAAATTCTGATCTTGGGTTACCAGCGGAGCACTAATGGCTGCGCCACCAGGCCGCCTGTAGAATGAAACCACGCGTTAAACAAGTTTCCCTGCTTCGGGCTTTTCTTAGGCAGGTCCTACTGATTAGTCTTACAATCTTAGAATTATTTATAGACGTAGCACAGGCATTAAAACGTTTTTTCTATTCAGAACCGACCTGTTTGTATTTTTCCTCGAGGATATCTGCATTTTACAAGTTTAAGTTAACAAAAACACGTTTGCTCAAGATATCCTTCTAGGATATCTGCATTTTACAAGTTTAATTTAACAAAAACACGTTTGCTCAAGAATTAGCGCGTACTCGTTTCAAACTGTTTTGAGATTTAAAAGACGTGTTGACTCCCTTTTTCAGAATCTCACCTTTGCAGCCTTGACCTATGCCCTAGGCTTAAAAGACAAAGAGCTGTAAAGATGGGTGGGTGTTACTCATTAAAATCATTCAGCAAATATTTGTTAAGTGCCTAGTATACGCCGGGCTCGGTTCCAAGCCCTGGGAATATATCAGAGAGCAGAGCAGAGCAAACCAAAACAAAAATTCCTGTGGGGGATTCTAGTTGGACAAATTTAAATGTATATTAAAAAAAAATCATCAGAACCCTAGAATCCCACTTCCTTACATAGAAAGCACGTCTTTGGGACTCGCGATTTCAATCTGGGCTAACACTTTGGAATCCCTGGCAAGCGCGCTGATAATGAATTTTCCGGCTTATCCAAAGGCGCATACGAAAGATTAATCGGAACACCAAAGGTCTGAAAACATGGGCGGGGCCGAGCTTTGGGGGCGGCGCCCACCCACTTTCTCCGTCTGTAGCGCCCGGCGTCCAACCCCGCGCCGCAGCGCCGAGTCCCCGCCGCCCCCGCCAGCGGGCAGGTAGCTCGCGGGAGCAGGCTCCTCTGCGCGGCCTCGCCCACAGCAAAGCGAGCTGGGTGGTTTTTCCAGGTCCCTCCCAGCCCCGGTCCACGCCCAGTCCCTGCCCCCGCGGCGCCCGAGGGACCGGGGTGGTGGCGCTGGGAAGCGCAGGCTGGGCGCGGCTCAGCAGCGCGCCAGCGGGGAGGGATTGCGGGTGCCCCGTTCCTACGCCGCGCGCCCAAGTTCCGGACGGGAAGCTCGCGCCCCGACCACTCCAGCCCCAAGCGGGCGGCGCTCTCGCGGGAGCTCGCTGACCTTCCAGTCTGGGATCCGGTCCCCGGGTCCCCCACCCTCACTCTGGGTAGGCGGGCTGCTACCTGCGCCGCCGGCGACCCCGCCTCCGCCCGCGCCCACTTCTAGGGAAAGGCGCGGACGCGGCCTTGGAACCACCTTCCCCTGCCGGGGCCTCGGCGCCTTGCCCACTGCGCCGCCCCCCCCCCAGTGGCGGCCCGAAAAGCTACCCGCAGACTCGTTCTCTCCGTGATCGGTGTGCGGCTGCTTGAGTTCACCAGATGAATCCGGAGCTCTGGACACCTGAAGCCGAGAATTAGTATCTTGTTCCCTAGATGGGTTTGAAATCTCAAAGTGGAGCCAGCTTCCCTTGTGGCGCCTCCCTCTCTAAAATGTCATCAGGACCCACCGCGCGGCTGTCAGTCTCGGTGGCCGCCGCGCAGAGCCGGTGGGGCCAGTGGGTGGAGAACGAGGCTAAGTGCGCACGGGAGGCGGGGAGGAGGGGGCAGTGGAGCAGAGACATTCTTTTTAGGACCCCCCCTGCCCTAGTTTCCAGTCTCCAAGAACAGCCGGGACTGGATGAGACACAGCCATGGCGGAGAGTCGGGATCAAAGGGGCTCTGGGCTCCATGGGGCCGAGGGCCTTCGGGCCATGAGCAGCGCCGCGGGGACAGGGCACGCGCCCGGGGCCGTCCGGAGGGCCCGCCTGCTGTTTGTCCTGAGAGGTGTGTTGGGCTCGGGAGCGGCTTTTCCGGTACAGGGCAATTGCCCCCGCCACCTCCGGCTGCCACAGGCCGGTGCCTTCCTCCTCCAGTAGCTCGCCTTCCCAGTGGCCGCGACCCGGTCAGCTTTCTGCTCTGGCCTCCCTTGGCCTCTGTGTGCCCGGCCTGCGGGCGACCCTTTCGAACCACCTGTTGGCTCCCTTCAAGGGCGACCACCCCTTTCCGGGAGCCTCCAGACCTAGCCCCTCAGTTCCTGGACCCCCTCCGCCCCTTCCTCGCCTGGCCTCAGCTACCCTCTGGGTGGCCACCGCCCGTTCCCCGCCCTCCCGTCTCTCCTTCCTCTTCCCCCACCCCTCCCGAGCCGCCCTCCCCTCTCCATTCATCGAGCCATTGTCTCCCGCCCCCACCTCCCCCTTTCCCAAGAGGCCTCCTCCCCCCGGGCTGCCACGTCGTGGTTCGAAGGAGCCAATGGGCCGGCGCCGCCAGGTGTCTCTTACCTGCACCACGTGGGGGAGGGGGCGGGCAGGTAGAGCCATATCCCAAAACAGAAAAGCTTTCAGCCATTGCGCGCGCCTCCAGGAGGTGCAGCCAGGCTCCCGGCTTTTAGCGTAGACGCGCAGGCAATTGAACACAGAAAGGGAAGGCCTCCTGCGTCCTCCTTCCCACCCCCCTTCCTGCCCTGGGTGTGGAGCACGGGCCAGGTGTGGGCTTGGGTGGTTGGTTACCGCCTTTTTGCACCAGCGGCGGCGAGGGGGGTGGGGGGGTGGGCGCGCTTTCTTTTCTCTGCAAAGAGCTTGAGCTCCGGTTCTTTAGTTTTCGCTTCCACCCCACCTCACCGCCTCCCGACCCCCCTCCTCCTCCTCCCCCTCCCCACCTCTCGTCATGACGGCGTCTCCGGATTACTTGGTGGTGCTTTTTGGGGTCACTGCTGGGGCCACTGGGGCCAAACTGGGCTCGGATGAGAAGGAACTGATCCTGCTGGTATGGAAAGTGGTGGATCTGGCTAACAAGAAGGTATTCCCTCCACGTTTTCTTGTCTGGTTGGTTGGTTGCAAGGCATGGGGCGAGAAGTTTGTTGTGGAAGTTTGGGGGGAGGAGGTGTCGGTAAACAAGTGCCCGCTTGCTCACTCTGGGGAGGCCGGACCCGAGGCCTAGGGCATCCCGAGTAAAACCAAACTTGTGGGCCAGCCGCTCTGAAGCCATTTCTGACCTCCGAAATCTGACTCAGGTGGGAGGGCGGCGCCGCGGAGCCAGGTATTTTGCCCATCCGGGGACGCGAAGCTGAGCCAGGGTGGGTTCAAGTGGGTCCCAGCACCCACTTGAAGGGCCTTTACGACTTGATCCGGGTGGGGGTGGGGCGGGGGCCGAGGCGCCGGCTGGAGCACCTGGATTCGGCTGCCGCACCAACCCTCCGCGAGGCGCGGGCCGGCCGGGCAGGGGAACGGAGCAAGAGGGCGCAGGAGGGAGGCGCCCGAATTAATTGAGGGGTAACTGACTTCTGCTCGCCCTGGAGGTCGGACAGTTGCACGAAGTACTAGTTAGACCGGATCAGTTGGAACTGACGGAGGATTGCAAAGAAGAAACCAAGATCGACGCCGAGAGCCTGCCCTCCGCGCCGCAGCTGGACCAAGCCCTCCGACAGGTGACAGCCTCGGGCTACGCCGCCTACCCGCACCGGCGCAGGGCGGGCGGACGCCCTCCCCACTCTGCCCAGCCCCACCAGGTCCCACACCATCACGGGGCGTCCACGCACACCTCCCGGGGCGGAGGGTGGCGACACGCCGGGCGCGTGGGTGGGAACTTT
>NW_022103896.1:44338156-44389984 GCF_000313985.2 Echinops telfairi | reverse complement strand
CCGGAAGGATCGCGGCCACCGAGTCAGGGGGGGCGGGGCTCAGGTGGGCCGGGGTCCGGTGCCCCCCCCACCCCGCCCCCCACCTCCCGGTCTTGGGTTGAAACTCCCTAGTTTTGGAGGTGCTGCTGAGTGGTTCCTGGGGCCAGAGGCATTCGGCTTTACTCGCGCGGTGTCTGCGCCGAGGGCACGAGCGTAGTTGGACTCCTGGCGCCCCATCCGCTGGCCCACACCTGGACGCGCTGGTCCTCCGTGGTGTGGGTCTGCGGCTCCGCCGTGAGGCAGGGGGCGCTGTGGGGTAGACCTGCGGAGGGGCGGCCGGAGCTTAGTCGGCACCCAGGTGTGTGGCGGCCGCGTGGGGTTCCGGCTGCTGTACCCTTAAAGCGCCAGAAGCATGCCCCTAACTGCGATGGGCCACGCGCGGGTAGAGGATTTGCAGGTCAGCGCGAGATTGGTAGGATTTGCAGGTCAGCGCGAGAGTGGTGGAATGCCCGGAACCTGAAACCCTGTTGCTGCTGCGTCCTCCCCGGGACGGAGCAGAACGCAGGCCGGGGCGCTAAACACCTGTGAAAGGGGAGGGCCCCGCGCTCCCGGGGCCCCAGCCCTAGAACACAAATTGGAAATTAGGAGAGAAAGTGATTATTTTTCCAGGAAACGCATGGCCAGATTTTCACGAAGTCTAGATGGCCATTATCCATGCTTGTTTATCAGAAACTGGCATCTCAAGCCTGGCACATTGAAACCTTTAAAAAAAAAAGTACCACCAGGGAATGATGTAATCTGAAGGCAACCTGCTGATGAAAGGAGACCTCTGATTTAAAAATGTTGAATAGGCTTATTGAGAATGGAAGGGCGAATGTATTGACTCGCTTCTCCTGGGCTTAGTGTCCCCTGCATGCTAACCCTCCAGGTTGATTAGAAAGCTTCCTGATCCGAAAGGAAGCGTGCAGGCAGTTGGCACTCTTTTCACTGGTTCTCACCAAAGCGGGGTCACTTGACAGTGCTCGGAAATCCTGGCGTCCATTGAATCCTTGTGCCTCCCTTGTTCTTTTCAGTTTAACCAGTCAGTGAGCAACGAGCTGAATATTGGGGTAGGGACTTCCTTCTGTCTCTGTACTGATGGGCAGCTTCACGTCAGGCAAATTCTGCATCCCGAGGCTTCCAAGAAGGTAAGACTGTTTTCTTGAAGGTAAATTGTACCTTTGGGGTAACTGGAGGCTTTTTTTTGTTTTTCTTCTCTTTTTCATGGTTTCTTCGAGTTTGTGTTTTAAAAAATAGACCACACTGTTCATAGAGATTTTCAGAATTGCAGTGATCTTAGACTCTTTGGTGATTAGTAAAAGTTTATTTTTCCTTGTTACGTTATTCAGACATAACATTCACACTTTCAAAGTTGGAGGATCTGACTTTGAATATTTGTAATAACTATAAACGGGAGGAGGGAAGTGTGCTCTAATACATTATAATTCCATTTTTGTTTAAAATTATTTATTCTAGAAGGAAGGAGGGAAACAAATTTAACAAAACGTTTTTTGTTGTAATTCTAGTAATTTTATTGAAAAGCTTTGTACAACTTGGAGACTACAGTGTGCTATAATTAATGTGGCTAGTAAAACATTAAATATAGTACTCTGTTCTTTGACTTTAAATAAATGATAGAAACTGCTCAAATCTTGTTTCAACATAATGTGAGCCCCATCTTTTACCTTTGTTAGTTTTTTGATATGGACAAAATTGAGAAAGAAGAATAAAATATTCCTTGCGAAATTCCTTCCTCCCCAGGAATACTTGAGGGACTTGGGGAAAATAGAGCCTAGACAGCAAATCCAGTGTAGCCAGTCCTTAATGTAGTTGCTCTTATCAATTTAAAATAGTTTGAGCTGTAACTTTTTATTGTGGTAGGCAGGTACTGAGCTTGAAATTATGGAAGTTAGCTGGTTTTTAGATGTCGCCCTATCAGATGAGTCTGGCTGGTAAATAGCAGGTGGCATATGTGAGTTGTCTGGATTTTCTTTTCAAGTTGGGAAAGGGGGAAAATGAGGTAAATGATGTTTTCAAAAGCAGCTCAGGTTTCTATGTCTTGAATCACTCTGGTAGCAAACTGTAAAAGTATTTGAAAAAGGTAAGGACTTTTTTAAAATGATAGGCGACTATATACCATTAATGTTGTTTTTTTTTAAGTGTACTTATTATATAATACATACTTTTTATTCTCCTCATTCAAATGGGGAGGGATAATTTTTTCCCCCCATTTTGTTAGGGGCTCATACAACTCTTATCACAATCCATACATACATCAATTGTGTAAAGCGCATTTGTACATTCATTGCCCTCATCGTTTTCAAAACATTTCCTCTCCACTTAAGCCCCCGGCATTAGGTCCTCATTTTTCCCCTCCTTCCCCGCTCCCCCCTCCCTTATGAGCCCTTGATAGTTTATAGATTTTTATTTTGTCATATCTTGCCCTGTCCGATGTCTCCCTTCACCCACTTTTCTGTTGTTCGTCCCCCAGGGAGGAGGTCACATATAGTTCCTTGTAATCGGTTCCCTCTTTCCAACCCACTCGGGGAGGGATAATTCTTCCTATCCTTATTAGGTTAGAGGGAAGTGGTGGTTGTTATTTTTGATGTACAACATTTTATACAGGAAAACACCTGTAGGGAAAAGTTGGCATTTTCCTGGGCCATTTCTATTGCAATTTTTGACTAAGCACAAGAAACTGAAATACGTTCATTATGATACTAAATTAATTAATTTAGTGATCATTCACTAAAGTGGGGAATTGATATAGGGAAATAATCCTGCTACTGAAACCATATATGACAAGATTTTTTAAAAATTGTGTGTGTGTGGGGGGGATTGCATTATCTTTTAAGCCCATTTTCCATGAACTTTTTGACATCCCTGCATGTATTAATTTTTGTATTTTAATAACAATTAGGATTTGTAGAAATCCTAATTCGTAGAAAAGGGTAACTTTTATAAGGAAGATGATTATTACACAGACCTGTTTTAATATCAAGAAAGCATCCTTTATTAAGTACTAAGGGAAAAAAACAAGGAAGGGTATTCTCCAGGTTCCAAATGAGATACTTTTCTAAATTGTCTTTAAGTCAAATTTGTGGGTAAATGAACACACATGGTTCCTATTTAGCCTTCCTTTGCTGCAAGAAAAGCCTTTCAATTACTAAAAACAGCACATGCAGCAAGTGAAAGTGATTGTGATGGAAAAATGTGTTGTACTTGCAAAATAAGGGCAAGTTGATGGAACCTTTAAAAAAGTTTTATTAGCACGTTATCCACATGTCATACAATTCAATAATTCCATCATATGAAGAAGAGTTGTACAATTATCATCACAGTCAATTCTAGAGCATTTTCTTTTTCCTTGTAGTCATTCTTATTCATGTATTTTTTTACTTAAAAAATGCATTCTTATGTACTTTTTAAAATCATTTTGTTGGGGGGTCTTACAGCTCTTATAACAATCCATACATCAATTGTATCAAGGCTATTTGTACATAAATTTATGTCACTTAAAGGGCAAGCAAATATGAATTGTCATTAAGTCTAAGATGAATACACATTTGCGTTTTTGTATCATTAAAACAATTTTTAAAATTCGTACACTTTTTTGTTTTTGTTATGATTTGGGTCAAAGTTTACAGAGCGTCATGGTTTTCCATTCAATAATTCATACACACTTTGATTCTGATTACAGCCCCTCAGTGTAACAGCAATCATTCCACTTCCTCCCTGGGTTTGCCGTTTGCATCTCTCCTCCTTTCCTATCCTTCCCTGCCTCCTTATTTAGCTTTTTCCCAGGACAGATGTTCCCCTTTTGGTCTTTTGTGGTTAATGGTTCTCTAGTGAGCTGTTGCTAGGCAGTCTTCAGGGCCTTCTTGTGGAAATGGGGGGCCATGATTGCAGTCGTGATTCTAATTTCAAATTCCACCAGGGAAGGTCGTGTCTGATAGAATTCAATAGAGGCAATGTAAATCGAAGGATATATTAGAAGGCTATATGAGTATTAGGGGTCATGTGTACAAATGGGTAAAAATCCCACCAAGTGAACACACAGAACTATTTTTTGAAATTCTAAGAAAAACCAAAATTTGGTTTTTAAAACATTTATCTTTAAGAGTTATTCACTGAGTTTTTTTTAATTTCATCAGAAAAATAATGAAATAGTAATATAATATTTATAACTAATGCGGACAATTGAGCTTTTTTATTTAATAGCCTCAAAATGGTGCTGGTAACTCAGGGTAATAGATAACTTTTCTACTTTCATTTGGGATTTATAATAAAGTTCCTTAATTCTAATTTGAGTGCTGGGGTGCCACCAAGAATAATGGTGACTAAAACTGATGTGGAATTATAGTAGAGAAATAATCATTTCCAGTTAATCAAGAATTTATTTGTAATCTAATGATTCCTTAATTATCCATGATATATTGTCATGTACCCAATAGTTAAAACTAAATTTTACTAGTAAATCTGAGAACTGAGAGGGTGGATAATGCTGCCTGAAAAGACAAATGATCTAACATGACTGGTAGTGTTATAATCTAGAATATATAAAATGTAGCTGTATTACAGCTTCAGAAATATGTAATGGAGCCACAAACTTTGAAAGTTGTAAAATTGTCATCTTATTTTAAGGAGCCACAAAATTACCTTAAAATAAGATGACATATTTTCCTTCCTTTTTTTTCCCCTCCATGAGACTGGTTGGTATACAGGTGCTCTAATATTGTAATGGACAGACCAAGCTATAAAAAATAAACCTGTGTTTTTACATTTTAAGTCTTAGGTTCCTAATTATTAGAGAAGCATTGAACCAAATTTGCTTGATTGACGAACTCTTCCTTGTTCTTCCACAGAATGTATTATTGCCTGAATGCTTCTATTCCTTTTTTGATCTTCGAAAAGAATTCAAGAAGTGTTGCCCCGGTTCACCTGAGATTGACAAACTGGATGTTAGAGCGATGGCAGAGTGTATCCTTTTAAAGATAGCTCAAGGATCCTTTGAAAAGATCGCTCCGGGAAGATAAATGGTACTTTAAGAGACTTGAACACATTTTGTTATCCTGTCCATGTGTCCAGAAATTGTCTAATGTGTTAGAAGGAATGACTAGTACAACTAAAGGCCCATTTCAAAATAGTTGTAATTTAGTGAGTTTTGAACAATGGTTGTTACGTTGAATGGATTTGGAGGTGAATGTGAAGAGAACACAGGGAAAATAGAATTTCCTTAGAAAATTAAGTTGTTTTGTGGAAGTGAATTAGAGAAGAATGTGAACGCTTTCTCTCTTCTGTAGAACAAGGCCATTTGTTCTTCAGCACTTTCGGGTTCTGACTTCTTTGGAATGGATAAGAATTTGATTTCCAAAAGTAGATGTGGAAGAACGGTCCTTACTAACTTTTGTTCATTGGCTCTCCCGTAACCTCCCTCAAGCATGTGATTGTAGTTGACCATCTTTGGAGATGTTGAAATGCGCCGGGACTTCCCCCACATCCTGTCACTACTAACACAGTATATTTGGTGGCTTAACTATTGTGAAAGTAACTTTTATAATCACAGATTTTGTGATCTTGAATGATATATTGTTTCTCTTCCAGAAAGTCTTTGAAGTGCTAAGTGTTAATGTATTGGATGAGTAATGGAAGGGCGTTAGGCAATTCTCTGGACCACCAGAGCCATCATAAAGTAGGGTCTAAATGCTTTCAGGAACTTGGGGGTAGCAGATGTTCATTCTTAAATGTTTCCTATTATTATTATTATTATTATTATTATAAGCCGTTTTCTTGATTCAGTAGTCACGTATCACACACTTCCATGGCTAAACCGCCTTTAAAAAGAGTTGTTATATACATCATCACAATCAGTTCTAGTGCTCCCTCCTCTCTCCGGAAGTTTTCCATTATTTTTTAGCATCTAAAGCCTGATTTTTTTTCTATTAAAATTTTTTTAATAACTGAAAATAAGCAGGTCAAACTCATTTTTGTCTTACTTCCAGAAGCAGTTAACAGGACTGTTGGTTTTGTGATAAAGTGGTATTTAGAAGACGGTGGGATAAACTCCTTTAGAGGGGAGTCTTGCAAGAATTTATTTGACAGCAGAAAAACTCTTCATTGTTTTGATGATTTGCTTAACTATTTGAGGTAGTGGTGTAAAACAGAACAAAGTATTCCAGGGGGAAAGACCTTCAAGAGTATTTGGTGGACACATGGAATTAAAAGATGCAGAATTTTTCCATGAACTGTTTGAAGCCTCCTTGTATCATATACTTTTTAAAAGGCTGCACTCTGACCTTTAGGTTAATGGGTATGATACTATCCAATTATTTTCCTCCTTTAACTGAACCTCTGCAGCTTTGTGTTAGCAGTTGGTTTTCAAGTGTGGAGATGAAAATTGGGAGTATTTGATTATATTAAACATGAACTGTAACTAACGCAAAATTAGAGTTGGTTTTTTAAAGTTTAAAGGATGTACCTGAAATCAGAGGATGTACTGGCCATTTAGTAATGGCATTCATTGAAAAACGTGGGAAACTATGCTAAGTTTTAAAGGAAAACTAATTATAGTCTTTGGCTTCCATTGGGAAGAGTCTTAGAGTTGTAGCTTCGTTAGCAATCACCACATGAAAATAGGTTTTCATCTGAAGTGCTTTGGTTAATGAATTTCTTGCATATTTCTTGCCCATCTAACAGGTAAAAAATTATAACACGGTAAGAACAGTGGTTTTTAATTCACAGGGGTGCTTTGGCTAAGGACTTTTCAACATCTGTTCATGCTAGACCTGAAAACCAACAGGAGCCATTGCAAATTTGAGTACGAACTTGTCCGTACCTATGGGAAGTGTTCCCTCTGCCATCCATGCTGAGCTGTGTCACTCTTTCAAACCACTGGACAGCTGCTTTCTAGTAGTGAAATGACATTGGAATTTGAAACTATAAGGATGATTATTAATAAGTAAAACCATCTTGAAGTGATTTTGCCAAGTAGATGGAGTGTCGTAGGCTCCTGAGCATTACCTGCCCCACCAGATAAAGCAACCGGGGAGGAAGAGTTTCCTGCCAACCCTTGTGGAGGAGTAAGTGACGGAATATCCAGTCTGACTGACTTTGCAGTAAAATGTCTGTATTATTTTTGGCTTTGGCTTTTAAATAAAAGTCATTGTGGGCATATGGAATTATTGGCTTGTTCAGAGCCTTGATGGCTTCAGGCTTCACAGTATTCTAAGAGCCTTTTTTTTATTCCCTAAGTGTCTGAAGTAGTGTTTTGTTAACTTTACATCCAAAGAATTCTTGTCTATCTGGATTTTGTGTTCGTAACAGAAAATCTTTGGATTTTTTTACTAAATGAAAGCAACGGGATCTTTTTCAAAATGAATATGTGGAACTTGAATGCTGAGCAGCATTTCCAAGTGTGTATGGGACATCTAAGGAATGAGGACGTGATTGTGTGATGGAAGAGCCTGTGAAGAAGCCCCTGTAGGAGGCACAGAACCTGGCTTTGCTGGGGCCCTGGTACCCAGCAGCTTTGCTTTCCGTGGCTTTTCCAAGCCTCACCTCTATCTCAGGTATTCCCAAGTGAAAGCTAGATAAGCTTCAGGTGCTACGTGAATGAAAAGTCTGACCACTTGGATCCAAGGAAAGGGCTAAGGAATTTCTTGACTGCTGCTCTGATTCTCATGTTGGCACTGACCTCCCCTTGGTCTTCGTATTGTTCTAAAAGCACTTCTAGGCCACGGGCCTCTCTGTCGCGGTTTTATTGCCTGCTTTTGAATTACCCAGTTCCAACTGGAGATAAGACAGCATTAACACTTTCAGCAGGTGAACCTTGGGTGGTGTTTTGTAAGTTTTTACTTCGTCAGGTAAGGAAGGTGGTGGTGGTAAAATGATGATAGGGATCGTGGCTTTGGTGGGCTTATTGTGATGAAATTATTTTTGATCCTTTGGGAGAAATGAATGCTAGTTGCCTCCCACTGAAAAGACATTTTGAGTATGGAATTATTTGTATGAATGATTTACATCCATTCTTTTAAAAACACATTTAATATCAACCCTGACTTTTCCTCAACACTTTTGGAAAGAATTACCCTCTTTTGGTTTCTTAATCTGCTTTGTATGTGTGTGTGTGGTGGTGTTAGCTTTGTTATTCATGGACTTGATTTATTCTTATTCATGAACATGCTGCTATTGTGCTTATTTCATTTGGCAAAGTTTTTACTTAGGATATTAAAGTGCAGCCTTGGAAAGGAGAGTTGGTGAAGAAAAGAGTGAGGTGCTATCTTCTTAAAAGAATACTGCCCAGGACGGGGGAAGTGTCATCCCCATTTTATAGATGGGGAAATGAAGGGTTAGAGATTTGTCCAGCATTTGAGTCCAAGTCCCTGTCATGGAAAAACTTTGCTTTAATAGGTGTCATTATTTTCTAGAATATACGAAGATTACTTAAGGATGAGGTTGTCTTTCTAAACACTCCTGTTTAAACCTGTATTATCTCATGTTTTCGGAGTACACACTGGCTAAACGATTTAGCTGTGGAAAGGAAGTCAGCTTGGGGGCTGTAAAAGCCCTATCTAGTGTGAGGGTGTGTGCTGCTTTGACGTGATTAACAAGGCCTGGTTCACCAGTGTAACCTTTCTCAGGGGGCTACTCTTGCCTCCCTTCCAAGGGTGAATGGGTACACTGACTTGTGAAGAGTTGGAGCTAGAAGCTTCAGCAAGGAGTGGGATTGCTGGTATCAGCAGCCGTGTGTCCTGGACTGTTCAGCTTCAGTTTCTCCACCTTGCACCAAGTATGACGTGGGAATGGACAATGAAGTCCAGTGTGCAGCCACTTGCTCAACGCGTGGCCTGCCACACAACCTCCAGGACGGTTGCCTGCCTGAGTTCCTTACCAGGCGGTTGGTTGTCCCAAATGAGGAAAAAC
The DNA here is from genome assembly GCF_000313985.2 of Echinops telfairi. Classification (NCBI taxonomy): domain Eukaryota; kingdom Metazoa; phylum Chordata; class Mammalia; order Afrosoricida; family Tenrecidae; genus Echinops; species Echinops telfairi. Next base: position 44,381,044 of record NW_022103896.1, on the reverse strand, counting down.
GGCTGCCAGAGTACTCAGAAAAGGACTTCCTTATTGATTTAAGATCATACTTAAATGCGTATTCACTTAGAATCATTCCAGCCTCGCTCGAGACTGGGTATAGGCCTCCCAGTGTAAGACATATGGGTAAACTTTAAGGTGAATTTAGCTTCTTCATTTATCAAATACAGTGGGACTCATATGCTTGCCATGTATTATATCCTGATGGATTAAACGGGACCTTCGGAGTCCTGAAAACAGACATTGCCTTGCGTGTACAAAGTGGAGACAGGACGGAAATCCCCCTTGGTGCCTTTCTGTGTATGAAAGGGATTTTAAATATCTATTGCCAACTGTGCAGATAAGCTGGGTTTGTAGTTGGGCTTGTTGGCTCGCGGGGCAGGTGGTGAGGGTGGTGGGCAGGGCGTGATCCTGGTGTGTCATCAGCCTGAATGAGCCAAATCAGCAAAATCTCTCGGTTGTGGTCTGTAATGAGTTAAATGACTAGCAATAGAATATGCTCTCCGCCAGCGCTCTGGGAAAATAGCTTGTTATGGTAATGATGTGTGCCCTGCTTTAATGAGGAAATAATACACTTTTAAAATGTGAGCTTTTGGATTCCTGGATCTAGTTTTGGTTTTCTGGAAGGTTCCAGAATTCTAGCCATCATGAGGTTTCCTTTTCCTCACTGACTGATCCCAGTTAAACGTCTTTTTCTAAAGCATAAACGTTTTCATTCTTTTTTCTCATCCCTTTTGATGCATTGCCCTTCCTGCATCTTACTGAACAGCCAGTCTGTTCTGTTAGAAACGCCGCGCGTTGCAGTACTGCCTCCTGAGGTCGCAGTGGCTACGCAGTGGCCTCATTTTTTCTCCTTGGAAAGAAGGAAGTAAAGTTACAACTCTAGTTGTAGAGTCTTTTTCTAGCATTTTATTACTGGTGAAAAGAAACTTTCATTGCCTGGGCTTAGTCTTGTCTTTTGTAATGGCATTCTCTCGTACAACAAGTTTTGTTGTACATTAGGTGGGCATTTACATGTCAGATTGCAGTGGCGTTCCTAATTGGCTTCCTTCGAAGCGTACTTTACAGTAGAACAGACCATGAATAGTCTATTTTTATTAGCCTACAACGAATGCATTTGAGGGTGATTCAGGTAATTCATTGCTTTGACCATTTCCTTCACATAGTTATAGGAGCCTGGTTTTTAAAATTAGGTTTATTGGCATATCCTGCACATATCATGCAATTTAATAATTCGATCTTATTTTCGGAAACCCCCCAGGGGCAGTTCTACCCCGTCCCTATGGGGTCACTGCCTCAGATGGGCTTGATGGCAGTGAGTTTGGTTTGTTGTTAATTGAAGCCCCAATTCTTAATTTGTCTTGACATATTTTATCCTTTCCTACTCTTTTGTTCAGTATTGTCTAGTATGGGCACCATCATATGATTGTGCTATATTGTAAATAAAAGTCTAAGCCAGCGGGATGGTAAGGCTGGTCTTCTAAGGGGGGGGGCACTCAGCTGGAGTTGTGAATTAGGATGCAGTCATAAGCTTGTTCTGTGTTTATTGTATGTGTGATTGATCCTCTTAGGGACAAATGCATTAGTTGAAAGATGCTTGGACCTGAAAATTGGGTATTCTGAAACCAAATGTATTGCATTTTCAGGCAATTGGGAAAAGTAAAATAATTCTCTGAACCAGTCAGCTAATATTGAGGAACTTTGGGAAATCTCTCTGCTTCTTTCTAGATTTCACCCTCTGCTAACGTAAGTGTGGGTTAAATTTTCGAATCTGTTTCCCAGTAAATATATGGCGCTTTGGAAAGGTCTCTTCCTCTTCCCTTAGAAACGACTGAGCTCTTCTCTCGCTTTGGTGGAAAGGCAGCCCCTGACTGGAGGGTAGCCTGTACTGTTTGCTTTGTTCCCACCATGCTGGCTCTGCTCTTGCTCATTTCCTCATGGCATTTCTCATTTGTAAAGCTTGCTAAGCCTGTTCGCTCTGTTGTGGCTGCCTCGAGGGCAAAATGAGTAAGTTGCATGACTAGCCATTAATCAGGAAGCATAGACTCATCTTTCCTTCCCTCAAGATCAGACGTGCACAGAGTAGTAATTCAATATATAATTATAAATTGATAGGGGAAAGAATTGACATTAAAACTTTTTTCTCACTCCCCCCAACCTCCACCCCTCTTTTTTGTGTAATTCCTGTTAACTTCTGTTAAGGCTTATGGATTGAACAAACCTTCCTAAGAGATGCATGTCTGTGTACTCGTAGGGGTGGTTCTGACATGCAAGGGGTTGGGTGACTTTAAAGTTGTTAACAGCTTAGCGCTGCTGATCCTTGCGTTTGATGGCTTGAATGGAAACAGGCTGCTGCGTGTTCTGTGGAACCAAGTGTACCAAAGGTCAAGAGCACATTCTTCCTGAAAAAGTAAAAATATTTGAGATACACATCTGTTTCTGCATGAAAGGGTACTCTACCCTTTTTCTTTTTAACATCCCTTTCTCTTGACTTAAATTCCCCCCCCAAAAAAAAAATCCCCCCCCCCATATTTTCAATGAAAATTTACACAGAAAATTAGGCCCTCACTGAACATTTTCTACACAAATTGTTCAATGACATGCGTGGCTTTTATGTATGTTTTTTAAACTGCTCAAATAGTATTGCTCAAAGCCAAATTAGGCAGGGCTTCTTAACTTTGGTTTGAGGAATTATATACACATATTTAGTCAGCTCTGTTTTCTGCTAGGTGGGTGACTGGGTGATTTACTGAACTCCAAATCCTTGTTCCTTCATCTGTTTGACTTTATTATCTTCTACCCAGCAGGGTGTTGTGAAAATTGGAAGAAATTACATGGACTATTGGGCACAGAATGATGCGTAGGATATGCCACCACTTAGCTGACAACAGATTATTAACAAGGTAGTGGGGTTTTAGTTGATGGGGAGAAATTAACAAAAGATAGGGACCAATAGAAGATAAGATAGGAATACTGTATAACCATGTTTTAAATAGACAGTTGAAGCCTAAAGTTATGGAAGGCCTTGGTGCTGGGTGGAAATTACTCATGGTCCAATTCCTCGAGGATTAGAAAGATAAAGAGTTCTTTATAAGGGAGTTGCCTGAGCAAAGGTTGAGAAAGCCTCCGAACGCCTGTAAGCTGGAGACAGAAAAGTGATTGAATGGATCATTTCTCCTGTTCCTAGGCCTCCAGAAACGTCATGCTTCCCATCATGTCTAAATCTGAGCCAGAGATAGAACGTCATGGTGTGATAAACTTTCTTGAGGCTTGATTTATATCTGGCCAACTTTTTGCCATTTTCATTTATCTAGTTCAGTGGTCGGCAACCTTTTTCTATAGAAGGGCCAGATGGTAAGTATTTTAGGTTGAGTGGGCCACCCATGGTCTCTGTCCATATTGTTTTTTGTTTTAAACAATCCTTTACAAATATAAAATCTGTTCATTTGGGACCATGGAAAAGAAGGTAGGTGTGTCAACCCCTGGGCTGAGTGAGCACATTTCTCTTGTTCCCGTCATGTGTATTATTCATAAGATTTGCACGCGTTCGTATTTCGGTACAGCATCAGACTGGTACTTATCGAGTGGTCTCTTGGCCCCTCCAAAATCTGTTCAGGAAAAAACCCTTAGATGCAAGAACTCGCTGATTGCTGAAGACAGATTTTGAGAGTTGGAGTTGTAGTTGTAGATGTTTATTGAAAACTCTACTAACTTGAACCAATGATTTTTTTTTTAATGATCAGTTTTTTATTATTAAAATTTTTTAATTAAATCATTTTATTAGGGGCTCATACAACTTTAATCACAATCCATACATACATCCATTGTGTAAAGCACATTTGTACATTCATTGCCCTCATCATTCTCAAAACATTTGCTCTCCACTTAAGCCCCTGGCACCAGCTCTTCATTTTCCCCCCTCCCTCCCTGCTCCCCTCTCCCTCATGAACCCTTGATAATTTATAAATTATTATTTTGTCATATCTTACACTGTCCGACATCTCCCTTCACCCACTTTTCTGTCCCTCCCCAAAGGAGGGGGTTATATGTAGATCCTTGTAATCGGCTCCCCCTTTCCACCCCTCTCTCCCTCCACCCTCCCGGTATCACCACTGTCACCACTGGTCCTGAAGGGGTCATCTGTCCTGGATTCCCTGTGTTTCCAATTCCTACCTGTACCAGTGTACATCCTCTGGTCTAGCCATGTTTGTAAGGTAGAATTGGGATCATGATAGTTGGGGAGGATGGGGAGGGAGGGAAGGAAGCGTTTAGGAGCTAGAAGAAAGTTGTATGTTTCATCCTTGCTACACTGCACCCTGATTGGCTCGTCTCCTCCCCACGACCCTTCTGTAAGGGGATGTCCAGTTGCCTACAGATGGGCTTTGGGTCCCAACTCCACACTCCCCCTTATTCACAATGATATGATTTTTTTGTTCTGATGATGCCTGATACCTGATCACTTTGACACCTCGTGATCGCACAGGCTGGTGTGCTTCTTCCATGTGGGCTTTGTTGCTTCTGAGCTAAATGGCCACTTGTTTACCTTCAAGCCTTTAAGACCCCAGACATTGTATCTTTTGATAGCTGGGCACCATCAGCTTTCTTCACCTATACCAATGATTCTTGATGGGCTTTGATTTAGGATCCCTCTGAACATTTGGTAATGTCTGGAGATTTTTAGTTGTCACTATCAGGGGTGCAAGGAGATCAGGTGTGCTACTAAACATCTCATGATGCGCTGGGAACTTTTCCTTCATCTCAACAAGGAAAGATTTGCTTAACAATGTTAATGGTGGCAAGAGGGAGAAACCCTAGCCTGTACGATAGGGGCTGTTGTTCATTCCTTGTTTACTTTTCTTTTGCTTCATTGTAGACCTGCAAGATTGGAAGTGTTTGAATTGTAGGGTTTCGGCTGATAGTTTGTTTGTATGATAACCCTGTCTTTTGTGAAAAGACAGTTGTGACAATCCTTTAAGTACCCTACCCCCAACCTACCATCCTGAACACTTAGGACATTTGTCTTCCTGAAAGCTCCTTCGTCTTTTGACTCCTGTTTTTCACAGCAATAAATACATACCTTCTCTTCTGTCCAATAGTCGTGCATCTTGAACGTGGCGCTGGATGTTGATCGCCGTCTTCTGTGGGAGATGCTTTTGGTAATGACCCCAATGAGTGATCGCTGGTCCTTTGCTTAGTCACCGGGGCTTGGATTTTAAAGCCTTCAGTAAGTGACATACTGATTTCCACACCAGGTGACTTAAAGTTGCATGGGGAAAATGCAGAAATTATTTACATTTCACCTTGGTGCTATGAGAGTATACAATTTAGCATCTGTTAAGATGAGGTTTTTTCTTCATAAAAGCATCCCTGTGCTAGGTCTGATCCTATGGCCTATGAAAGTAGTCCACCAAGGATTCTATGGAGGAGGAGGAAGATAACACTTCAATACCTCCTTTCTATTCTGGGTTTGTCTTACCTCATGTTGTCTTTGTGCACACACACACACACCATGGGAGGCAAATATTACTATAATTTTATGTTTACATATAAGCTAAAGTTTAAAAGATAAACACTTTGCCAAGGAACATACAAGGGTAAATCAAAAAGTATTGCTCCTGGGTTTGTAGTTTGTGCATGCATGGGTTTATTCCACTGTATGTGTAAATCATGTCTGCGATCAGTGCATGTATGTAGACAAGTTATCTCCGCAAAACACTTCAAATCAAGATTAAATCAAAGCAGTGGCTTCCAAGGGGGTTTATACCAGTTCACAGCAGTTCAGAAGGTGATGGCTGTTTTTGGAATTCCAAAAGTAATCTTGATAGAGATTCTTGAAAGACAGGGATGTGCATAGGGAGTAGTGAGGAAGAAAACTGCATTGGTGAGAAAAAGATTAGGAAGTTTTGCACAAGGAATGTTTTCCATCATGACTATGTACCTACTCATTCGTCAACGGTAGCAAGGACTGTCTTATGAGAATTGCATCGAAAAACCTTCCACCATCCACCTTCAAACTCCTTTTTACCTCTTCAGACTTCAATTTGAGTAGTTTGAGGATGCTAAAGTTGCCATATTGATACAGTGTAAATCAGGGGTCCTCAAACTACGGCCTGTTGAGGACATTTATCCAGCCCACCGGGTGTTTTTGCCTCATTTGTTTTTTTACTTCAAAATAAGATATGTGTAGTGTGTATAGGACTTTGTTCATAGTTTTTTTTTAGACTATAGTCTGGCCCTCCAATGGATCTGAGAGACAGTGAACTAGCCCTCTGTTTAAAAAGTTTGAGGACCCCTGGTGTAAATAGAATGCTGAATCCAGGGAAGGGTTGGGTGGAAACAGCCTTCAGAAGTGATGATATATATGTATATCAAGAAACAATGAATGGACTTCAAAAAGCTTATGGAAAATAGTGTTGTCAGGTAGTGGAATTTTTCCATGCACTTTTTGGAACCTTCCTGGTAGCTTCAAATTTTGATATTTTAATAAAGGTTTCTGTGCTTTTGCAATATTTCTGTAAACTGTATCTTTGTGTAGCTGCATGCCCAAATGTGTAGTATATTTAGCAACCGAGAAATGAAGCTGGTTGAGGAAGAACACGATGACGAAGTGGAATCTTTTACTGGAGAACAGAAAAGTAAAGCTGGCACGTGTACCGAAAATGGGTTTTGAATTGAGAATAGGATTGAGTTAATGATTCAGAGAAATGCTGCCTCTATTCATTCTTCTAGGTGGGGAGAATGAGCTGAGTGTTGGTACAGTGTCCTCTTTAAGTTTTCATGTGGACTGTTTCCTAATGTACCTTAATCTTGTAACCTTATAAATGCCACTTAGAAACCATATAAACTAGGTTAACTTAACCACTGGACAGATGGCTGTTTTCCTTTTCAACTTGAGTGAAAAGGCAAAATCACCTGGTATGTTCACTGGTGTGCTATATTATAAGATTTCTTCATATATGACATAAAACGTGATGTAGTATTTCATCTGCTATTACAGAAATACCAGAACTGGCAGATGGCTCTGAAAAATAGTTCTTGGCAGATTCTGTTTAGGAGGCTGAATGGCTACCATTGGCTCTAGGAGCAGGTTTTCATTTTCTCTTAACTCTGGAGAGGAGCCCTGGTGTCAGTTTGAAACCACCAGCAGCTCTGAGGGTGAAAGACTGGGCTTTCTATGCCTATCAATAGTTCAGCCTGGGAAACTCACAGGGCAATTCAACCCTGTCTTGTAAGATTGCTATGAGTCAGTATTGACTCTGTGACAGTGAGTTTTTTTGAGTGTGTTACTGGTTGGTTGTTTTGTTGACTTCCTTATGTAGTCTTTTGTATTTCAAAGGAGATTGGCTCAACAGGTAACCTATATAAATCTTGCCTCATAAACATAAGACTACCCATTCCCAAATGGGATTGTAGCTACAGGCTTCTATAGGTACAGAGGTTAGTAATTTATAATGCACATTTTTGGGAGATGCAGTTCAATCCATAACAATATTGAAGCTTAAAAATAAGTGGAACCTCCCAAGGACAGTGTTAACTTCCTGTGGTAATTGTTTTGAAGAAGAGGCATGCTTAAAACCATGTTTACTGTTTAGCACCAAGAAGGTACTGACCGAATCATGAACACCCTTGGCCAATTTTGACTCTGAATGTTAGAATTGTTTTTAAAAGTGAACCCTCCAAGGGCAAACATGTGCTGCTCTTGAAGCTACGATGTCCTAAGGGACCAGACATGTGTTCTAAGTAGGAAGTTCTGAGTAAAAACTGCATCATGTAAATAGCATCATCCATATTCTGAAGTATCTCTTCTAAAGCAAATCCCTTCAAATTTACATAGTACCTCGCTGCCTTGACTTATGAAACTCTCTTTGGATAGACATTGTCATTGCCTCGTTTGGGTTGTAAAGATAAGTAGAATGAGCCATTTTATTTAGCTTTGTTTCCTTACTGTGTGGTTGGAAACTACAAGTGTTCGACACACATGCGTTTGTTTTGAGTGGTGGTAGCTGCCCCTGAGTCCATTCTAACTCAAAGTGACCCCATTGTGTTGAGCAGAACGGCTTCAAATCATTAACTTTTGGCTAATAATTGGATATTTAACGTTTAGAGCCAATCAGGGAACTTTCATGTATTTGCTACTACTTGGTAAAGAGAGATTTTATTATTTTATTATTGGGAATACCTTAGGACAGACTGACTTTGCCATTTCACCTGAGAGACCATGTGTGAAGAGTATGTGTGAGGGATGTGTGAAGAGTCCACAGATTGAGGCTGTTAGGTAGGGTTCTCTAGAGAAACAAAATCAGGACACGTATGATTATATATGTATGGGTAGATTTATATAGGGAAAAGGAACACACCAGGGAATTGCCATAGTCCACAAAGCAGGACAGAGGGCAAAGTTCAACTCTGGATCCTGAAGGTCCAAGGTCAAGCAAGCAGATTTTGCCCTCAGGCAAGACAGCAGAGTGGCCAGCTGGCTGCAGACAGCGCGTGGGGTGGAGCAGAGAGCCTAGTGAAGCAGGTCCCCTTGGAGCCTTGTGCTCTAGTGATGCATGTCAAGGCAACAGGATCCAGGGGTCGGCTCAACCCACGGTTAGCACAGCACAGGGCTAAGGCAAGGACTAGCTCAGGCAGCCTTTCGCTGGTCCCATCACCAAAGAGGGAGGCCAGCCTGCAAGGCCATTTATCTGGGTCATCCACCATTCTAGCTGTGACCTAATTAAACCCCGCCCCCATGTTCCTAAGGGAGCTTAGTTGCACAATAAACCTAACGATCGCAGATGGAAAACAATTACTCTTAGATTAGAACTTTATTTTGTCTCTGGGTATTTTACTGACCTTGTCTCTGTGTGAGTTAAATTTGGGGTTAGAAGCTATCTCATTTTACCCCTCCAAAATAGCTCCTTAACATAATCTCGCAGGCTTGAATTTTGAGAAAAATAGTTCACTCTTCCGGTTTGGAGCCTCTCAAGTTGAAGATATGGGGAACATCATTTTAGCAATGATTTCAGAGCCTTATAGTAAGTATTGCTCTGTCAGAAGAATGGGGCTCTGAAATTTCAACCCACTGCCTTTTCCTGATCTATACTTTTTTCTACAACTCGTGTCTCCCATAGCTAAAATGGTGACTTATATACTCTTAATTTTTAGATCACAGGTTTTCAGATCCAGAGAGAGTAAATTACAAATTTGAGAGTGGCACTTGGTAAGTACTTAATTCCATTGCGTTCTTTGGTTTTTATTCGTCTTGGGATGTTAAATGCTTCCTACATTTTAGGAACCACTTGACGTGATGAACGAAAAAGCATTTCAGATGTATGCATTAAATATGAGGGGAAGTTTCTTAATTCCAATATGGCTTGTGGAATAATCCAAGTAGAGCCATCATAAATGAAAGACACAGGTAAAGACTAGGAACTACGATGATCTAACTTTGCCTGGTGGTCTCGACATGTGTCCTCTCTTCTGACCAGTAAGGCACATTTTTAAGGCTAGTTTTAGGCAGCAGAGTGGTAAGGATGGTGGGACGTGCCCTTGGTAACCACTAATAAACCGGTTTCTATTTAAAGAGAGTGTTTTACTCCCTTTTTTTGTCCACGTTATAGCCCATGTTTGTGTCTATACTTCTGTCATCTCATTGAATAGTCCATCCTTTCACACAAAAAATGCCCAGTGGGAGAAAAACCTCCAGCTGACAAGAGTTTACAAGATTTTTAGCCAGGGTAGTTTTAAGCCTATACTATCAGCCCTGCTTAGAGGAAATAACTGAGGAGGAGTATGCAGGGGTGGTGTCTCTGTGATCACAGAAAGACCTGTTTAAATTTCTGAATCACAGTAAGAAGTTGTCCCGTGAGATGGTCCCTGGTGCCTGAAGTGAACAGAAAGTTTTGACAACTTTGCCTATAGAATGACTTCGAGGCTCATTTAGTTGCGGAGAAAGTGAATCATTAGGAAATCTAAGAGTGCTGAAAAGTCCGAACATGGGAGGAATAGAGCATCAAGCGATGTCAAAATGTGTAGTAGGTGATTTGCAAATGACTCGTTCAGGTGTGGGGACATCCAAGCATTTCCATAAACACGCTGTAATGACTTCCCTGATGACTCCCCAACTTGATAGATACTTTGAAGACAGATCTCTGCCCTCATGAACTCATTCCTGATGGGGGTTAATTACTGGCTCTGTGCTGTTCCTCAGTTTTCCCTAGAAATTGGATTTAAACCTCCTTCATGCCAGATCTTGAGAATAAATTTGACCCTATTGTTGGCTCTTGGAAAGTTAGGCTATGAGAACATTGTTTCCCATGAATTGGTCCTGTGTGGTTTTGAGGTTGTAGCAAGTCAGCAGCTCCACGTTGAGGGAGTGGTTTGCGGGGTGAGCTAGCTGTGTTGCTCCTGCATGGGTGGCACCTTTCCCTAGTAAACCACCTGGTGTTTGGGTCACTATGAATTGGAACCTACTCAGTGGCAAGTGGATAGTGAGTCGTGGCCATAGTTTTTTTAGTTGATGAAGTTGGTGTGTCAGTATTTGTCTACCTGAACCCTGAGCAACTCAAACTTGGGCATGTACTAGGTGAATTGACTTGCTCTGGGGGTGGGGTGCCCCACTTGTTAGCATTCCTTGCACAACGTGAAGTTCTGCTTGATTCACAGCAGCAAGATGGAGCTAATAGATGACAACACCGTAGTCAGGGCACGAGGGTTACCATGGCAGTCATCGGATCAAGATATTGCAAGATTCTTCAAAGGACTCAATATTGCCAAGTTGGTTTCCTTGTATCTTACTCCAGCAATTCTAGAGGGATAAGGGGTTTCCTAACATTTTCTGCCACCTTATTTCTTTTCTGCCTCTCATTGTTTTATCGTTTCCAAAGGGGAGGTGCTGCACTTTGTCTGAATGCTCAGGGTCGAAGGAATGGCGAAGCTCTGGTTAGGTTTGTAAGTGAAGAGCACCGAGACCTGGCACTGCAGAGGCACAAGCATCACATGGGGACCCGGTACATTGAGGTATGCCCTCACAGCCTACCGTGCTTGACATCGCGAAGGAGGATTTGCAGATGATGACATGCTCAGAAACCTGTGTGTTTTCATTTTCTTTTCTTAGGTTTATAAAGCGACAGGCGAAGATTTTCTCAAAATTGCTGGTGGTGAGTGCCTCTTCTGTCCTAAGAATAGAGATGGAAGATCATCCATACACATCACGGATAGATAATAAAGTCATGGGCAGTTTTGTTTCCCAACAAGACATGGGAGAAAGAGAATTCCAATAGTATCAAAGAGTGTGATGATGTATAACATTGGCCCCCAAGGTGGGAGTCAACCTGGCTTATTTAAATAGCCATTTAAGACAGTATTATAAAAAGTAAAGGAGCGGTACAGACTGTACAGGACTAAGCTGACTGAGCTGGGCAGTGGCAGTAGACTGGGCTTTGGTGACTGGCAGGGGATCGTTGATTCAGGAAGCTTCACCAAGGAAATCATACACAACGCGATGTTTCGGAAACCACCTTGCCATACCCCTACAGCTAGTAAGGTCAGGTCTTTATCTGGAACTAAAGGCTGATTGAGCTCCGCCACTTCCACACATTGGAGAAGACCTCCTAGTACTTTAAGGCCTTCCCCGGGCTCCCACTTCCTGGCACAACTGCAGATTGCAAGCCTCAGACAAGCAGGGGAGTCCTTCCCTGCAGTGAGGCTTGGGGCCAGAATTCAAAGCTCATCCAATACCAGAGGGTCAGCTACCAGGTATAGGCTGGAAGCCAGGTGGGACTGGCCAGAGACACCTACATGTAAGACTCATGCCCACTTACCCCTCCTTTGCAAGACTAGCTCTCCCTGCCCAGTGTCCACAAGTAATTCCTTTCTGCTTGTGGAGGGAAGAACAATATGAAACTAGAAAGACACTAGGTTCAGATGTGTAAGCAGGTGTTATATTGCCGAATACCTGCATTTACTACATAGCAGCTCTATAGAAAATACTTTACATTGGATAGAAAGTTGATAAATGTTGAACCTGCCTGCTGAGTTTATGGGGGGGTCATTATACCATTCCCTGTACTTCAGCATGTTGAATGTTTTTTTCTTTATTAACTAATTCACGGAAATGTATGTATGAATCTGATTCTCATAATTTGTGGAGGAGGTAATTTTGTCCTCATTTTATAAATGAGGAAATTACGGCACAGAGGTTAAACTTGACTAAGTTCGTTCCTAATAATGGTGCAAAGAAGATTGGACCCAGTCGTCTGACTCTAGAACCTGTGCTTTTAGCCACTGCAGTGACTTAGGAAAATATGGCTGGTCCAAACAGCTTGCTAAATTTTAGATGTGCTTTGAAAAGTTTCAAGTTTTCAATTACACCGTGGTGTGTGTGTGTGTGTGTGTGTGTGTAAATTCAAGAATCTAGCTGGGTGCAATTTGGTAAAATTGGTGTTTTCACAGGCTTAGCCATGTTGAATTTGATAAAAATTGACGTGTTCATGACATTTCTGTTGTCTAGGAACATCCAACGAGGTAGCCCAGTTTCTCTCCAAGGAAAATCAAGTCATTGTTCGAATGCGGGGCCTCCCTTTCACGGCCACAGCTGAGGAAGTGGTGGCTTTCTTTGGACAGCATTGTCCCATCACTGGGGGAAAAGAAGGCATCCTCTTTGTAACCTACCCAGATGGGAGGCCAACAGGGGATGCTTTTGTCCTGTTTGCTTGTGAGGAATATGCACAGAATGCATTGAGGAAGCACAAGGACTTGTTGGGTAAAAGATACATTGAACTCTTCAGGAGCACAGCAGCTGAAGTCCAGCAGGTTGGTTTTTAAAAGCATGTTGGCGGCTTTGCTTTTATTTCTGTTCTTTTTTAATCTGGAAACCGGATTATTCACTGTGTTAAAATTTGGAAAACATGAGAAGTATACGTGAAAAAAAAAAGCTGGTTTCATAGCCTGAAGATAGTCACTATTTGTTATTTACACTAAGAAAAATTCCAAGGCTTGCTTCTGATTTTGGAATTCTACTGTACTATGTATCTTGCTTAAAGGTACATCTCAAAAGTACACCCACATTAAAAGTGTTTCATCTTTAATATTTCCTGACTATATACAAAATCGGGAGAAAGATGAGGCTCTACTTTGGAGAGAGTTACAGTCTTAGAAACCCAAAGGAACCATTCGACACTGTTCTACAGAATTTACTGCAGCAAGGAGTGTATATATGATATATGTAAAAGCTGTCTAGAGCCTCCTGTAGTATGCATTTCCGTGACCTCCACAGTATAAGACCTTCCTACATAAACGTGCTTTTAAATCTTTTCTGAGTAGATTCTTTAGAATAGCTTATAAGGTGTGAGCTTTCAAAATTTTTACTAAGGTCTTGCCAAACTTATTTTTTAAATCGGTTGCTCAATTTCATATGCTGCTGGTAACTTTGGCCCTGTTCTGACTAGCTTTCAGAATTTAGTTGATATTTTTAAGGCATAAGATGTAGCGTAATAATTTCTCTAAAATGTACTAGTAATAAGATCCAAGTGTGAAATCTCCGTTAGAAGAAGAGTGAAAAAAAAAAACAAAAACAACAAAAAAGAAGAAGAGTGAAATTTTAATTTTAGATATTTAAATGGAAGAAATTTATTGCAAACTTTCCCTTGAAGTGTGCTGCCTAGTGCCTCAGGTACGGTCAGCTTGGCTGTCGTGTGTGCTGCATAATTTAGATATGACTCATAAGTTGCAGCTTCCTCACTATCACTCCACCCCTACTGATTGGTTTAAGAAGTATTGAGTTCGTCATAGGGTCTGCCACTGTGTTTTTTAACGAATAATTTCATTTAATAAATATGTGGGCTTCTAATTCAGTCTGAGCACTGCAAGGTGGGCCATTTCTTGTCGTGGATTTATCTGGAATCCATTGATTTTTCCTTCTTTTTTTCCCTCCTAATGTTTATCCTTTTTCTGTGTTGTTTGGATAATCTTGAAAACTCTTCCTGTCTCTTAGTCTTCACATTTTTTGGATTGGGGTGTGTGTGTCTTTTGTGGGGGTCACTTTTTCAGATAGCTATTAGATACATGGGGTGTGATTGTTCAAGACAAATTATTGGGAGGGGTTAATTCTGTATGTTCCATTTTATTGAATGGATAAACCTTAAGGAATATAGTGATAATTGGTTCAGTGAGCCAGAGGACACAGTATTTTGAACTGTCTGATGAGTTTTAAATTTAAAGAAAGACAAAAATGAACAAGAGCCTTATAATCATTTTCCTTAGAAGCAATTCTTTCTTTAGTATATACCTAACTGACCACATACTTAGCCCTGGTGGCATAGTGGTTATACACTGGGCAGTGAACTGCATGGTCCACAGTTCAAAACTGCCAGCACCTCTCTGGGAGAAAAACTGGCCTTTCTACACCCTTTACTGTCTCAGAAACCCCCAGGGGTGTCACTACAAGTCAGCATTGACTCCATGGCGTAAAGGTTTTTAATTTTATTTATTTATTTAGTACCCAGCTTTAGGACAGCTCACTCTCATGAATAAAAAACAACAAAAACTCACTTCCATCGAGTCAATTCCAACTCATGGCAATCCATTAGGATAGAGTAGAGCTGGGCCTTTGGGTTTCCAAGTCTGTGAATCTTTACAGGAGCACAAAGCCTCGTCTTTCTCTTGAAGAGCAGTTCATAGGTTTGAAACGCATACCCACTATGTCTTCAAGGATCCTTATAAATCTAAAAAATAAAAACATGTTCTGTCTTGCAGTTCATCACCACCACAACCACCCCCACCCCACCCCACACATAGTTTTCTATTAGTTATCCTATGTCTGCTTTTTTTTCTCAATTATTTTATTGAGGGCTCGTATAATTCCCATCACAGTCCATACATACATCCGTTGTGTCAAGCACATATGTACATTTGTTGTCCTCATCAATCTCAAAACACCTGCCTTCCACTTTAGCCCTTAATATCATTTGCTCATTTCCCCCTCCCTCCCCACTCCCCCATGAACCCTTCATAATTCATAAACTATTACAGTTTTTTCATCCTATGTCTGTTTTTTTATCCTTATCCATGTGCACGTTATTCTGATGTAACCCATAATCATTGTTAGGCTTGTGGCAGTTTTACTGCCGCATTCCTTTCCTGTTTCTTTGGTCTAGAGGTTAACTTGGAAGGGGATATTAAGGAGTACACTGTATATTACCTGAAATGGAATCTGATTGCTTCAGTAATGTACATTTAGTGATAGTACAGATTTTGTTTGAAGTTGTAATCTTTAAGGGTACTTAGTCCAAGGCAGGAGGGATAAATTTGCCCTTCCAGGTAGACAGAGCCACCATCTAAGCTAACTCGTCTGTGTCTATAGTAGTGGGCCTCAAGTATTGAAAAGTGGGTGTCCTGCTGAAAAGCATGAGTACCTTTCTTCACAGGATGTCTCTGATAAGTTCATGTGTAACCCAAGGGTCTTGCTACTAATGCAGGATTGGACTTCAGCAAGTCTGCCTGAGAGCTTGCGTTGCTAACAGGTTTCTAGGTGAACCTATGTTGTACTCCAGGCTTTGCTGGCATACCGAGACTATGAGTCATTTCTGTTTTGCTTTGAGCACAGGTGCTGAATCGATTCTCCTCGGCCCCTCTCATCCCACTTCCAACCCCACCCATTATTCCAGTACTACCTCAGCAATTTGTGCCTCCTACAAATGTTAGAGACTGTGTACGCCTTCGGGGTCTTCCCTATGCAGCCACAATTGAGGACATCCTGGACTTCCTGGGAGAATTCTCCACAGATATTCGAACTCATGGAGTCCACATGGTATTGAATCATCAGGTAAGTCTTTTATTAGAACTTAATCTGACTATCAAAGGCTCTCAGAATAATTTTAAAAACAAATAAAAGTACGTATTGGAACCCTTCAAATGAAAGATTGAATTATAAGTGAAAGAAGGCTTTAGAGAATTTTTACTAACATTCAAGTTCAGCTCTGATTTCTTTGTCACATGTGCCAGACAGGAGTCACACATCTTCTACATCAGTCTGTAAAACATTTTCCCATCACAACTACTCAACCCTGTGATCCTGTGCAAGCAATCTTAGATGATACATAGTTAGAGATGATCGTGTCTGTAGTATAGAATAGCTTAAATCTATGAATTGTTTATAAACTTAATGAGGACTTATAGCGGCCTCACTTATAACAATATGTGAAACACAATGGGCATTCATATCTATTAATGATTGAATTTTAAACAGGGAGGACTCTTAGTAGCAATTTTTCATGCAGGCATGTTATTCGTTCGCTATGTAACTAATGGTTTGATTTCACTTGCCAAGTAGAACTTAACACATTAGTTATTCGATATTTTTACCAGCGTTTTGTGTTAGCATAAACAGAAAAGAATTTTAGAACTCTTAAGCTCACTAGTTCTAATGAAAACTTTGAAACTACTAAAAGCAAAATTATATTACTTTTTGAAAACTGGATGTTTTCTGAACAGTTTGGGCTAAATAAAACTTTAAAAGTTAGGAACATTGTTTTCCAGTGGCTAATTTCTGACCGCTTTACTTGAAGTTTTGTTCACATTCACAACCACAGTCTGTCGCATCTCGTGGGAAAAGCGCTTAGCACTGCTGCAAGGAATCAGAAAATAGTATTTACTGGCCTTGGCTACACAACTTGGGCACATTCTACCTCTGATGTCAATACTGCACTGAACAACTTTTCTTTTCCCTAGTTACCCTTTCAGTTTGCTAAATGACTCATAGTCGTTTCCCCACAATTCCTTGTTGAACCAAATTCCTAATAGCCTAAGAGCACTCTCATTTACCCACACAACCTACTGTGATTGCACTCGGGAGAAATGCCTCTTTGATGACAGTGGGGCTCTTAGCTGTTAGAGTTCTATCTTGTACTGGGTTTGTTGCTAATTTGCCTGATGATGGCAGCTCTTACGGTAACTTGCATGGTAATGATTTGGATAAATGGTCCTTCGGAATCATAAAGGAAACCACATAACAAAAAGGCAGTGCTAGAAATCTCTGTTGTTTTCTCCCATTAAACAAGTGGTCATGCTGAGTAAAACGGAGACGCCTAGAGCGTTCTGGTTCTGTAGAACAGACATCTGTAGGCTGGGTTTTCAGGAGAGGGTTACTTGGCAAGTTATTTATTGTTTGTAGACGGCATACCTCCATCAGTGCTGTTTCGCCAAAGGTAGAGAAGGAGGTGAAAGAAAAGTTCCCAAGCAAGGCTGATGTGGCCTCACTGTTCTGCTAGTCCCAACTCCAACACCCTCTCCTCACTGCTGCCCGGCCCAGTCCTTCCTTGGCTTCGGGGATGAGGGCAAAGTGAATGGGTTGCTACAGCAAGGTGTTCCACGGTTTCATGTAGGAGGATATGCAAAGCCCTAATGCTGGCTCTGCTTCTGACTTTTCTCAATGGAATGAGATTAAGTCAGGTTTTTCGGAAGGATAAAAACCCAATATACAATCCTATACTTTGAAACCGCAGTCACAAGGGGACCCTTTCAGAACCATGTACATCTGATACTAATTAAAAGAAACCCAAAAGGCTCAGTTTCAGCTGTGAGCTCTCAAAACCGTTTCCCCAAGGTTTTGTGGGCCATTCTGGTGATTAGGTGATGCAATGCAAGCCAACTTTCAGGCGATCACACTGTCACCCAGATTTTGTGGTTACAGTGTCTGTTCTATGGGTGATTGTCTTGTCACATTGGGTGTTTCATAAGCAACCATTTCCTTGTTGAGGGAGACAGTCTCCTTTTGTTTTTATTCTCCCCCCACAAACTCAGGGCCGCCCTTCAGGAGATGCCTTTATCCAGATGAAGTCTGCCGACAGAGCATTTATGGCCGCGCAGAAGTGCCATAAAAAAACGATGAAGGACAGATATGTTGAAGTCTTTCAGTGTTCAGCTGAGGAGATGAACTTTGTGTTAATGGGGGGCACTTTAAATCGAAATGGCTTATCCCCACCGCCATGTAAGTTACCATGTAAGTTCTCCTTGGGTCTCGGCGCTACTCTACGCTCTACGCTGGTAGGAGCTTAAGCTGCTTCCATGACTTTCTGTGTCCCTGGTTCTTTGTGAGGCCGGTGAGGTGGTTACGTAAGGCTTTCCCCTCTGAAATCGGTAGTATCTGGTAATCATTTAAGACCTTGGTTGTGGACACCCATAATTAGAGATGCTACAAATACTTCCTTTCAAATTATATTCTTGCTTTTCCAGTGATAAGCACTTCATTTCTCAAGCTTAGTGTGCTCAAGATAAGCACTGACGCTGGGAGTCAGCATGGCTATCTCAGTATTCTGATACGCATTTCGTGGTAAAATGAAGAGTATGACTGAACATTTACATTTAAAAAAAAAATTCCACACAGTAAGCGCTTCCTAAAGGGCGATTGGATTCCTATCGGGCACTTCCTATATTTTGGGGGGTCAAGTATTCTTGTGGAAAGGATACGCTGAAGAGCATTTCTTTTGCTCTACAGGATATCTACAAGGAGCAAGTGATTCCAAAATAGAAATGCGTGAGTCAACTAGCCAAAGTCCCCATTGGACCCCAGGATCAGTGCTTAACTTCAAGCCCCGCTCTTGCTCATTGACCCCTGGGTGGAAGCCTCCTGAAGTCCTGTTTGAGGGGAATAAGCCCTTTACTCTAGAGATCGAGTTCTGGTTCCTGACTACAGAGCATGGTGGGCATGCAATGTTAGCACGTGGATCATTTTTACACAGCGTACACTTCTTAGATGGCACGTTGGGTATAGTTAAAGACTAGCGCTTGGAGTACAGTGCAAACACACTTTAGAAAGTAAATTTGGATTTATGTGGTTGATTTTAATAAAGCATTTTAGGACATCACTTTCTCGTAAAGCAGAATCTATACTGCCAAACCTGTTTGATATCAAATATAATCCACAGACTATTGGGTGGCACTTAATCCTTTTTTCACCCCCTCGGAATTCCTTAATGCTACTATTCCGTTTACCTTCTGCTTGCTCTCGGTGAATATCTAAGTTCATGAATGAGTTGTTCGCAGTTGAAAACCCATGATGAGGTGGATGAGAGTATCATTGTAGTCTTGAGTCTCCCGTCTGCAGATCACAAGCTGTGTCAGTCAACCATTGTGATTGCCTCTAGTGCTTCTCATCAGGCAAAGGGGGATTTCTTCATGGTGAACAATCCAAATTGTTGTGTAATAACCTTTATCCTTCCTTTACTTTCTTGCTCGCCCTCGAGGAAAATTGGTCTTTGTGGACTTCTTCCTCATTTAAAATTCAGTCGTTGTTGTTGTTTGTTTACTTGGGTTTTTTTGTTTTCAATCAGTTCCAAATTATACGCCCTAATATTAATGGTTGTGTTTTTTGTTGTTGGACTTTTCTCCATCAATGTGTGCTAAAATTCACTATAGTTGATTGCATCTTTCTCCAGAAACTGAAACGTAATTGCAACTTTGTATTAATCTCAAGGACTAATGCATTAAGGGGATGACCGATTATCATTCCCCTCGTGGAATGAGGTAAAGAAACGGCTGCGTTTGACGTTTCTGTCCCTTTGAAGGAACAGCTGCAGGCCAACTTCATTTTGCTAGCTCACTGCCTACCCTACTCCCTGGAACACAAGCGTAGTCACCCTTACATTTGAGAACGTACCAAATACTAGTAACCTGGTGTGTTTATTTGCAAGCCTCTTCTACCTTCCCCTGTTTTGATGCAAAACAGATTTAAACTTGTTTTGTGCTCTTAAGTTGATTCCAACTCTCAGTGGTCACTTACATGTCGGTGGATCTGCCCCTTAGATTCCATAGGCTGTGAGCTGAGTGACAGTCTTGCTGGCTATTTCCCTCAACGGTGGCTGGTGAATTCAAACAACTGACCTGTTGGGTAGCAGTGCTAATCACTTAATGATGGTGCCACCAGAATGTCTACAGTTTATTCGTACTAGAAATGTCTGTCTTCTTGGTGTGACATATTGTAGTTTAATGAATTCCATGGTGGTGGTATAAGCACTGACTTAGTTTATCTGTGCGGCTTATGTGCCTTAATCTGTCCTGTTTGCCCTCCTTTAAGGCCTGGAATCATAACTGTAAGAAATGTAGGTGTTGAACTTAACACAGCTTGGAGTCAGTCAGTAGCCTGGTCTTTGGTCTATTCACTCGTATTCAGTGTAGTGTTTGTTTTCCTCCAGAACATTCGATGGCTGGCATCTGATGTTGGCTGGCATCATTTGTATGATGGTAGAACGACATGCTGTAAGGATTCTAGGGGCTGAGTTTTTTGGAAGTAGGGCTGCCGCCAAGCCAGGTGCATTAATTATTTGCACCTCTGAGACTCCATGTATGTCCATAGAATTGCAGAACATGGTTAAAAGGGTTAAAGAAAGATAATTAGACTTCATTTTGGATCTTTTAAATATGACAAGGTTATGTCTGTGTGCCTGGTATTGAAAATATATGAGCTGGGGCTAGGTGTGAGAAGTACCGACAGACACTCCAAGCTCAGTAGACAATCCAGTTCTCCCCAGTTGAGTACAAACAGCCTGCATAATTGTCAACACCCCACATGCTTAAGTAAATGGCAAGCAGCTGGTCTGATGTGTGAGTTTCTGGCTCTTAAAAACTTGGAATAATCAGAAGGTAAAGAATATTTTTCCCCTTCATCCTGTTTGAGTAGCTTTTAAATCATCTGATCTTTTAGGAAGACTTACACATTATTTATTTGAGGCCATCGCCTAGATTGGATTTATATATATATATAGACTTGAAGCTCTAGGTAACTTTTAAAAGCTAATCTCTCAGTTGACTGTAGGGGTGAGGAACACACAGCTGATCTACCACCTGTCGATCCAGTCGCTTTGGGATGCTCTGTACTTTGCATCATACAGTACAGCTGACCCTTGAGCAACAGGTTTGAACTCTGGAGCCACTGAGTGGGAATTTTTTCTTTTTTAATATGTTAATGTTAAAAGAGTATTTTCATTTATCAGGGCAGGCCCCCCCCCACGGGAAACAACCCTAACCTCCTGTCCTGCATTGTTCAAGGGTCAGCTGTAGTCTGTAGTCATAATACCACCGAATGATGTTTTCCCATAACTTTTTCTTAGACAACTCTACTGCAAAGATAGATGACAAAAAGAAGTAGCAACATACTTTTCCCAAGTGAAGAAAACAAGATTTTAGTTTGAACTTTTATTAAAAGTTAGTCCCATATGTCTTTCCTCAAAGGGTTGCATGTGGTAACTGGCGTTCAGAAGTGCAGAAAAACAGCTGCGACAACCAAAGTGCCACAGAGACTTCAAGCTTGCATGCTAAGACCAGTTCTTTGGGTTGTTGGAGTATGGTTTGGGAGATTACCTCTTAGGGTTACCTGTATATGGCACGGGGTGATGTAAAGAACACTTTCTTTTAAATTTGTTTTAGACTAGTGGCCTCATGGCCTTAATGTTACATTTATGTTGGCTGATGAAAATGTGTCTCAAAGTCTCTCTTTTTGCTTATTTAGGCTTGTCTCCTCCCTCCTACACATTTCCAGCTCCTGCGGCAGTTATTCCCACTGAAGCTGCCATTTACCAGCCCTCTGTGCTTTTGAACCCACGAGCCCTCCAGCCCTCCACAGCCTACTATCCAGCAGGCACTCAGCTCTTCATGAATTACACAGCATACTACCCCAGGTTAGTCTCAGCAGGACAGAGACAAAGGGCTCCTTTTACAACCAGTGACTGTGCTCGCAAAAGAATATTTGTCTCTACGTGGAAAGTTAGCACGACAGTGAGTAGCTTCTGGTTGTTTCAAAACAGACTGACAAATAAGTTTTCTTTTTAAACTGTATACTGACAACGTAATCTTTTAGGTTGCCTATGTATACAACTTTCCATTTTTGTAATCTCTGTCATAGTCAGGCAATGGAATGTAAATGAATCACAAAATGAGAAATCCATGATGGGAATCATTTTAATTCACAGTAAATGAGCACATGTTGAATCTTTCTATAACCCCATCTAGAACTGGACTATTGACTACTTTCTGAGAGTACACATATTTCTAAATCTTTGGGGGTTGTGTGTGTGTGTGTGTACGTATGTACTGACCTTCAGAGGGGTAGAAGTATATAAAACGGAGAAGAATGCTGCGTCAGTGTGGGAGCTGAGAGAAGTTTTAGTTTCATTTCTTCTAACTGGGACAAGTCACTTAATTTTTCTGGCACTACAAGTATTTGTGGGAGCAGGAGGGCAGAGGGAAACTCCCTTCCAGCTCTGATTGCCTGTAATTCTAACTGGGTGTGTGAAGGGTCTTCAGAAACTTTGTGGGAAAATTACCATTGTCTTTTCACTGATCAAAAAAAATTTTTAAGTCCCAGCATATATCCTCTCTTTTAAAAATCTTCTGCCAATAAATGGGTTACTTTTGTAAAATCAGATATATGATATATACATATCGGATATAAAATATTTTTTTGATGTAACAAATACTGCTCAGAACTAAAATGAAGTAGGTACATATGGTTGGTATTCTGTTAGGTGGACTGAAACGCACCCATTCTTCCCTATCCTGGCTGTGTTTATTTATTTATTTGTTTGTTTTTTGTTGTTGTTTTGTTTTTTTAAATCAATTTATTGGGGCTCATAAAATTCATCACAATACATACATCAATTGTGTAAAGCACATCTATACATTTGTTGCCCTCATCATTCCCAAAATTCGCTTGCCTCTTGGGTTCCCGGAATCAGCTCATTTTCCCTTTTTTTGATGTTTTTCCGGATTATAAATTAAGAAATATACTTAATTTATTGAAATGCACATAAAATTACAACAAATTTACAATGCACACATGCTAGATTTTCAAGACATGTAAAATATGTTATCCTTGTACTGTCTGTCCTTAATCATTGCAGTATGTTAAAGTCAATTTCAGAAGTTCTTAACAAGCATAATGGAAGCATTTACAAAGAGTAAAAGAAATGAAATCATGCTTGCCAGAAGTCCTACGTTGTGTACAGTTCTTCATGTTCTATATATTTTTTCTGTGTCCAAATTTCCATTTAATTTTTTTTTTCTTTTAAAAAAAATCATTTTATTAGGGGCTCATATGACTCTTACCACAATCCATACATACATCAATTGTGTAAAGCACATTTGTGCATTCATTGCCCTCATCATTCTCAAAACATTTGCACTCCACAAAGCCCCCAGCATCAGGTCCTCATTTTTTTCCCCTCCCTCTCCGCTCCCCCCTCCATCATGAGCCCTTGATAATTTTTTTTTTTTTATCATTTTATTAGGGGCTCATACAACTGTTATCCCACTCCATACACACATCAATTGTGTAAAGCGCATTTGTACATCGTTTCTCAACTGGCTGTGTTTAATTGTGTTTCCTGCCACCACTAACTTGAGTTTTCCAGCACTGAGCAAGAACTCTGGGGGAATCACGGGAGCTTGTAGTCACTGAATTACTTTCTGTGGGTTTCGCTAGAAAACTTCAAAACATTCTTTAGCACTATAGGAAAATTATTTTCTGTTCTTGGGGGAAAGTCATCTGAGTCAGTCGGCTGGTGGTGGTTTATAGACTCAGAGCACTGGTAACTTCCCGGTTGAGTGTTGTGTCGGGCTGCAATCCCCAATCTGTTGCCTTCCTTGGACCCTAGCACAATTACTTGCCTGGGGGTGTGTTCTGGTTAGAAGGAAGTCCTGTGTCTGCATGTCTTACATCATCAGAATGTCAGGAGTAGACTGCACTGTTACTCTGATGGCTGGGTGCAGTTCTCATGCCCATGGTGCACTTGGGCAGAGTATCTGATTTCAACAGACCTGCTAGCCGAGCTCTGTTAGATGCAGAAATCTTTTAGAAAGTTTCTCAGCACGATGAAATGGGAGTCTCAGTTTTGAAGGCCCCAATGTAGAAGGAACTGGCATTCTTGGTTTATTATAGTGTCTATATTTGGACCCTGATTGTAGGTGGATTTTTTTTTGTACTAGAAATTTAAAAATTTATGTGCCCATTGCTATTACAATGCTTCTATAGGACACTCATAAAAGTGGAAATTGTGAATTGAAGGACCATGTGTATTATATTTAAGTTAATAAACCTAGATTTCCTCATATCGTGTTTAATTATTTTGTTTACATTTCCTAATTCATGAGTGTTCTATGCTCCAATCTATACCGCTAAGCAGTATTTTAAAATAGTCAAATATACTGATCGCTTTTGCAAAAAACCAGGAATGTATACAACAGGACATGATTATGGGATATTTGAGGCTATTGAAATTCTGTCATTGACATTAATTTCTCAATGTTAGCAAAGCGAATATAATTTGGTTATTAGGAAAATTGTGGAACACTATACACTAGCATAAAAAGGGGTATTAATGAGAAGTTCAGGAATTTTGAGTGTCTCACTTTAAATACAGCTTCTATCATTTAATTTAGTTTACCTTAAAATTAATTCTGTGTGTTAACTTAAAAACATTAAAATACTAATTAGCAGGTTTCTAAAAGCTTACCCTTACCCTCTCAAAAAACTGAGATTTTTGACTTGCTGGATTTTACTCTTGTTGAGCAAACCTTTACTGAGCACCTTCTGTGTCTTTGGAGTAAGGTTTAACATAGAGGAGCTGATAGAATTTACTGCCATGTAAAATATTCCTGACTTTCAAAAGAGTTCTGAAACTGCGAAGCATTGTCTTTATTGTCATCTCTAATAGTATGTTTAAAATCCTAGAGGAAATCTGAGAATGTAAGAATTTCATTTTAAGGACATAGATTACTTGGGGAGAATTTAGAGTCACATATGAATCCAAAAATTACCTTTTACTTTATTGTTAATGAGTTTTTAGAAACGTAACATGAATTTGAAACATGTTAAAAAGCAATGAAATAAAAGCACAAGGTTTTGTATTTTCTTTGCCCCTTGTAAGAAGATAAGTTATTCAATATCCTATAGCTTAGCCCTAATAAGTTAGGGTCATCTTAGGCGAGGGGGTAGGGAAGGCTTGGCGGTCTTGAGTGAATCCTTATTTGGCTGCCCGGGTAAAATGGTGATGGTGGACAAATGCCTTCCTAGAGGTAATTCTTTGCACCTAAGCAGGAAGGCATTTTACAGTGTCTGGTTTTGTTGTGTACAGTTAGCTGTGTTGTGTGCTGGAACACCTTACAATCAGACTAGAAGAATACTAAATCTCTTTACAAGAGGTTTACAATTTCTGTTTTGACACCTTGCCACATTTTAAAAATGTTTTTATTGAGGGAATTGTATGTTTGCATGCAGTTGTGAGAATGATAATGAGACCGTTTGTACGCTTTGCTCAGTTTATCCCATGGGTAAGATTGGCCACTTGTTTACTTTTTAAATTTTCTTTTTGATGGTCTTTTGATCAGATAAAAAAATAAACATAAAAAAGATTTAAAGGGTTTTGGTTTTTTTTGTCATTTGCAACCTAAATATTTACAGCCAAAAAAGCAAACAGGAATTTGGCGTCTAATGAAATGACACCAGGCTATGGTGGGACCAAGAATCACTCACTGGTGGTGGATGGGAATGGTGGATTCTCAGGCTTTTCTACCTGGATGACACAAGCCAGAGAAATTACCAGATTTCCACTACTCATCAGTAAGAATTCGGTGAGCTTTCATAGAGGCAATAGTCCTGTGCGAGCTAAAGACTTTATTCATATAGTGAGCAGTTGAGGAATTTAAGTTTTAAATATGCTTATAATTATTTGAAACATGACATAAAAATGATCAAATGCAGTGGGCTCCAAAATAGTCACTTAGTCAATTACTGATAAAAATTAGTTTTCATTTGTAGGTCTGTTATTTAACATTTTTCTTAGGAATTTGAAATCCTCTATAACTAATATAACTTAGTCCTGTTTGACGGGTGACTCTCATTTATACTTTTTAGAGGATACGTAAAAAATTCTGTGCTTGGATTCCTTATCTTTTTCTGAGCCATGATAAGTTTTATGTTGTCCGTATTTCTGTGTTGACAGAAAATCCATACGTTCTTTGAAACTACTCCTGTGTTTAAAGTTTTCTCTTTGGTTCTATAACAAAGCCTTCCTTAATTTTTTTAAACTACATAGGATGTGATAAAAAGTTTTCTGATAACTCAGTATTGCATTTCCCATGAGAAGTTGTAAATATCCCAGAAAGTAACTAATTAATATGAACTAAAGTCAACTTTAATTAATTGAAAGCTTTTCTATTTATGTTTTCTTAAATTGTTTTGAGAGTAAAATTTGCATACCATAAAACCTACATGAGTGTGCTGCCATTAAGGAAGACCAATATTTGAATATTTCCGTTTCTTGAAAAACTTGTGCTCTTTCGTAGAAACACCCAAACCCTCGCCCTTCTGCCGTTTTTGCGGTCTCTTTCTTCCACCCTTGAGCAGCCAACAATCTACGTGTTTAATTTCGTCTCTTCTGGATAGTTCATATAAATAGAGTCATATGTCATCTTCTGTGACTAGATTTTATTTTCTCCTATTAACATATTTCTGGTTTTTGGCCCTAAGGTAGCATCCTGCTATGAACAATTGTGAATGTACAAGTTATTTTGTGTAAATATGTAATTTCAGTGGTCTTGGAAGCAGCAATCAAGAAAGCAAGTGATGAATTGTTTTGAGACAAATCAGCTGCAACAAGACCTATTTAAAGTTTTAAAGAGGGCAGGCAAAACTCTGAGGACATAGGTGTGCCTGGCGGAAGCCTTGGCGTTTTCAGTCACCTTTTATGCATTTGAAAGCTAGACAATAAGGAAGACCCGAGAAGAATTGAGTTCATCTGAATGGTGGTGATGGAGGAGAGTAGTATTGAAAGTACCCCCAAAAAGAAAGTACGCCACAATGCCAGAATTAGTTTTCTTTTTTTGAAGGAAGTATTAGGTAGCTTAGCTTAGGGGCTGGGGCGTCCATTACACGTGCTCAGAATGCTCCTTAGAAGCCAGGTTGGTGAGATGTACTTTTTGTACTTATCAGCAAAGACCAGTCCCTGGTAAAGGGACATAAGGACTTCATGCTTGGTAGAAGGTTCAGGGGAAAAGTGGACCCTTGAGGTGATGAGATGTCGCAGTGGCTGCAACCAAGGGCTCAAATATAACAATTGGAAGGATGGTACAGGATTAGGCAGTGCTTTGATCTATGAGTCCGGACCAATTTGACAGCAGCTAGCAATATCTGGAGGAGCCCTGGTGGTGTCGTGGTTACACATTGGACTGCTAACCACAAGGCCAGCGGTTTGAAACCACCAGCCAGTTCCATGGGGCTGAAAGATGGGGCTTTCTACTCCCCTCAAGAGTTACAGTCTAGGAGACTCGTAGGAGCAGTTCTACCCAGTTGCAGAGCGTCACTGTGAGTCAGTATTGACTGGATGGCAGTGAGTTTTATTTTGTTTTTAATAATACCCAGAGCCCTGGTGGGTTACGTGTGGGACTGCTAGCCACAAACTCAGTTTGAAACCACCGGCCACTCCTTGGGTGAAGGACGAAACTTCTGAATCTAGTAAAGACCTATAGTTCCAGAAAACCACAAGACAGTTCTACTCTGTCTTACAGGGTCGCTGTGAATCAGCGTTGACTTCATGGTAATGAACTTGAGCACAGTGACACCCTTTGAAGGGAACTGCTGGGTCATGTGACTTTCACCGATGGCATCACCATTTTAGATCTGCAACAATGAACAACATTATCCGTTTCTCCACTTTAATTGGTGGTGATGGTTTTTGTTGTTTGTATTTCCTTAGTGACTGGTGGTGATTTATGTGCTTTGGGCTATCTTTTATTTGTGGAGAAATTAATATTCAGGTCTTTTTTTCATATTATAATTAGATGGTCTATTATTACGTTGGAAATGTTCTTTGTATATTCTAGAGCCAAGTCCTTTACCAGATAATTTGCAGATATTTTATCTCTTCCTGTAGGTTGCCTTTTCAACCAGTAAAAGGGTTAAATGTCCTTACAAGCACAAAAGCTTTTCATTTTTATGAAGTTCAGTTCATTTTTTCTTATTCGTTGATGTTGTCTGTAACACAAAGTTATGACAATTTCCTTCTAAATTTTGTGTCATTTTAGCTCTGTACTAGGGTGTTTGATCCAATTTGAGTGAAGGATTTTGTATTAGGTGAAGCAGTGGCTTAAATTGGTTGTTTGTGTTATCTGGTTTTCCCAGCACTGTGTATTGAAAGCTATTCTTCATATAATTGTCTTGACAGCCTTGTTGACAATCAATTAACCTCAATTTTAATAGTTTATTTGTGGACTTAATTTTATCCTGTTGGTTTATCAAGTCTACCCTCAATGCCAATGCTGAAATTTCTTGATTACTGTAACTGTGTACCAAGTTTTAAAAGTTGAAAAGTGTGTTTTATTCTTTTCTAAGAGAATTTTGGCTATCTTGGCTAATTTGTTTCCATGTAAGTTTTTTTTAAAGCCAGCTTGAATTTCGGTAGTGGTTGCATTTCGTTTATACATGAATTTGGGGGTGTTACCATTTTAAGAAGTGGTACCATTCCATAGAAGTGGTCTATTTTCCCACTTATATAGATCCTTTATCTCCCTTAATGATATTTTACAGCTTTCACTGTATACATTTTTTAAAAATCATTTTATTGGGGGCTCCTACACCTCTTATAAGAATCCATACATCAATTGTATCAAGCACATTTGTACATGTGTTGCCATCGCTTCCAAGATATTTTCCTTCTACTTGAACCCTTGGTATCAGCGCCTCCTTTTTCCCCTCCTTCCCCCCTCCTATCCTCCTGGTGAATCCTTGATAATTTAGAAATTTTATTTTCATATTTTACACCGTTCGCTGTCTCCCTTAACCTATGCACTGCATAAATCTTAACTTTTAATACGTCTTTTAAAAATGTATCCCTAACTATTATTTTCCTTTTCCGATGGTTCATTTCTAATGTTTAGAAATGCAATTGATTTTTGTGTATTGGTCTTGTAACCTATAACCATACAAAACTCATTTAGTACTCTTAGTAGCTTTGGCAGTAAATTCCTTTTGATATTCTGCATAAAAAGAATTCCTATTGACAACAAAATGGTTTTTGCCTCTGACCTGTCCTGTATTAAGGCACTCACTCGTGCTGATCTCACTATCTCGATGGTGAAAGATCTGCTGTATTTTCCCTATGGTGCCTTCTGCACAACCGTAATAGTCATTGCAGAAATTAACAATGGGAATCCAGGTTGTGTTGTATTTAAGCCTCATCTAAATAGTTTCTATTATTGAATAGTTTCTATAATTGGCATAGCCTTGTATTGCTACTTGGACTTTTTATTGTGCCATTATTGTATTTTAGTTGCATTTTAAAGGTACTTGAGTTTGGACATTTGGCTTATAGGAAATCTTTTAAGCAAGATGGATAGAATCCTTGAATGTTAGTCTAGCCATGAAACTAAGTTTTATATTCTGGAATTGACCTGATTTTCTATCTAATACGGACATTTTTAGTATCCAGTATTGAAGTATATGGGGAGTTAGTATGTGAGGCTCTCGAAGCTATATTTGACTCAGTACTTGGCATTTGATAGGAGTAAATACGGTGTTTGAATGGCAGTTGTGATGGGAGAAGGCATTGAGAAATAGGAGTAGTTGTGTTCTGGCTTGATGAAGAGCTAACTGGTTGTGCAATGTTTGGGAAAGTAATTATATTGTTTCTGCCTCGTTAGAAGGAGGAGGGGTGGCTGACCCAAAGTCCTGGCATTCTGCTCTTGCTGTGCTCCTTAAGCTGATGTTCTGCTTTAAAGGGTGGCTTTTTATTTTTTAATGTAGTCATTTGGAGATCTTTACAACAGATTGATACATTAAGTTCACTCTCGAGTTTCTGGTTTTAAATTAATTGACATGGCACCTCTGGGTCTTAAAGAGTTGTCATATTGCCCCCTGTGACTCTCGTGTGCAAACAGTTGATGGTTACTGCTCTGGAGCCTGAAACAGCATCCAGACTTTTGGAATAATTAAGTGGTTTGGCAGTTATGGACATGGAAAGAGAGAGGACATAACTGGTGGCACTTTATAGTACAGGAATTCTTTTAATATGTTAAATAATTGAATCTTAACAGCCAACCTGTGAAACATACAGCTCACTGACATCAATTCGATTCCGACTCAGAGTGACCTTATAGGACAAGATAGAAGTAACTGCCTCTGAAGGTTTCTGAGACTAACTTCAGGCCAGTAGAAAGCCTCATATTTCTCCTGTTGAGCAGCTGGTGGTTTCAAACTGCTGACCTTGCAGTTATCAACCCAATGCACAACCACAAGAGTACCAGGGCTCCATGAAACAAGTTTGGAAGGTGTTATTATCTCTGGTAACAAATAAAGAAGTTGAAGTTCAGAGACATTGACTCATTCAAGGTGTGCTAGTATGAAGCCGTGGTTGGGCTATCAGGCACCTCTGGTACCTTTTCTATTAATCCCTCAGATAGGATTGTGTGTGAAAGATTACAGAAGGTTTTTCGTTCCTTGTTTTGGAAATGGAACATTTACCTACTTAGAAATATAAATAAGGCTGAATGTCTAAAACAAAGGGTCTGTATTACCCCTTAAACTAATGTATAGCATGCAGCTTGTTTTTATTCCTGTTTGTGCATTGTTTTTCCTCGGAAGGACACGAGCATCAGTTGCAGTGGTGGAAACCAGAATGGATAGGGGTCACAGGTAAAACTGGTTGTGTAGTTAGTTGTGATCATAGTTAGTCTCTCCTTGTCATGATTATTTATTTTGAATTATTTCTAACCTCTCTTTTCAGTTAGGTCTTATTAAATTATTGATCATGGGCCCTGTCTCAGATACTTTGCTTTGATGCAGGGTGGTCTTACTATTTCTTGTGAAATGCGTTTGTGTGTGTATGTAGTAAGACAGTTGATCTTTTGGGAAGAATCACTTCAGAAATGTTCGGTGCCTCTGGCTGTGGTTTCTATTAGCCCTTTGTATTCTTGCTTTTTCATGCCCATAGAATTCCTGATATCTATCTGTTAATCATCAATGAGCTGGGATTTGACAGGGTGCTTTGTGGTTGAGTGGCTGTGATAGTTTAATTCTTTCCTTCCTCTTTGTTTATCTTTCTTTTTTTTTCCTTTTTTTTTTCCGAAAACCAGATCCTTGAGGCAGCCTTGTACTTAGCTCTGCTTTAACATCTAATTTTCAACTTTGGCGTTTGTGGAAATAAGAACCGGAGGCACTAAGGTGTTTTTACTTGTCTCGGTACAGCAACTACCATAGTTTTGACACATAACATGCGTATGTAGATAGCATGCACTGAAAACTACCATGTTGAGAGTGTTTACAAAAAACTGTAACATACACACGTTGTTTGGATAGAAATTCGGTAGCTCTAGAAAGCGTGGAAAAGATTACCTTGAGAAAGTCTGTTTCCCTAAGTAACTAATGTTTTTAGAGTGAATATTCAACATTGTCATTCCTATTGGTTTACTGTGCTTTCTCTCCCTTTAGCCCCCCAGGTTCGCCTAATAGTCTTGGCTACTTCCCTACAGCTGCTAATCTTAGCGGGGTCCCTCCGCAGCCTGGCACGGTGGTCAGAATGCAGGGCCTGGCCTACAATACTGGAGTTAAGGAAATTCTTAACTTCTTCCAAGGTTACCAGGTCAGTAGCTTGAAGAAGGGGAGAAAAAAAACCACAACCCAGTGACCTTCTTCCTTCAGTTGGTTTGTCTGGAGAATGGAGCCAGGAAAGAAGTGAGAGTCTTTGAACGCTGTGTGTGCACATTCGGTTGGATTTGCTTATGGAGGCCATGCCAGGGGAGGCGCGTGTGTGAATGTTCATCTGTGACAAGACAGGGCTCGCTTGCTTTCTGTTACCTCAGTTCTTCCAACTCACGTCTGTCGGTGCGTCTTTGGAAAATGGAGTGAGTGTGTTAAAGCGCATCATAGCCCATAGCAGTCCGTTTTGGATCTTCTCTTTTTAATTACAGGATTGGCTGCAAAGGTGTTTTCCTCAAAAACGACTATGCTCGGTCACTAAAAAGTACATAAACACTCCACTTCATTTATTCTTAGAACAAATATTCATGAAAACATTTTAAAAGTGAATGAGGCTTCTGTTTAAATCATAAAAATAACATCAACTAAACTAACCCACAGCCATTGATTCACTTCTGATTCACAGCGACCCTTGTCTCTTTAGAGAGGCGGACAGCCTCCCTCTCTTCCTCGCAGCAGCTGGTGGGTTTGAACAGGACTGCCCTCGCCCAATTAGCATCCCCAGGGCTCCATCTGGTGGCTCCACAGGGCACTCATATCTCTCTGCAATGATCTGTGTTTGTCAAGGCATTGTTTTCTGGCTTAACCCTTTCATGACCAGTTTATTTTCTACCCTTTTTTGTTTGTTCAACACCATGTGTTTTCATCAGTAGAAGACATGCTGAATCGAGGAAAATTTCCAAAATTTTGTTATGAAATGTGGATATCGATACATATGGGATCACATGTTTCCCTCTGGACTCACTGTACCTTCTAGACAGTTCAGGGACCTGTGTGTATGATATTTGCACAAATGTGGAATCATTGTGAGAAAGACGGCTTCCAACAATTCACAGAAACTTGGGAATAGAAGACATATCTCCCACTCAAAAAGTCCAAAGAGAAAAGTTTTGCAAGAATCACACCTCTAGGATGATAACCATAACCCCCAAGGAGAAAAAGCAAGGGGCTATTCTATGCCTTGGGGAATCATAAGGGGTTTCTTGGAAAAATTATTTTACAGTGAAAAAAAATCTCTTCACACTTCAAATCTCATAGTTACAGGCAACCTGAACTCCTTATAATGCTTCACAACCACAAGCTTGCAGTCTGTCTTTCCTGCCTGTAGCGATAACAAAACCTATTGTCATGGAGTCCACTTGACTCGTAGCTACCCCCAGAAAGGCAGAGTAGAACTGCCCTGTTTCCAGGGCAAAAGGTCTTTTTTTTTTTTTTTCCTTTATTTTTTTGTGAACAAATCTAACTAACTCATCATGGAATAGAACCTAGACTCAGAGGGGTGCATCAGAGGGCTGTGTCCTGCATGGTTTGTCTCCTCAGTCATTGTCCACGGGACTCTGAGAAGCTGTAGGAATATGCAGGCGCAGGCTCCAGGCCCGGCTTCATCTCCGACGTTGTGGAAAAGGACTGTACATCACGGGGCGCCGAGCCCTGTGCTCCTCCAAAGGGCAAAAGATCTTATTGGAAGCCAATATTCACATTTTTTCTCCTTCAAAGCAAGCGGGGCCTTTGAGACCCTCTCCTCCTGGAACAGACTTTGCTCAAGCCTTTAGAGTTGAGAAACTGCTCTAGGCGTGTAACATAGCTTTTGTGTACTTGCAGGACAGACAGTACAATCCCATAAAGGTGGTATCTGCTGACACGGTTTCACTATTACAGGGACTTTACCAGCTTGGCATCCATGAATCCTGGGGGATTGTCATCTCAGCTAAGATGATCCCAGTGCTGAGGTTATGTGCCCCCAAACCTTTCAATTGTCTGTCTGGTTTTTGTTTTTTTGAGAAACGCTAACAAGAAAATATTTTAGTTAAACTACAGAAACAATGGTTATGGTACAGAATGTTCATAAGTGAAAAAGATACACCATGTTGCAAGTGCTTACAAAGTTACATTTGTTTTCTTAACATTTAAGGTCATACATGAAGATGATTGGGTTTAACATTTGGGAGAGCGGGGTGAGAAGGGGGGAAAACGTGCATTTATCATCAGCTAAATGTGCTCACTGGATGCTGTATTTATGTGCTAGGCCTGGTCCTAATTCTTTCTAACAAAAAGGGATATTTTGTGAGAAATCTCTGACTGATAATAACCGTACAAAATGGACCAGAAGCCATCTTTTTTTTTTTAATTACTGATGGTTATAGTGCATTCTAAAGATCCCGGACAGTGTTGTGGGCTGCACGTTCGACTGCTAACCGCAAGATCAGCAGTTTGAAACCACCAGTGGCTCCTGGGGAGAAAGATGAGGCTTTCTATTTCCATAAAGATTTACAGGCTCAGAAACCACAGGGACACGGGCATATAGGGCAGGTGTGAGTTTGAGTTGACTCTGGCAGTGAGAGAGTTTCGTAAAGAAAGGGTCATGTTCAATGTCCCCATCTCCTCACCCCCATCAGTATGTCTTGGCTCTTCTCTAACAATTGTGCGCCTGTCAGAGCCTTTGAGGGAATAGACAGCTGCTTCCCAAAGTTGGTGTCTGCATCGCTGAAATCATTAGAGGAAAGAGTGGGAACTTTTGCGGAAAACTATTCTAAAAACAGTTAATCTCGGGGAGAAAATCTTTTTTTTTTTTTCCTTCAGACAAAAGGAAGTCTCAGGCGTTAGTGGCCAGCTCAAGTTTTCTTTTAAGGTTGTTTGAATTTGTCACTGTTGAACTTGTAAAATCACACTGAAGAGACTGAAGTGGTTTTACACACATTGAGAATGGATTGGAACAAAACTGCTCCCTCTAAGAAGTGTGTCGTGGCTATTTTTTGTCGTAATTTATTTTAACTGAAGCAACTAATAGTAATTCTTCCTAGATTTATAAGTGAAAAGTTGATATACACCTCAAAATTGATGTAATATAACATCTCTTTATAGCTATTTATCTTTTTAGTAATTTCTGGAAAAGCATTTAAGATCAGAGTAGGGTTACCAGTATAACTTGAAATATACATTGAACATGGCATTTGGCTTTGTTTTTAAAATGCTTAAAATTTATTTACCAAATCAATATGTTAGGATTATCTAGAAACTTAAGTGATCTTAGATAATTCAGGATATCAAATTATTTTGATATTTCCTTGAAGCAATTTGGGTATTACAGGTGTTGAGAATTACAAATTCAAAATCCTTCACATCACTGCGGTTAGCCGTCATTAGGGGTCTGTGCTTCCTCTGTTATTTCCTATAAGGTCAGTCAGTCAAGTCGTAGCCATTTGGTATCTGGGAGCACTCCAGATTCGCTGTGGATTTGTCTTAAGATTGAACAATCACTTGTTTTGTTTTAAAAACACTCCCTCTCCCCACCCAGTGTCTGTTACTCTTACAGTGTTTATCACTGACTCCTAAGGGAAGGTGTAGCTTTGTTTTCTAGCAACTTGTGACAGATATTTTAATATAAATTATAATTTAAGAAATACCTGCGTAATATGGTTGATTGAAACAGAAAATATATAATGTGATTAATTATATGTGCCCTTTGGTGGATGAAATACAGTTAAATATAATCTTTGAGTGGTTGTTCCTCCTGCCCTTAGCAGAAATCCTTTAGTAAAATACTCCAACCTTGCGTTTTTAATATTTCATTTTCTGGGTAAAGCCAAAAAATAATAGGGCTTTATAGGAAGATAATTTTGATGGTTTACAGCAAGATGTCGTCAAATCTACACTCTTATAAATGTGCCTGGATTGTGCCCATTTTCATAAATGCAACAATAGATGATAGAATACAGTCTATTTGAATGCTGTGATCATAACTTTTGGAGGATTGGCAGAATTCTCTAATAAAACTATCTGGTGCTCGATTTAGAAACATAAGTGCACCAATAGGATGAGTAGCAGATTGTGTGGACAAACTATGAAAATAGCTCCAGGAGGGGGGTTACTGTGGTCACTAGGATAACTTGTGTGCATGTTATAAGCTGATAAGTCCCTTATTTTGAGATGAGTTTTCAGGTAATGTAACAAGTCTAACTCTGCCGCCCTCTCTGTCAGTGGCTTCGCATGTTCAGTCATCAGTGGCAGTTTTTGCTGCTCAAAGAAATGACTTTCATCAGTGTTCATTTAGACTACTTTTTTTTTTAAATCATTTTATTGGGAGCTCATACAACTCTTATCACAATCTATACATACATCAGTTGTATAAATCACATTTGTACATTCGTTACCCTTGTCATTCTCAAAACATTTGCTTTCTACTTAAGCCCCTGGCATCAGCTCCTCATTTTCCCCCTCCCTGCCTGCTCCCCCCTCCCTCATGAACCCTTGATAATTTATAAATTATTATTTTGTCATATCTTGCCCTGTCCGTTGTCTCCCTTCACCCACTTTTCTGTTGTCTGTCCCCCAGGGAGGAGGTTATATGTAGATCCTTATAATCGGTTCCCCCTCTCTAACCCACCCTCCTAGTATCGCTACCCTCACCACTGGTCCTGAAGGGATCATCCGTCCTGGATTCCCTGTATTTCCAGTTCCTATCTGTACCAGTGCACATGATGGTCTAGCCAGATTTGTAAGGTAGAATTGGGATCATGATAGTGGGGGGGGGGGGGAAGCATTTAGAAACTAGAGGAAAGTTGTGTGTTTCATCATTGCTACACTGCACCCTGACTGGCTCAGCTCTTCCCTGCGTCCCTTCCATAAGGGGATGTCCAGTTGCCTACAGATGGGCTTTGGGTCCCCACTCTGCACTCCCCCTCATTCACAATGATATGATTTTTTGTTCTTTGATGCCTGATAAATCATCCCTTCGACACCTCATGATCACACAGGCTGGTGTGCGTCTATGTGGTTTTTGTTGCTTCCGAGGTAGATGGCCGCTTGTTTACCTTCAAGCCTTTAAGACCCCAGAAGCTATATCTTTTGATAGCCGAGCATCATTAGCTTTGTTCACCACATTTGCTTATGTCCCCGCTTTGTCTTCAGCAATCATGTTGGGAAGGTGAGCATCATGGAATGCCAGTTTAATAGAACAAAGTATTCTTGCATTGAGGGAGTACTTGAGTCGAGGCCCAATGTTGGACTTCTTAATAACTAAGATTTCTGCTCACTGTCTTATTTGGATCTCTAGATTACTTTACAGAATTTATCCATTCATATTTCAAATTCACTGAGTTGTTTGGAGATCATTAGGTATCGAGCTTCTTGTATAATGTTTTGCAAATAGTTGGTGTTCGAATTTTTACTATCCATTGTATCTATAGTTTGCTGCTTAGCTC
Organism: Echinops telfairi; assembly: GCF_000313985.2. Lineage (NCBI taxonomy): Eukaryota > Metazoa > Chordata > Mammalia > Afrosoricida > Tenrecidae > Echinops > Echinops telfairi. Next base: position 44,344,120 of record NW_022103896.1, on the reverse strand, counting down.
TACTGTGAAACACCTGGAGTGTTTGGTTCCATGAGTTGCTGTGATTTGATGCTCTGTTTTCATTCAGGTGGAGTTCATGGTATTTAGATGTGTTAAGTATGGCATGATAAAGGAAGGCTGGGGATGATCAGTTAGGACTGGGCTCTTACAGTCTTGTTTCCTCTAGTCCAAATGCCGTATAATACTGTTGGTAAATCTCCTCAGTTGAAATACTAACCATCCATAGTGACTGCGTTGTCCCTCTTTTGATCCTGTTCATTTTAACTTGCATTTTAGTATGCAACCGAGGATGGACTTGTACACACAAGTGACCGGGCCAGGACTCTACCCAAAGAGTGGGTTTGTATTTAAGGGCCCCAGCAGTTAGACCAGCCTCAGAAAAGAAGGTAAGGCTGTATGATGATGTAAACAGTTAAGCTAAAAAGACCCCAGTCTGGAGTCTGCACGTGCCTCCGCCGCCAGGTGGCGGTTTGAGTCTTATTTCTTGTGTTAGACATGAAGGCAGTCATACTCCGGTTCTTTTCCAGGACAGACCAGTCTTTGGTCCTTTACCAAAGGTGTACTGCACACAGAACCGTTTTGAGTTTTAAGCAGCACAAAGGAACAACCACCAATTTAAAAAAGAAATGAAGGCAGTCGTCTAAGTTGAGAGTATTTACTCAACACTTACCGACGAGAGTTACGTGTTATTTTGCAGTAAAAACTGCCAAAAAATAAATAATTAACTGCAAGGGAAAACTTGCCTGTGTGGAAACCATGTGCTCTGTTACCTGTGAGAAATATACAGACTTGGATATACTTTAAGGGCTTGGCTTCATTCAAACAACTGTGAGATTTTTGCTCCACATCTTTTCTGTCTTCTAAAACTAAATCTGGAGGGGATGTTACCTTGATATGGTTCTTTGTAAGTAAATATTTGGTTTACTCTTAATCTACCATCATTTATGAATGGATAATGGAATTCTGTGTCAGGGGGCTTGTTCAGCGAATCCGGTGGTTGATATCGTCATCTTCTGGGGGTGGGCGGGGATTGGTCCCCTGGCGTGTCATTTTCAAACTTTACTGTTTCGATGCCTTTGGGGCTTTGTGTAGGATTCAATCACATAGACTTGGGATGAGGTTGTCGATAGCCTTTCACCCTTGAGAAGTGGTCTTGGGTTTGCAGCTCCTCATCCTGAACATGTGTAAACTGAAGTTCTGTTTTAAATGGTTCTCCAAGGAGGTGGAAATGGAAGCCAAGGTTCTCTGCTGTGTTCTGTGACATTTCAGGATGTTTGAGCGGCCAGTGCGCACTCGGCCCAATATGTTGCAACAGAACAGTCTTTGGTGTTTTCACAGTGGTGAGAGGAAGCACATTATTCTAGCCTGTTGATCGCTTTTTTGTTTTTTTGTCCTTCCAAGTCATCTCTGTGACGCCTGTGAAATAGATATGTGCCCCTTTAGCCATCAGCGTATTGGATAGGACATGACTGGGCATACAGAACTGTTGATGGCGGCACACTTGAGCCTCTCAGCCATTCTACCCTCTGCTTTTATATTCAGGCCCTGGTAGTGACCCGACTTTATCAGATGTTTTGTCAAGATTCAGAAAATGTTTGTCTTTCTTTTCATCTTTAATAAAGCCCGGTTAATTTGTCTTTACATTAAGAATTTTTAAAACTTCATGTAAGCACTGTGAAGTTTTGGGGATAAATGATCTCATCTTGACCTTGGGAATAAACATTGGAAGAGCCCTGTGTGCACGTTGTGATGAGGCTTGAATATATTATTTGAGTTCAGAGATAATCAATTCCACCACTCAGGAATAACCGTGGGGAATATTTTCTTTCCATTTCTTTCAGTGTGCCTTTAATTTTGGATGTTTATTTTCACATGATCTTTTATTATGACATTTATGGTTGTGAAGAAGGGGGGGGCAGGTCCTTCTACTTAAAATGTTTTCTAGGAGCCATCAGATCTGATCTATTAATAATCAGTTAATGACTTGATAATCCTTTACGGAGTACTTTGCATCTTGCAGGCTTCTGGTTTGGGTTCGGCCCTGTGGCGTGGTGGCTTCATCTGTGACATAAATGTCTATATGCAGAATCTCTTTTTTCCTTATTCAAACTTCCTTAGCTAACCGTGGTAGAGGATTAATGGGGTTGTTACTTAAAATACACAAATGCTTTTTCAAACCCTTGGGAACAGAATGCATAATTAAAACCTGGAGAAAGTAAGAGCTCAGTGATTGGTATCTGTGCCTGGCACCTTCTTCGTTTGCACTCACTGCAACATAAAACACCACTGATGAGACCTCTCTCCTGGTTTCTTCCTTTTCTTCTACCTCATCCTTCCCTGTCTCCCCTTTTGTCCTCCTACACTTTCCCCTCCTCGTCTCCTTTCTTCCTCATTTGCCCTTCTTCTGCCTCTTGAGCTTCCTTTACCACCACCTGCTTGTTCTGTTATTCCGCATACCGATAACAAATTTATTAGCAGCAGCCATCTTTTATGCCAGTTGAGTGATTCATGTTCTTCAAAATAGTCTTGAACCCACATGGTCAGTTCTCAAGCCTCACAAAACTCCTATGAGGTGTCAGGACAGGTGACTGGGACAGATAGGGAAATGAAATTCAAAATGGTTACTGCGGCACTTTTCACAAAATCATCGTGGTAATAACCAGACTGACAGACCCAGCCAGGACTGACGGCTTCAGTCTTGACCCTCTTATCCAATAAGAGCATGGCAGAGGACAAATATTTGTTGGGTGTAACAAAGTGCGCTCACTGCGGGTAAAAGATCAGATGTTGGGGGGCGGGGGGTGGGGGTGGATGAACTGATCCCAAGGGCTCAAGTCAAAAGAAAATGTTTTGAAATATGATGGCAGCGTATCTACATATGTGCTTGAAAAATGATGTATATGTGGATTGTGATAAGAGCACCCAATAAAATGACTTTTTAAAAAGAAAATGATCACTTGATATCATAGACTGTGGCAAGGCTTGGTAAGAACACGTCGTTTGGCCTTCTTGTAGCCTTGATCCCATCAACATAAAGGATACTCATGGGGGCCCAGGGTGTTTATTATTGCCAAGAAACCACTGTAGGCGTGCGTCTTTTTTGTCATAAAAGACCCACCCACAGAGAGCTCATGAGTTCTTAGGGTAGCCCAAAGCACCCCCGTGGGAAAACGATTCCTGGCTGGCCTGAAAAGATGTTTCTACAGGTAGCTGACGGGATTTGTTCTCACTTAGCATAGGCCCTTCAGAGGCATTGTCAGCTGAGAGATTTTAATTTGTCAACAGGCGCTTACACTATTAACAGGTCACATTTCCCTGCCCTGAAAAATAGGTGTGACGTCACATGGCATCTCCCTGGCCCCTTCAGAATTGATTAGCATGATGACTGTGAACAAGTCGTTCAGACTATACAGTTCCGTATAAATGCACTAACAATTAGGTTATTATGATTACAATGCCCATAGGTGCAAAATTACTTGGTAATGAAAACCGATGCATTGTTGAGATTTTGCGTGTTCCATTACAGTCCCTATTTGTTACCTCATCTAGGGTACCATGTGGCACTCAGTGGCCTCTGGTCCCTTTTAGTTTCTTGGTCTTTCCTTGATTTGCATGACCTTGACTGTTTTGAGGCATGAGAACTTTTGTAAGGTGTCCTTTAATCTGGATTTGTTTGCTGTGTTTATCATGGCTCTGTTTGTGCAACAGGGTGTCTTGTGTCGTCACTTGCTATTTGGGGGTACATGATGTCAATGCTTACTGGTGACACTGTGAAGACTTGGTTTCTTCACTATAATTTGCTTTTTGACTCGTGCCTACCTGTGACATACTCCCCTTGTCTTTTTTAAGCCACTTTTCATCCTTTGAAATAAATATAATTGAGTGTGTCCCTTCTCCTGATGTTTATTGTACCATTCACCTCAATTTGAAGGGACAAATTCATTGTCCGGTTGATTCGCGTTTTTGGGAAACGGACTGCCGCAGCTTTCTGCTGCCAGAGCAGCTAGCTACACGCTTTCACCAAAAACCAATGCCACGACAGATACGCACGTGAATTTCTCAGTCGTTGATTGGACATGAATATAAACAATCTGGTTCTGTCTGTGCCCTTTATATACATTTTTGCATTGCAAACAACATACCCCCAAAAGTAATGTTTTATTTGCTTTTCATAAAAGCCAGCATCAATATTGGGTATTTCTGGGGGCTTTTTAATGTGTTAAGTCTGTGTAGTTGACATTTAGAGGGTATTGTTGAATACAGAAATCGGGATTCATAGGTAGAAAAATCGGACTTCTATGTGGATTAAAAATTATATTGGAGGGGTGATTTCTGATTTTTATACTATTTTTTATTTTGATTTTCTTCCACTGGCTGGTATTTGATTCTGACCAAAACTTTCATTTAATAGGTATTCTGGGTCAAGAAATGGCTCACTCTTAAAATTAAACATTCTCTTTCATTCTCTTCCCTTCCAAGTCCTATTTATAGTAATAGGTAAGAACAGCTAAGTAAATTAATATTCTTAATTTAAATGAAAAAGATGATCAAAGTTGCTTTGGTTGAAGAATGAGGCTTTTTAAATCTGCATCTATACAGGAGAAGCTGTTTCTTCAGTCATTGTGGCTTTTCAGAAAAGTAATCATCAAAATTATTTATAAAAAGTAAACTATTAAGACCACTGATCAGAATTTCAGGCTTTCCAAGGGGCTAAAGGTTTCCTTCACAGCAGACTGCTAGTTGGTGAAATCCAGATATCTGAAAAAAATTTTCCTTTGTATATATAATGCTGGTGACAATTTCCATGCAAATAAGACATTTTAACAGATAGCTGTACTGAAAAGTAGGGCAAATTTTGTGAATGTTTGCAATTCTTAGCTTTCCAAAGTGCCTGTATATACTAATTTGATATTCTACAGCTAAAGAGGAAGAAGAAATATTTTCCCCTTCAGAGATCTTTTTTGGCTATCAGCTAAGAGCCTGTATTTTTAGGGCTGACACTAAAATTCCATAGGGTTATAAAAAAAAAGAAAGTTCATCTTATTTTCATCTAGCCTTTTTCATACTTTAATGAAATACAGAATTGCAACGTTTGCACCTTCCTAAGTGGATTTATATACTGAACCGGAGTGCGCCAAGTGGAATTCATTAAGTCTGTTAACAGATCCAGGACTGATGAACTTGGCTGCCGCCGCTAAGCATTCAGTGTGTTGACTTCACTCTTAGCCAATCTCCCCCCATGAGGAACTTCGATCAAGGAGCATCAGAACTTCTCCAGATTCCATAGGGAGAAGAACCAAGACAACCATGGTGTGGGTGTTGTGGAGATCACACATACCTCTGACCAGTTTACCAAATCTGGTATCATGTGTCTGCTTCTGGCCGGGCCCGATGGATTACAGTGGCCGTGCAGACCATGCTCAAGAGTTGTGTGGTTGAGAAAGAGCTGAGCTCAGTTGTGATCACTATGTAAGCCACATTTTCAAAATACTAATCTATGAAGAACCTGTATTTTAGTGTTTTCCATTAAATACCTGATTCCAAATATACCTCAATTTTAGAATTTCCAGTATTGAAAGCGAGTCTTGACCATAATTTCAGACCATCTGCTTTTATCTTCAATGCAGTGTTTCAAAGTTTTTGTAATGTGTCTGCGTCAAATAGCATACTGGAGCCAACCTATCAGAGTTCAATCTTGAGTCTGCCGAGGACTAGCTTCAATCACTCTGCTTCCGTTTTCCTGTCTAAAATGGTTACAAACAGCCCGGTAGAGCAGATGTGGTTGTCAGCATGAAGTCATTTGTTGGAACCACTCCCTGCCTCTTACTGCTTGTTAGTGATTCAAATATTGGTTTATTTGTTGTTGTTTCTTCTAAGTGGGGGAGAAATTATTTGGTGTGTCTCTTTGAATTTAAGTCTAAACATCTCCTTCACTGTCTTAGTTACTTTAATAATAGTACTAAA
>NW_022103896.1:44335314-44337917 GCF_000313985.2 Echinops telfairi | reverse complement strand
GGGGCGTATTAAATCCTATTGGAATTTTAAATCATTTTTTTGTAGCTGCTAAGACTTCTTTTGCTCTTTTTCTTTTCTCCCAGTGTTTGAAAGATGTATGGTGATCCTGCTACTGTCCAACACAAGAAAACTTCCAGCAACTTCAGGGGAAGTTTGTCTATACTCAGGCTACAGTATTGTCAGCAAAAAATGATTGGAAGAGAGGACCTGTGTGCCCTGTCTTTTGGTGGAGTGAAAAATTTGAGCCAATGAAGCCAAATCCTTAGGAAGCAGCATGCAGCATACTTGGCTCCTTGCTGATTGCAAAATAGGTATTTAAAATGTGAATTTGAAATGAGATGACTTCCAGCTAAAGTGGCATCATAGATGCTTCCTAAGATTTAGGTATTTGGAGAAAAAAGAAAAAAAATACTCCACTCTCGTCTACCATCTTTACAATGAACTCTGTTATGAAAGCTTTATTTTTTTTTGCATACCCGTCTTTCTCTCCATCCCTGTCTTCTGCACACTTAATGCGTCTTACTAAATAAGTAATTCAAGAATATGGTCTTAGACTATTTAAATCACAAATTTATGAGAAGAAATGAAATAAAACTAAATCCTCAGTCTCTTGACCAATAATTTTCAGGATATCTCATAGTTAAAAACCAGTCGAAACTGTTTTTTTGTGTAAACACTGTAGAATCAATGACAAGAAACCATGTCCCCTATGGAAAAAGCATCCGGGTTATCAAGTTGGATCTCTTTGTCAGCAGTTTAAGAATGACCTACGGGCCAAAATGCAAAACCAAAAATGAAGCAGCTACATGTAGTTAGTCATTTAGTTTGAACTGTAACTGAATATTGTGGCTTCATATGTATTATTTTATATTGTGCTTTTTTCGTTGTTGATGGTTTAGACCTTAATGAGAAAAACTGCATAGTTTTTAATATCACAGAAAATGAGACTTATAGAAGGCAATATACTAACTGAAGTGAAAGCTTGTATATAGTAAGATAGCCTTAAACTTTTTCCTCTGATGCCTTAGCTGTCAATGAAAACGTAAACACATTAGGAATATGGTCAGCGTGCTAGACTTAGAGGTAAACACTGATGCAGTTTGTGAGCAGGTACTGATGCGGTCAGTGTTCAGCACTATGTGTTTAGCTGTGTTTATGCTACAAAAGTGCAATATTAGACACCAGCTAGTTAGTACTACTGCCTCATGTAATTCCAAAGAGAAAATGGGATTTGATTAAGTGCACATATTTTTTTTTAAGTTACTCCATTGTTCTTTGCTTGGATGCAATGCGATGCATATTTCTGTGGCTGCTATTTTCACTTAGTTAGCATTCTTTTTGATGAACACCTCGAGTGGAGAGCCAAACATTGCCCTCTTCAGCTGACTTGCAGTGGCCCTTCCTCTAACTTCATTAGGGAAGACAAAAAGCAAAATGAAAACCATTTGTGTAAAAAATGGCACTTAAGATCAGAAAGAAATTCTTTATATGTGATACCTTTAAGTGCTGTCTGCCTGAAGCTTTGCTAGGCAGTAATACTTCCTACAATACTACTGAATTTTTGTAGAATTGTTACATTTGATAATAAAACTTGCCTGTTTAATCTCAATGTCTGCTTTTTTTATTAGTAGTAGTATGGAGATGGTGGAAGGGTGTGCATAAGTTACCCTTTCCTTACGGCGTTGGTCTTCACTCTCCGTTCCCCGTGCTGATCACACGCATTGGTACAAACTGTTCAACCGATGATCCTTAGATCATAAGCCATTTAAATTTTGATTTTGAAATTCTTAACTGTGGTGATAATCAAAGATACTACAATTTTTTTTTTTTAACATTTTATGAGTGGCAAAACAGGGAGGGTAAAGGGAAAAAGATACTACAATTTGATCCATGTGTCTCATTACTAAGGTTCTAATTGCTTGACAGTTTGTAAAAAGCCTATTAAAGCGAAGTAAAATCAGCAGATCTGCTGCCAAAGTTCCTGTTACAAGTGTTAAGGAAAGATGTCACTGTAATCCTGATCCAAGCCAGTGTTTGTAGTCTCACAGCCAGGTGAAAGCCGGACAGTGAGTAAGGAAGATGTGCAAAGGGTTGATGCACTTGAATTATGGTGTCGGCAAAGAAGCTTGAGTACACTGTGTCCTGCCGGAAGGAGTCTGTCTTGGTAGGTGTCTGGGTCCGAAGGCAGCCTGGCAGCAAGATTGCGAGGCGGCTCGTGTACTTTGGAATTGTTGTTAGTGTGTGAACAAAAAGTGAAAACCCTGAAGACATTGATTAACAGTGACTGCATGTATGAGAGTGCGATTCGCACAGGATCAGACTATTCTGTTCTAGATAGGGATACGATGAATTAGGACTGGCTTAACATCTAACAACATAGTATTAATATTTCTGAGGCCCAGCTCTCCCAATGTGCTTTAAGCAAAATTGTATCCATTCTTTTTTGTTTGTTTGTTTGTTTAAACATTTTATTAGAGGCTCATACAACTCTTACCACAATCCATATACACATCAATTGTGTAAAGCGCATTTGTACTTCATTCTCAAAACATTTTCTCTCCACTTAAACCCCCAACATTAGGTCCTCATTTTCCCCCTCCCTC
>NW_022103896.1:44331370-44332712 GCF_000313985.2 Echinops telfairi | reverse complement strand
TGATTTTTTGAATTGGGCTACCTTTGTGGGTGTTAGGTGGTACCTCATTGTTGTTTTAATTTGCATTTCTCTTATTGCTAAAGATCGGGAACATTTTCTCATATGTTTGTTGGCCATTCGTGTATCCATTCTTTAAGACCCATTTTACTCAATAATTTGAAGCAATTTCTTTGGGACAAGTTTAAAATGGAGATGTGTGGGGATTTAATGGGACTAGATTAGGAGTCCTGGTCGGAATCTCATGGGCAGTGCTGCCCTGTCATAAGGGTTGCTAAGAGTCGACATGCTTGATGGCAGTGAGTTTTGGTTTAGTTTTTCGGTATCCTGGATTATTGACTTCTAATACAAAAGGCTTTAATTGCAGGGTTGGGGGTGGCGGTGCTACGAGTAATCCTGTCCCAAATTAAATAGTGGAAGGCCAAATAAGTTTGGGAATCTGACTTAGACCTGAGTTAAAGGTTAAATATCCATGTCCCGAGTAGCTCAGCTCAATTTCTTCATTTGGAAGGTGGAGAGAGATTTGGGGCCAAACTTCCAGCTGACAAATTGTCAGTGTGGGACAGTAACATCTACAGCAAAATGTCCACTGAGCAGCATGTATGCCCAACAATAGTAAGCACTATTTTGTTTAAATAGATCTTCACCACAGTCCATTAAGGAAGGTATATGAGTCTGAATCACTTTGGGGGCAGTGGGCGGTTTTATTTTTAGTATTTATTGTAGATTGTAGGACATTGGAGCTTAGGTTTAGAACAACCTGCTCGAGTTTGCATAGGAATGAGGGGTAGAGAAGATAAAGGACTTGGAGGAGACCGGTGGGTGTGATTGCGACTCAGTTTCTCCTTTACCTGCTCTTTTTGCCTAACTACACACCTCTTCACGCATTTCTCACTGTTGGAACAGAGCGCCCTGGTTCTGCGGCACCATTGTGCTTCCCTGTCAGCTTGCCATTAAGGCTACAAACCTTAAGTTTTCATATTTAATAACCTGGGTGCTTTATATGATGTGCAGTAGAATTAAACACTAGAAACCTGGTTTAATCCATTTCTTCTGGCTTTCAGCCACCGTTGTTGATTACCATTTCCCACTTGATCCAACCTATGGTATCTTCGATCATTTCACATGCATATGAAAGCTAGACTGTGAATTCTGGTACTGGTGAGGAATATTGAGAGTACTAACGACTGGCAGAAGAACAAATTCGGTGTGAGGATGGAGAGATTCCATCCCTGTACTTTTGGGGCATGTTAACTGGAGACACCAGTTTCTGGAAAAGGACACGATGCTTAGTAAAGTAGGTCAGCGAAGAAGAGCAGGACCCTGGCGGTGGATGGACAGAGGA
>NW_022103896.1:44328794-44329804 GCF_000313985.2 Echinops telfairi | reverse complement strand
ACGGGGGAGAAGGCGAGTCTATCCACTAAGACACAGTGTAGGACAGTATCTTATGTAGTGTAATTGCAAGTGTATCCATGAATGTGGTGGCACAAATGAGGCGCTATGGGAGTTTAGACATAACCAAATGGTGAGGGAATGACAATGGGCTTGGGGGAATGGGGGGCAATCGAGACCTTAGTTTCTGGGAGGACCAAGCTCAATCGGCATCACAGTTTATACACAAAAATTCTGTATCCTAGTTTAATGAGCAGTGCCTGGGGTTCTAATGTCCCTGAGGGTGCAACTCTCTGGTCTCTCGCTGTGCAGAGGAATGAAATGTGATGAAAACAAAGTCAAGTGGGAGCAATTAGTCCAATGGACGAGTGGACCACACAAACAGCATTGTCAGCCACCCTGAAGTTAGAACTAGGTGGTACTTGGCAAGCCCTCCCAACTGCTCTGGAAGGGGTGGAAGAAAAACATGGAACAGAAATCAGGAAAGAGGCCCCTCCCTCCCCCCAGAGGAATTTATCTCAAAGGACGCCATTGAATCTGCATCTCCTGGAGAGAGACATATCTGATCAGAGCACATGGGAGCAGATGAAGGGGGAGGAGGAGAGAGTGAAGCACATCCTGGCCCACCAGGCCTTGAGGACGATGTTCCCAATTAGAGTGGCTAGTCCACAAAGAGGACCAGATGGCCCACTCCACTATGAGACATGACACCCCTCACTGACCCATGGCCTGATGGGACAATACCGGAGAGACAATGTGGGATTTGCGCCTGATCTGATCCCACCACACTATGGCAGGGCACTAAGGGGGTGCAACAGAGCAGCAAGGGAATGGAGCAGCAAGGTCCCCCAAGGAATGCTGAAGGTGGACTTTGGGGCCAGGGCTTGGTGCCCTAACAGGCTGGACTAGAAAACACTCCTAAAGGCCAACAAACAGTCCTTGAACTAACTACAAGCTTTTCTTGTGTTTTGTTTTTGTCATTGGTTTGTTGTATATTGTTACATGGTTTTGCT
>NW_022103896.1:44325853-44327490 GCF_000313985.2 Echinops telfairi | reverse complement strand
GTTCTGGCTCCACGCTGCCCATGTCCAACAGAAGGAACCGGGAACAGGAAGTACCTAGAGGAAGTGGATTGAGTGATTTCACATTGAGAGAATTGTGATGCAGGAGTGGAACCAGAATGTGTATTGCAGAATGAAAGTACAACTGCTTTCTAAATCTTCACCTAATTCACAATAAAAAGGGTTTTTTTGGTCCCAAGCTCTGTGTATTCGTGGGTGTGTTCTTACGCTCCCTCCCACACCTACTCATCAATAGAGTGTACACATCCCAAGCATTGCAAGACAGTAAGGACAGGGCGTACAAGGGGAACAAAATGCATGCTATCTTGTAATGGCATTTACCGTGCATTCAGGAAAAAACTCACGTTCTCGACGGTTTTATCCCCTAAGCACGGTTGAGACTGCTGCTGCCATCTACTGGCCATGGGGCGCTCGTGCTTTTTCAGGATGTTTTCAGCTGTATGTTTTAAAAAGACGAATAAAACGGTAGCTTCCCTGTTAAGCATAAATTGTTATGGTGATAAGCCCCAATTTTAGTAGGAAACATCACCCACCAGAAATTATTCTTTTGTTTTTTAAATCCAGCAATTTGCATGTGAGATTAGTCCTCAACAGGGCAGGTGTGGCAAAGATTTGCACCTGCTGGCTGAGAAGTTGTTTAGGGATGGAAGATTCACTCTGAATTACCTGTCTCCCCTCTATCAAAATAAGAACGGCTTTCGTCAGCTATTGGTAAGTGCCCAGGAGGCCTGAGTACATGCAGTGCTTAGTAGCTTTTAATGGGGCAGTCTCAATCCATTTGACTAAGAGCTGACAGATTAGCAAACAAAACCAGGACACTCGATTAAATGGATATTGCAAATAATTTTTGTATAATTATGCTTCAAATATTGCACGGGGCATATTTTTATTAGTGACCTATATACAGTAATTCAATTCTACAAGTGGCGAGACAGTCAGTTATCCAGATTACTTTGTTACTTTGGTGTTAACCTTGGGAACTAAGGTGTGCTTTATTCAAGCCGTTGTTTTTCAGTCGCCTCATATGCATGTGAAAGTTAGACATTGATTAAGGAATACGGTAGAAGAATCATGCATTTGAATGATGGTACTGGGAAAGAATACTGAAAGTACCGTAGACTGCCAAAAGAACAAACAAAAGAAGTACAGTCAGAATGCTCCTTCGAAGCACCGATGGTGAGGTTTCATCTCACTACTTTAGACATGTTAACAGGAAAGACCAGTCTGTTAGGTAGCAGAATAGAGGGGGCTGTCCCTCTACATGCCTGAAGGCTCCCTACAGGAGGTTGGGAAGGAATCAGGTGAGTATTAAACACCTATAAGGACCCTTTAAGCCGGCCCCAATTCCAACTTCGTGGACACCTGCCCCTCCCCCTAGAAGGATTTATTTCAGAGGACAGCACTGACACTGCAGCTCGGCGGGAGAGGGACATGTCTGATCAGAGCACACGGGAGCAAATGAAGGGGGAGGAAGAGAAAGGAGCACATCTTGGCCCACCAAGCCTTGATGATGATATTCCCGCTCAGAGCAGCCAATCCACAGAGAAGACCCTATGGCCGGCCCTACTATGAGATATGACATCCCTCACTGACCCATAGCCCTACAGGGGACAACACTG
>NW_022103896.1:44323340-44324867 GCF_000313985.2 Echinops telfairi | reverse complement strand
TCTGGGGTATTAAAGGCATGAAGGTAAACAAGCGGCCATCTAGCTCAGAAGCAACAAAGCCCACATGGAAGAAGCACACCAGCCTGTATGATCATGAGGTGTCAAAGGGATCAGGTATCAGGCATCAAAGAACAAAATATCAACTCATTGTGAATGAGGGGGAGGGCAGATTGGGGACCCAAGAACCATCTGTAGGCCACTGGACATCCCCTTACAGAAGGGTCACGGGGAGGAGATGAGCCAGTCAGGGTGCAGTGTAGCAACGATGGAACATACAACTTTCCTCTAGTTCCTAAATGCTTCCTTCCCCACTATGACCCCCACCCCCACCCCGACTATCATGATCCCAGTTCTACCTTACAAATCTGGCTAGACCAGAGGATGTACACTGGTACAGATGGGAACTGGTTGCCCGTGTTCAGGGGTGAGCCCCAGCGCAGCTTATGCGTGGTTTGACACGCTTCTCTGAAATAGGGTGTACTCTTTTGAGACTGTACAACCTGAAACTTCTTCTGTCCTTTATAAAAACCCACTTGGATCACCAACCAGGCTTCAGCATGAAGTCTTTCTTGTGCGAAGCCAAGAATTGAGGCATTTCCCACCTGAGAAAGCCAGCATGTCAGCAAGATAAATTGACACAGCGGCTACAATATGGGCTCAAACACAGCAATGGTGAGGACGGTGCAGGACCAAGCAGTGTTTGGCTCTGCTTGTACCTAGGGCCACTGAGTCAGACTCTACTTGAAGGCACCCGTCACAGCTATCCTGGAGCACTCTGATAGTTCTGGGGATTAGGCATTGAACTGTTAACTGCAAAGTCAGTGGTTCAAACACACCAACCCAGCGGTTCTCACCCTGTGGGTCATGACCCCTTTGGAGGTTGAACAACCCTTTCACGGGGATTGCCTGATTCATAACAGTAGCAAAATTACAGTGATGAAGTAGCAACTAAAATAGTTGGTGGGTCTCCAGAACATGAGGAACTGTATGCAAGGGTTGAGGCATTAGGAAGGGGGAGAACCGCCGCCCTAGCCACTTTTCAGGGGAAAGTAGAGGCTGTCTGCTATCACAAGATTTACAAAGTCTTAGCAAACCTATACAGGGTCACTAAGAGTCGAGACAGACAGAATTAAAGTCGTGTTTGTTTTACTATTTTTACTATCTGGAAGAAGAAAGGAGGGAGTATTAGTTGGTAATTTGCTGTTTCCTAAAATAACAGCTTTGAGTGGGAATATCTTGATAAGAGGCTACTGCCTTCCTGCTTTGCATTATTTATCAGAGTACTCTTTCATATGACCATTTCATTCAGAACTATTCCTAGAAGAGTTTTAACTCTAGGAAAAACTATTTTAGAAAATCTCCTGAGAATGTCCAATACCTCAAATCCACACATTCAAGGAGGGATACATTAAAATTCTTTCCTCCTTGAATGAGATAGAAACACACATTGCATTGGGGAAATCTGCTGCACGAGACCTCTTGAAGGGTTAAACAGCAAAACTATTACTGGGAGGGCTAAGGTGCACT
>NW_022103896.1:44320485-44321912 GCF_000313985.2 Echinops telfairi | reverse complement strand
TTCCTATGTATAGACAGCTCAGATTCACAATTTAAGTCCATCAGTTGAAGGACCCACCCTTGAGGTGATCATGAAGGAATTTCAGGAATGGATCTTTGTATGAGCCCCCAATAAAATGGTAAGAAAGATGTTGTTAATCAGTAATTAAGATTTTATTGCATAACAAAGAAAAAAATTCCATATCTTTAATAGAATGGAAGTTGAACTGATTGCAAGGATTTCACTCTAATTATTCAGTTGCTACCAAGAAGATGAAATATTTGCCTGAAGACATAACCTCTGCTTATATTTACTTTGATTTCAAGGAGGTGAGTCTCAGGGGCTTTTGTTTTATACTTCTCATTTCCTGGCAGCTCATTGCGCTTGCTACATAGAAAGCACGTAATTAAATTCAAGATGGAAACTTCATAAGTCCTCTTTACCTTATCATTGATCACATTCAATTTGTCATCAAGACCTGGAAATTTTACCTGTAGCATCCCTTGATTCCATCATTTTAATAACATTTTTATATCCATTTCCTCATTGTGACCTTTATTTCTGACCAAGTTTACTACAATAGCCTCCCAGTCTACATTTCCTAAGAAGAGAAAAGAACATTTTACCTTATTTCCTAAAAACATCCGAAGGGATCCTCAAACGTCTAGAGGTGATCAGATGCCACAATGATCTTTGGGAGAATTGTGACATATTCCACTTATGACAAACCGCTCTTACAACCAACCGGAAGAGAATCCACATCTTCTCGAGAGAAGATGTTACAGAAAAATGAATGCATGTGATCAGGATAAAATTGCTGGGTTATGTGAACTCACTGCAAACATTTGACCAGGATCATTTAATAGAAAAGATCATTGGAAAAACCATCCACATGGCAAGAGCACTGAAATTTAGAACTTGCTATCACCAACATGGAAGAGCCAGCTCACATTGTGCAGGAGAAGGAACACATTAGGACTAAATGGGCTTTGAAGGGGAAAAACCGAAGAAGAAGAAAGAAATCATGAAGAAGAGAGAGGAGCGAAGTTGTTAAATGATCTGCTGCACGAGACCTCTTGAAGGGTTAAACAGCAAAACTATTACTGGGAGGGCTAAGGTGCACTTGACCCAAGCCGGGGTATTTTCAGTTATCTCATATGTATGTGAATGTTGAACAATGGCTAAGGAAGTCCAAAGAAGCATGGATGTATTTGAGTTGTGGTGCTGGAGAAGAATATTGAACGTATCATGGACTTCTAATTACAACCAGAGTCTTCCTTAGAGGGGAGGATGGCAAGAGTTCATCTTACATGTCTTGGACATGTTGTCAGGAGAGACCAGTCCCTGGAGAAGGACAAAAGGCTTGGTAAAGTGGAGGGGCAGTGACATACAGGAAGGCGGAAGGCCCTCCGTGAGTTGGTTTCACACGGTGGCTGCAATGCTGGGCT
>NW_022103896.1:44317875-44319617 GCF_000313985.2 Echinops telfairi | reverse complement strand
TTCTGGTAGACAACACCTTGAACTGTTATTCAGTGTATGAGGGCCTTTGCGTCTCATAGTAAGATTACAGATCTGGATAGCTCTATCCACTCTCATTATCTGTGGGAAATTAAGCTGTAAGGTCACTAGTGGAAGATCTCAGGTTCAGGGCAAGCATGGCTCTACCAGGGAACACAATCAATCCTGCTGATGCCGGTCTGAAGATTGAATACTTTACTTTTTAATATCCCATTTAAAAAGTTATTTTTTCTTAATATCTCCTTCCTTTTCCTATGTATAGACAGCTCAGATTCACAATTTAAGTCCATCAGTTGAAGGACCCACCCTTGAGGTGATCATGAAGGAATTTCAGGAATGGATCTCATCTTAAAAGCAGCAGCCGTCAGTGGTCATTGTATTAATCTCCCGTGTGGTGTAGTTTTTCTGCTGCAGTTCACCTGGCGAGTATCTGGAATCCAGACAACCCACTGCCGTTGAGTTGATTCTGGCTCATGATGACCCTAAAGAGCAAAGTAGAACTGTCCCATCGTGTTTCCGAGAGCACATGGCCTCATCTTTCTGACCAGAGGTTACCTGAGGCCTTATGATAGCCTGTGGCTTCAAGGTTTATGTATTCTGTTCCCTTTGCTTTTTCTGGTCCACTGGTATCCTAGACTATGTTTCTAACTCCTGTCCAGTATTGTCTGAGGGCAAAAAAAAAATTACAGGCAACAGGATATAAAAAGAGTTCTTGGGATTGCTTTTGCATGGAATTGAACATGGATAGCATCTCTCCGAATAGCTTTGCCCGACACGATGCTATTGGGAGAACCTCGCTGCCTGTTAAACATGAGAAATCCATAAATACCCCATGATTTCAGTGTTTCTTGTTTTTTTCTCCCTCTCTAAAGTGAGTATTCTGTCAGCTCCAAAGTTTACTTTCCTGAAATGCGTGCATGTCAGCTCCTAAGTTCACCTCTGGGCACTTGTTAGGGAGAAGAAGGTCCTCCAGTTAGCTGGAGAACGTTAGGTGTCCTAAGTGAAGACATCAACAGCATCTTTTAAAGTGTTCCCTTGTCGTTCCCTCTCAATTCATGGTTTGTAATATAAATGTACATGGGTGTGTTTAACCGGAGAAAGGCTGGGCTTTCTCTTCCCGTAACGAGTTGGTGTCTCGGAAACTCACACGGGCAGTTCGTTTTCCCTGCCCTTTGGGTCGCCCGGAGTCGTCTTGGACGGGCAGGCGGTGACGGGCAGGTTTTGGTTTGATGGTCTAACATGTTGCATGTCTAGCTAGCATCCGCTTCTTTCCCCCTAGAGGGGACTACGAAACCGGAGCGTTCTTCAGAGTTCTGAAATCCTCTTAGGAACGGAAGCACCGGGGCAATTCAGTACCCTGCGTACCAGTTCCAGCTTGCAGCGGCCCAGCGTCCTGCTCGTAAAGCGAACCGGGCGCGCAGCGGCGCCAGATCTGAAAGGTCCGGCCGATTCGCTCAGTGACCACGCCCACGCGCAATCGCTGACGTCACGGTGAGGATGCCCAGGGCCCCCGCCTGTGGGAAATGACGAGGAAGAGGCGGGGCTGCCGCTCCCAGCTCGCTCTCCGCGGGAGGAACAGGTAGCGTGGGCGGGTCCCGGCCACGGAGGCCCCTCCTCCCGGCCACGGAGGCCCCTCCTCCCGGCACTGGCCCAGGTGCCGCGGCGAAACGCTCCGGCTGCTGCCCGCTCCCGGCACGCGGGTTCCGGCGCCGCGAGGAGGGACG
>NW_022103896.1:44314931-44316512 GCF_000313985.2 Echinops telfairi | reverse complement strand
AATTGCAAGTATGAGAAAAAAAGTGAGCTTAGGGAGAACTAGTGCTACAGCCCTGGTAGCGGAGTGGTTACTCATTATGCTGCTACTGTAAGTTTAGGGGTTTGAAACCACCATCTGCTCGTGGAGAAAGTTGGGCCCTTCCACTCCAGGGAAGAGTTGTAGACTTGGAAAAGCACATGGGGGCAGTTCTACCCTGTCCTATGAGAGGGCCGTTGTAAGTGAGTTGACTTGATGGCAGTGAGTTGGTTTTTGGTTTGGGTGATGAAGCTAGTGATAATAGGCGTGAAAATATATATCATAGTAACGTTATGATGCCCCTGTTAGGTTCATTTCCAGGTATATAAGGTGATTTGACCTAGCAGTTAGATTGTAGGCTCAGAGGGAAAAAAACGAGTTATTGAGGGAATTGTGAATTTGGGTATGTTGATTAGATTTAGTATTAGTGAACCAACAGTGAAAAGAGGAAATTTAAGGAATATAGTGGAGTTTTTGTTTTCAAAGTTAAGTTTAATAATTGTTTATGGCTCTGTGTCTTGCTACTTTATTTCCACTTGTTTCCTATTTGTCTCCTCTTCCTTGAAGTTCCAAAGTGTTGAAGCTGATCTAAATTAAGACATTCTATGTAACCAGCTTCAAACTCAGAGCTGTTTGTCATTAGTAAAGAAAAATGTAATCTCATTTGTTTCTTTATTTTTATCTGTGTTTACAGTCTATTTCAAATATTTCGTGATAACGTTTCATTTTCTGACCAATTGCAAATTTTTATGTTGTAAGTGGATAAGCTTTGTTTGTATGCTTCCAGGAGCACTTTCATGCTTATGCCAAAATATGAAGAATAAATAAGTGAATGACCATGCTATGCTTAAAAAATTGGACTCTACATCATGCAAAATGAAAAAATACTTTAAGAAGTTATGATTACATCTAACTAAATAGATGTAATATGGAAACAAAAAGACCCTAACACTATAAACTGTACTCATGTGATTTCAACAGCAAAAAATGACTGTTGCTTGTAGAATTACAAGTAGTTATAAAATAAGTATATGGAACATTTAATGGATTTCATTTTTATTCAAATGTAGATCCACTCAGCAAAATTTATAATTTCCAAAGTATTTAGGTGCCTACTGTGCTCGATGCTGGATGTAATTATCCAAGATGAATAATTCAATTCTCACTACTATGTGGCAAGTATTATTCTGTGTGTTATATTTATTTGGCACTCTATACTTTAGTTAAAATACATATTACCTTGTATTTACTGCATTAACATTAGACCTATCTGTACCATTGCCTTCAAGTTGATTTGGACTCAGCACCTATATAAAGTCCCCAAGATTGCTGATCGTTTACCCAGGAGCAGATGAACCCGATCTTTCAAGGGACAGTCAGTGGGTTGGAACTGTTGACTTTTCAGTTACTAGCCCAACGCCTAACCCACAGTGCCACCAGGCTTCCGGAAATAGTTTATAGAGGATATCTTATTTTTATTTTAAATACAGTATGATTGACTTGTATCAAATGTTGTTTTTCATTCACTTGAATCTTCTCCATTGACATAGTGTTTATCTAAGTAGA
>NW_022103896.1:44311737-44312940 GCF_000313985.2 Echinops telfairi | reverse complement strand
TGTCTCATAGTGGGGCCGGCCATGTGGTCCTCTCTGTATATTGGTTGCTCTGAGTGGGGATATCGTCCTCAAGGCTTGGTGGGCCAGGATATATTCCACTCTCTCTTCCTCCCCCTTCATTTGCTTCCGTATGCTCTGATCAGACGTGTCCCTCTCCCTGAGCTGTAGCTTCAATGCTGTCCTCTGAAGTAAATTCTTCTGGGGGGAGGGGTGGCTGTCCATGTAGTTTGGATTGAGACCGACCGTAGGCCTATTTTAAGTTAAATTTGTATGCAAGTTAGGTTTGTATCTGACATCAGTTAATAAAATATTTGTCTTAGTAATTAGGGTATTTTCAAAAATGCATAATAGAATGTATTAATGTGGTAAAAAAGAACACTTCCAGAAATACTAAAACATCTCCAACAAAAAATTAGTACCGTAATAATGGTTTGATGCCCTCATTTGTTGTTATGAACCGTTGTATGCATCTTGAATTTTTAATAGATTTCTTGGAGGTAAGGACCAGGCACTTAAACACAGTTGAACATTGCTCTGGAAGGCTATTTAGTGTGACATCTTCTTTACAAAGGAGTTTGCAAATAGTTGCTTAGCTGCTGACCCCAAAATTGGTAGTTCAGCTTCATCCAGAGGCAACTCAAAAGAAAGACCTGGCAATCTATTTCTGAAAAATGAACCACCCAAGCCCTGTGGAGCACAGTTCTACAAGCACACAAATGGGTCACTATGAGTTGGAATCCACTAAATGGCTTAGTTTTGTTTTGTTTTTCCTTTGCAATGCTGAAAGCACAAGAGAGTGAAAAACAAAGTTAAATTCCATAGTTCCTGTCACAACTGATCATCTTGTTTGGCAAGGTTCTTTGGCCTTTGCTCGCTCTTCTGCTGCTTGAAATAAAATTGACATGTCTTAATATCAATGCCTTTATTTCTTGCGATTTTTTTCTAATATGTGGAATTTTTTTACCTCATTATAGCTTACCATTAAAATAGTATCATAAATTATATAGCATCTTATAATTAAGAAGATATAATAGATCCTTTACAATTGTGTGGTTGTTCATTGCTTAAAGCTTATTTTTGAGAAATGAATGTTAAGAATTGTAATATCACACATTGGAAATCTGTGCAAAGTTTGTAGTTTAAATTGGACTTTTAATAAAGAAAGTGAAAGTACGCTTTTTGCCCCTTCCAAAGTGAAAAGTA
>NW_022103896.1:44309213-44311433 GCF_000313985.2 Echinops telfairi | reverse complement strand
CCCCCGTTTCTCTCCACTTTCCTGGCCATTCTAATGGAATCCCTTTCAGAACTGTTGGTTGTGGTAGCCAGGAAACAGCTGGTTCTGGTCTCAGGGTGGTGGAGCCTGAGGTTCATGTGACCCATTAGCCCTTTGGACTGTTTCTGCATTGCGTCTTTGACTAGGCTGGGAGAAACCAATAGTTGCTGCACCTTAGCTTGTCAGACTCCAGTCACTACTCACCAAAGTCGAGTAGAGACCATGGTCATTGTAGATTATGGTCACTTACCATATATACTCGTGTATAAACCGAGTTTTTTAGCACATTTTAAATGCCATTTTTCGGGTAAAATTAGGTGCCTCAGTTGATCTCAGGTCGGCTTATACTTGAGTATATATAGTATATTTGTTAGCTATCTTAGTAGATTTGTTCATTTGATTTCTGGAATTATTCAAATAAAATTATACAAATATGCTATTAGTGTATTTGATCATGTAAGTGTAAATACTCAGGCAACTATTTTTTATAGTTCTATTTTCCCTTGTAATATTTTGAAACAATGCAAAATATTAGCTGTTTGAAGACTTTATTTGGTTTTAAATAAATATTCATTCGTGTTGGCCCCTTCTAACCTTTGCTTTAACCAGGGCAGGAGAAAATTAAAAGGGGCATCTTGAAGAAGGGTTATAGTAATATTGATCTAGACTTGTATTAAAAAGTACTCAGAATTTGAGGTTTGCTTTTCTAATGATATTTCTTCCTAATGTCTGCACCAGCCTCACTAACATGACTGCATAATAATTGATAGTCTAGAAATAAGTAAAAATTAGATGAATCAGATCGAATCTACTAAATACACAGTTTTCTCACTATGCCAGTGTTTACAAAGATACTTTAGCAAATGTGAATTTGTTATGAAACTACTTTAAAATACTATCCACAGTAAGGTTAGAAAACATTGCTCTCAGCAGATGCAGCAGCTCATGTCTTTTTGTTGACTCCTCTTTTTAGGCTCCTATTTCGTAGTAAAGCCATTAATAAGAGAAAAATTCCTATGAAGAGGAGTTACATTATTGTATCATGTTATAAACTTGACAGGGGCTTCTAGTACCTACACTGTAATCATAGAGTACTCCAGAAGATTACTTAATTCTAGGCGAAGGGTAGAAATGGTTAAACTGAATATAATAAATTGTTGTGTAACTTGGAATTT
The DNA here is from genome assembly GCF_000313985.2 of Echinops telfairi. Classification (NCBI taxonomy): domain Eukaryota; kingdom Metazoa; phylum Chordata; class Mammalia; order Afrosoricida; family Tenrecidae; genus Echinops; species Echinops telfairi. The sequence continues at coordinate 44,310,240 of NW_022103896.1, read as the reverse complement.
AGTTTACTGGTTTGGCGGTACTTTCAGAATTACATTTTAAATTGGAGGTAGAAAGGGCAAGTACTAGGAAGAGCTTCCCATAGGTAGAGATCAAGGATAAGACTACTATGGTAATGAGATTGCCTACAGAACTTCCAGGATTATGAACAAAATATAGTTTTATGATTAATGTATTTTAAAATATAGTGATAATCCATGAATGATGCACATGGTAGTGTCAGGTTAGTTAGAATAATAAACTCATTTATTAAATGACAGTTTGATCCTTGGGTAATATGGAAAACTATTTACTTCTTTCCAAAATAACGTTATCTCAAGAGTTCTTTGGTTTATTAAAAGGACTTCCAGGAGGGGGCATGTATAGGTATTAAAGTAATTATGAAGAAAAAAGTTAATCATTGGTGCTAAGCAATTGCAGTGAGACTTGTGCCTAAGTCTAAAAAAAGGTAATCTGCTTAGGCTGTGCATGAGAACAGTTGGATGAACATGTCCCAATAACCGTTTCAAACATTTTAAGGATCCACTGTAGAGCTGCGCCAAAGGAAAAAACCCAAGTCTTCAGAAAATAAGGAATCTGCCAAAGAAGAGCAAATCAAAGACACTCCAATTCCTGAAAGAGCTCCCAAACGTAAGTTAGACCTGGCATTTTCTTGGTACCACAGAGATGGTTATGCTAGATAGGGTATTTTCTAATAACATTTCACATGTATATGCGTATTTTGGAATTAATAATGAAGTAGGTAAGGGTATCAGTCACTTTCCATTAGGTTTTGCTATAGAACACCCCTACATTTCCCTGGCTTACAACACATATTTTTGATTAACCTCACATAGTGGCCACACGTCCACCCCAGGGACTGTAGGTCAGCTGCTGTAACTTCACGTCCCCTCTGTCAATGGAGTAATGAAATAGTGTTAATTCCTCTAGTGTCAAACTCTGCCAATGTGTGAAGTGTCTGGTGTCTAAGGACTTGGAATCGATTGATATCAATCACTAACTAATAAGGCTAGTTTTCTATGCCTAAAC
>NW_022103896.1:44301161-44305804 GCF_000313985.2 Echinops telfairi | reverse complement strand
TCACACCTTGGAGCACTGGTTGAAGTTTGGTCCCTCTTTTCCTGTGGAGATATAAACAATACCCTCCCCTTGGGTGGGTTAGCGCCCTGTGCCCCCGCTACCCATTTTGATTGAGTTGTTTTATGAGACTATAATCCTCAGCTTTCAAGCCTGGAATACTCATCTCTGAAGGTGTTTGGTTATATAAAGGGAAGTCAGAAACTATTGCTAATAGGGTTCTAGCTCATACATGCATAGGTGTATTCCAAACAAATATGCTTTATCATGCTTCATCAGTCATTGGGTGGCTGCATAAAGTTCTTTCAGAAATCCATGCAGGTGAGGTTTGGATTTACCAATATGACCAAAGAGGAAAGGGCAATCAAAACCAGAACAGTGGCTTCCAAGTGGATCTGTAAGGGCAGTTCAACTCAAGTCAAAAAGGTCAGCTCAGAAGATTATTGTAACAAATTTGGGGATCCCAAAAGGGGTAGTCCCAGATTTTCTCAAAGGACACAGGTTGATGATGGGGCCTTACATTGAGGAATGTTTTAAAAAATTGAAGACTATTGGTGACAAAAAGGTCACGAAAGTTGTGTGAAGACATTTTTCTTCATTATGACAGTATACCTGCTTAATCTTCATGGGCAGCGAAGGCTGTCCTATGAGAATTTCATTGGGGAACATGTCCTATGCACCCTACAGCCCTGGTTTTGCTCCTCAGATTTCTTTTTGTTCCCCAAACTCAGCATAAAGAATGAGCATGATTTGAACCCTTCAGCGATAGCAAAACTGCTCTTGTGACGTGATGTCAATGGAAACACTCAGAAGTCTTTGAGGAAGTGTTAAGCATTGCTTCCCTCCTTTTCAGAAAAAAAAATTATTCAGCTCTTCCTTTGCAATGAAAAATGTTTATACTGTAACCTGTAATCCAGGGGCTACAAACAAGATTGCCAGCGAGAACGAAGGGGAAAAGAGTTAGAGTGTAGGTGTCTGCTTTTGCCTCCTGCCTGCAGCAGTACAGCACCACCTCCTCTCCTGCCCTCCAGAGGGGCAGTATCACCCACTTTGGGAAACACTGGGCTACAGAGATGGAAATACTGCCTTCAGAAGGGGTGGAGGATATGTGGAGAGACGGTAGTTGTACATCTGGGTACTTTTTGTTTAATTAAGGTTTCTATGACTTTATAGCAAAACTTTTTATTTACTCTCTGAGGATATAGCGTGGGGGTTGCATCTGACCTCCTCCAGCTTCATTAGGAAAAAGGAGACCCTAACTTCACACAAACTCTATTGACACAAGGCAAAGTTCAGACATATCTCCAACCTTCATCTCTTTTTACCATGTTCAGTCACTAACCACTCTTCCCATGGTGATCTACTTCTCTGCTGGGTTGGATATTCAATTCAATGGCTACATAGAAACTTACAGACAGTATTCACAATGATGGGGGTTTACTAGGGAAGATGGGATTGGAAAACCTAGGGATGCAGTCATTGGTCCACATCAGTGCCTCTTTTCAGCCAGAAGCCAAGCCTTTCTTTGGTTCTCAGCCCCTCAGTCACTGTCTCTTGGCCTCTGCCTCCATGAACCAGGAAGTCTGCTCATCTCTCTGCCTCACTGTCTTGTTGTCTCAGCTCCTTTGCACTGGGGCCTCTGCTGCCTCCACCACTTTAGACAGGTGCTTCATGTGCACACCTGCCTTTCTGAACACGGCCCTGGGAGTCTTTCTGTTCCTGCTTCTGACAGCTTTCTCAGCCTTATAGGAATGGCAAAAACTGACCAGTCCTCAAGTTATTATTTTCTACACCTTATTTGCATGGTCCTACCCAATCACTTGGTGGAAATGACAGAAATGGATAGAAGAGCTGTAAGTAAGTAATTTCACTTTACCACACCTGCATATGGAGAATTATCTGTAGTTGTGTCTTCATTTGATGTTTGTGCCTGCACACACACATCTATATATTTATATGTATATATACCTGCACCTGACTTTGTGACTTTATGCATGTATGTATCCATATATGAGCTAAACCACCCCCTTTTTATTTTTTGGGCTTTGTTAGAACTATTGAAATCTTTTATAAGAGTAGTTTCAAAAAGTTCATGGGAAAATCTATTATCTTTGAATTCCATCTTCTACAAACTTTTAAAGCACCCTCGTATGTCAAATTCTTTCGTGCCGGTACCCTTTTCTCTTGAGTACTTATGAGTGTTCTGTTTAGTTTGGCCATGCTGTGTTCCCACATTCAGTCCCACATTCAGTCCCATCACCAAAAATAACCAGTATCTATAATTTAAAACATAACACGGATTTGATCATTTTAGCTGATGAACTGGCAAAGCACTATTACTAAATCTCTTGGTTATAGTTAGCTGCATTTGACTATAGTAAAGAGATGAGTTTAGAAGAGAATTGGCCGATTTGCAAGCGAGAATGAAGGGGACAGAGTTAATTTAAAATATCTGAAAGTTGCCCTGTTTTCAGCCCGTGAAAGAGAAAATTGATAGGTGAGGGAGAGATACTATGGGTGGTCAAGGCTGATTAAGGTGAGTCCATGGGGCAATGACCAGATCAAAGGCATGGGAGTCACACATCATGCTGTGAGCTTAAGGAGCCCTGGTATCAACCCCTTTGTTAGACAAGAAAGAGAAGAAGAAACTAAGAGTAGGTTCTGACACAAACAGCTCCCAATACATGTAATTAAGGTGTGTCTAGAAAAGCATTTGTGGGCAGAGTTCTTGGTAGGCTGAGGTACTTGGAATCAAATAGATAAAAACTGACCCAGTTTTTCTTTTCTTTGAGTGTATATATGTCACAGTTTTATATGATCCTTTAAAAAATAATCATCAAAATTCATTGAATTTTGCACTTTAAGTGTTAACAGTTCAGTGTAGTTTATAGTGTGTAAATCTTTCCTCAGGAAAAAATCTCCTTGATAAAAGAAAAAAAAAATCAGTAGTAATTTGGAATTAACCTGTACTGTTTTTCTTCAGATATTATATAGTTTATTCCTTCTGATTACCTGTTTTTAACAGGTAGACTTTAATTTATAAAATAAAATAAAAATTGTAAAATAGATACAACAAAAGTTTGTCTTTTTTTAATGATTTTTAAATGTACAATTCAATGACATTAATTACATTTACTGTGTTGTGCTACCATTACCCACTTGGACAAACGTTTTTATCACCCCAAACAGCAATGACTCTTCACTTTCCAACCCCTAATACTTGGTAACCACCAATAAATACAGCTTTCTCTCCGTGAATTTGCAATAGACATAAATATAAAAGCGTTTTTAGATTTGTAGAAAAACTGAGCAGAGAATTCTCATATCATATCCGCTCTTCCCCTCATATAGAGTTTTTTCTTTCATTTCTTTCATTTTCTTCCATGATACTTTCCGTATTAGCAGTCTTCTGTTTTTAGGGCACATTTGTTACAATTAATGAACCAATATTGAAACATTTACTAAATCTGCACTTTACTTAGATTTATTTAGTTTTTACCTCACCTTTTTCTGTTCTTGAACACCATATTAGTCAGTGTCTGCTTAGGCTACTCTTGGCTGTAACAGTTTCTCAGACTTTCCTTGTTTTTGATGACCTTGAAAGACTTGAGACCTAGTTAGTCAAATATATTGTAATGTGCTCTCTGGTGGAATTGGTCTGGTGGTTTTCCCATGATTAGTCTGTGATTATGGGATTTGGGAGAAAGACCACAGAAGTAGATTGTCTGTTTTTCTTTGCACATTAAGGGTCTGTACTAACTTCTGATATACTTTTACAGATGTTTTATTTCAGCGCTTTGCAAAGGTTTTCATTGGCTGCCTTGCAGCAGCTACTAGTGGTATGATGTACGCTCTCTACTTATCAGCATACCATGAACGGAAATTCTGGTTTTCCAACAGACAGGTAAGAAGAAAGAATTTTGGACATATGAAAGTTGTTTTAGTGTTTAATATTAATTTGGCTACTGTGTTTTCCAGCTAGCCAGAAATGCCTTACACAGAGTCATTAGGAACAAAGTGCTCCAGAAGCTCTTGTGAGGACCCAGTCATGGTATCAGCTTCGAAAGATTTAAAAGGATGTGTTTCAAGGCCAGAGAATGGAGGCTTTGAGGCTGCTCTCCTCATGCTGTTCCCGTATCAAAGACTTTGGATGATAGTCAGTCTGTCAGCCCTTTAGTAGATTTGATAGTTCATATTTTAGAAACAACCAATGAACATTTCAGAATTAAAGTATTTTGATTTCTAAATTTTATGATTAAAACTTTGATGGGAGATTGAAAATGATTAACAGACTTTGCTTACAAAGCTATTATCTCATTGTGTATTTAAAGTCTGGTTTAAGTAATTTCATAATTTGGTCTTTAAGTATATTTTCAGAATTAACTTTATAATCAGATATGTTTGTCATGTGAGTGGGCAGAGTTTATGACGTTGCTATTTGACTTTGTAAAACATAGAAACCATTGCTGTCATACTGACTCTGAGCTGCAGGACAGAGCAGAACTGCCCCATAGGGTTTCCAAGCAGGCTGTCACAGCTTTCTCCTGAGAGTGTGAGTAGAAGATCTCAACCACTGACTTTTCAATTCGTATCCGAGTGCTTTAACCAGTGTGCCACCAAACCTTTTTGACATGATATGTTTTTTA
>NW_022103896.1:44299272-44300896 GCF_000313985.2 Echinops telfairi | reverse complement strand
ACAGCTCTTATCACAATCCATCCATCCATCCATTGTGTCAAGCACATTTGTACATTTGTTGCCATCATCATTTTAAAACATTTTCTTTCTACTTGAGCCCTTGGTATCAGCTCTTCCTTCCCTCCCCCAACCTCTCTCTTCCATGAACCCTTGATAATTTATAAATTATTATCATTGTTATCCTAACTTCTAAGGAGCATCCTGGATGTGTTTATTCCAAGGCAGATAGGTTTGTTTGTTTTTCTGGCAGTCCTTGATGCTTTCGATATTTTACACCAATAGCATACTGTATATACTCGAGTATAAGCTGACCCGAATGTCAGCCAAGGCACCTAATTTTACCACAAACACGGCATAAAAATGTGCTGAAAAACTCGGCTTATACATGAGTGTATACGATAATTAAAATGCATCAGTTCTACAGTCGTCTTTATTGTCCAGCTGTCAGCACATGAGGCTGCTGAAGATACCATGACTTAGCTCAGGTTCACCTTAGTTCTCAAAGCGACATCTTTGTTCTTTGACACTCTTGAAGTCCTACACTGCAGACTTGCGCAATGTAGTATGTCGTTTGACTGCTTGACTGATGCTTCCATGAGCTTGGCTTATGGATCCAAGTAAAATGAAATCCCTGACAACGTCAGTGTTTTCTCTATGTTTATCATAACATTGTTTTTGGTCCAGTTGTAATGATTTTTGTTTTTAAACCTTAGGTGTTTCATCAAAGTATTTGCCAGATTATTGAAAGGTTCAAACTCTTCATTAATGTAGCTATTAGTGGTTAAAGAAGGACAATTACAGTTAAAATGTTGGAGTTTAAATAGCCATTTCATTTTGTTTTAGGAACTTGAACGGGAAATCACCTTTCAGGGTGACAGTGCCATTTATTACTCCTATTACAAAGATATGTTAAAGGCGCCTTCATTTGAAAGAGGTATAATTATCTGTTTTGTATTTTCAATAACACTTTTCTGAACTAAAAACCTTCCTCGTCTCTATCGGAGCCTTTGAGTATAAAGATTTATCTCAAAATTTAGATACTGCTCTTTATTGTACTGAGTGTAAAATTAGAAAATGAGACAGCATACACTTTTGGGATCTCTCTTGATGATAATATAAAATACCTTATAACTTCTGACTGAAATATTTGCATAATTTTTAGAAAATCAAATAATCTGGAGAACTTTTCTGTCTTTAGGTGTTTATGAACTGACACACAATAACAGAACTGTATCTCTGAAGACCATAAATGCAGTGCAGCAAATGTCACTATATCCTGAACTCATCGCCAGCGTTTTATATCAAGCAACTGGCAGCAATGTGCGTGTTGTTCTTTTGACCTTAGCATTTATTTCCTCACATATTTATCATCCTTCAAATAATTTAATATACTTCTATTAATATTCTTTCTTTCTTTTTCCTTCCCCTCTAGTTGATTATTGAACCAGTTTATTTTTACATTGGCATTGTTTTTGGATTACAAGGAGTTTACGTGACTGCTTTGTTTGCTACGAGCTGGCTTCTGAGTGGAACCTGGCTAGCAGGAATGCTGACTGTTGCATGGTTCATCATTAATAGGTAAAAACAACCAAAAAAGCCCTTTCAATTGACTTTTTTTTTTTTT
>NW_022103896.1:44296481-44298212 GCF_000313985.2 Echinops telfairi | reverse complement strand
TTCCATAGGGTCGCAGTCTTGGAAATCCTATGGAGTGGTTTGTACCCTGCACATGAGGCATCCTGGTTTATAATCCACTCAGCAGCAACTAACAGCAACAACAATAGTAGGGCTGGCCTTTGCATGGAGACTTGGTTTGACATATACCATCTAGCTCTATTTGACATTGGTCATAGATTTATGTTTGTATGATGATGCTCCATAGCACTGCTTCCCCCCTCTGTAACTTTTCACATGACCGAAAATTTCAGAGTGATATATGTTGTTGTTTGGTGCTATTGAGTGAGTTCTAACCCACAGTGACCCTATGCATAACAGAATGAAACAATGCCCCATCCTGCACCATCCTCACAATCACTCCAGTGTTTGGCCCATTGTGAAATAGAGTGAATACTATATACTAAAAGCATTATATTAATTTGGGCTCACATATACATTCATAACTCAAAACCCACTGCCATCAAGATGGTTCCAATTCGTAGAGCAGAATTGCCTGTAGAATTTCCAAGGCTGTAATATTTATAGGGTCAGATGGCCACATCTTGTTTATCTTGTGAGTGGTAGGTTTGAAACAGTACCTTTCAGGAAGCAGTCAAGTGTTCAGCCGTGACACCAAACGGGCTCCGTACATTCATCGCAAACGGGTTTTCCTCTAGTAATTTCAACAGCTTTATTGAGGTATAGCTTACATGAAGTACACATATTTAAAGAACATAATTTGGTTGTGGTTTTAAATATACCCTGAAACTATCAACACAATCAAAATAATGAACGATATCCATAACCCTCAAAAGTTTCCATGTCTCCCTTTGTAAGTTTTCCTTCCTGTCCCACTTTGCTGTTGTCCTGCTGCCCCCAGGAACCAGGGATCTGCTTTCTGTCACTGGAAGTTTGCATTTTCCAGAATTTTGTAGGAATACAGTTAGAGAGCTGAATCTATTTTGGGGTGGGGTGGTGACTTTTTTCACGAAGTAAAATATTTTGAGACTCATAGCAGTTCCAACAGTTCCTTTTAAAAAAAAATGTTGCTAAGTAATATTCTATTATATGGATGTCACAATTTGTTTATCCATTCAGCTTCTAATGGACATCTGAGTAGTTTCTAATTTTGTACGGTTACCTGTAAAGCTGCTATGAACATGTCTTGTGTGGACACTTGCTTATAAATCTCTAAAGTGAATACCTAGTAAGAGTAGAATGGCTAACTTGTATTTAATTTTTAAGGACCTACAAAACATTTCTAATGTGGTCATACTATTTTACATTCTTATTAGCAGAATGTTTTAAGAATGAAAAACTCCTCACTGCTATCGAGTCTACTCTGACAATGAGGAGCCCTAGAGGACGGGGTAGAACTGCCTCTGTGAGTTTCTAAGACTGTAACTCTTTTTTTTTTTTTTTAGCATTTGTGTACAGTTTATTTTACATGAACATAAGATTTTATTTCTTTGGGATAAGCTATATGCCCAACACTGCAATTGCTGAGTCCTATGCAGTTCCATGTTTAGTTTTATAAGAAACTCCCTAGTGTTTTCTAGCATATCATTTATTAATTCTCACATAATTCTCTTTGCAAAAAAAGGGAAAATTATGGAAATGTTTTGAGATGACATTTTCTACCAAACAAGCCACATTTTTTCTCGTATATGAGACTCTTGTCTCTTTCTTGCCTCCTCTTTCTTTTTTTTACTTAAAACATTTTTTTATGGGGTAATTTCTTTTTTTTTTTTT
>NW_022103896.1:44285393-44293922 GCF_000313985.2 Echinops telfairi | reverse complement strand
TCTGGTGCTGTCCCCCACAGGGCCATAGGTCAATGAGGGGCGTCATGTCTCAAAGTGGGGCTGGCCATGTTGTCGACTGTAACTCTTTACAGGAGTAGAAAGCCCCATCTTTGTTCCTGCAGAATGTCCTTCCCCAAACTTATACAGTCCACCTTTTGTTTTCAGTCATTTAAACTGTAACCTGTCTAGCGGCATGTATCTCATCATAGTTTTAATTTACACTTCTTTAATGACTAATCCCAATTGTGCTACCTACTAGCTCTCTGATCGTGATCAAGTTACATCACCTCTCTGGGCTTCATATTCCTTATTTCAAGCGGGTGGGTAATACAAATTGTGCGTTAAAGAAGGGAAGCCATCTCCCTGGAGGTGGAGGAGAAGATGACCTGAAATTCAATAGGTACAACAAGCTGTGTGTTACAGTATGGGCCTGTGGCTGTTGACAGAGGGATACTTTTTCAAATTTGCACAGAGCATCCCATCTATTCACCAAGCAGTGCTAACTGTTCCTTGGAGCGCAGGTGGATGAGGAGGTGAATAGTAACCTTGAAACAGTATTAACTTGTTCAAAGATACTGGAGAGGCCAGTGGTGACTCTGTCCATGTCTGTCTGACAGGCTTGTTAAGAGATGTACGTGGAAGTGCCCTGAAAGCTCAGTGCTATACAATGTGATGTCCTGTTAAGTGATTGTGGTTTATTTTAGGGAAGACACAACGCGAATTGAATACTCCATCCCTTTAAGAGAAAACTGGGCATTACCATATTTTGCGTGTCAAGTTGCTGCACTTACAGGCTTTTTAAAAAGCAATTTGAATACATATGCAGAGGTAAGATTCAAATCTCAGTTAATTCAAATAGAGTTCAAATGTAGTACGCCATATTAAAAGTTATATTTCATGAAGCGTCAGTACTACATAGTCAAGGATATAAAGATTAACCCTGTTGTTCAGTAACTGGATAGATAGTGAGCTCCCCCCACCCCCGTTTTCTTCCTGAAATTCTCAATATGCTGGTGAACTTTGAAGAACAGTTGGTTGATTTCTCTCTGTCAGGGGTGTCTTATTTCAAATCATATTTTTATGTAAGGATTTAATAATTGTGATTTTAAAATGAAATTTTGAGAATTATGTAGCTTATGCCCTTGTAACAAAATAATGACTTTGAGGTAAAAACCCCATAGTTTTTGTTTTCTGTTAAACATAATTTCACTTTAATTTTTTCATTGCTTAAGGTTAGTGTTGGGTTGCCATATGCATGCCGAGTATACGTATCATTTTTGTTATTCATATATTTCTGTGTTTCGTGTTCAAATGATAAAGTCTTGGTTATGGTGAGTTAAGTAAAACATTAAGTAATAATGCTGCTATGAATCTAAATAGGTTAAATTCTTTTTTAGCAGTTTTATTAGCACTTCATCCACATGTCATACAATTCAGTAATTCAGCCATAGCAAGAAGAGTTGTACAGTCATCACAGTGTTCAATTCTAGAACAGCAAAAATATACACAACAGAACATTTTCCAATTCCACAACTTCTGTTTGTATAATTCAGTGTCATTGATTCGTGTTGTACAACCATTATTGATATCATTTGCTAAATAATTCTATCACCATTGACATAAACTCAGTACCCCTGTACAACAATTCTTTCTCTTTCACCTATGGTAACCAGTGGTCCAGTTTGGTTTCTTTTTTTTCTTTCTTCGTAGTTTTCTTGATATAGTATTCACATATCATAGGTTTCCATGGTTCAATCGCTTTTAAAATGAGTTGTATGTATATAATCACAATCAGTTCTTGTGCTCCCTCCCATATTCATTGTTTTCTCCCCAAGTCCCCTCACCCATCTTATCTCCTGTCCCTGCACCCCACCCCCACATCCCAATAAACCATTTCATCAGTTATCACTTTGTATCTACTCCTTCTGTGCTTCACAAACTGGGGAACCCAACAGATGATAAAAACAAAAACAAAATGACATAAAGATAAAAATATAAATAATTAGTAAGAGAGAAAAGACCACTATCGATATTTAAAAAGCCAGAAAGAAATTTGCCATGGAACAAGTAAGAAATTCTTGAGCCTAGAACAAGTTCAGGTTGGGTCAAGATAGAGGTCGTTTGACCATGTATCAAGATTGGTCCAGCATAATCAAGGTTACAGTGATCTCTGTTTGACAGTAAAGCTTTTTGAGTCCCTTGCCTATCGCCAGTGGGGTTGTGCCAGAGGCTTAATCTGACGAGGTACACTGCAGGTGGGTTTTGGGCTCCCCCTGCCCTCCATAGCCTTCTGCAAATTGGGTGGCACAATTTAAGCTCTGATATTTTTCCCTTCGTCATATTTAGATTTTATTATTGTCATCTTTGGATCACACAAGCTCTTGTGCTTCTTCTATGTGGATTTAGTTGACTCCTCACTTAGATGGCTGTTTGTTTGAGTACAAGCCTTTAAGACCCCAGATACTATGCCAGTTGATAGCTGGGCACCATCTGCTTTCTTCACCACAGTTTGCTGTACCTCCCTTATCTTCAGTGATCCTTTAATGAAGGTGAGTATCGAGCAGGGCCATCCTATCAGAAGTATCTGTTCTTGGATTGGGGCTAGAGTTCAGTAGGGGCCCAGAAGCCATCTGCTTGTTCACAGGTTATGTACAACTCTGGTTTACTTTGGTGGTTGGTTATATTATGACAAAAACACAACCCCTTAAGACCATTACCATCACTAACAGTAACAAACCAGCAAACCAAAGGCAGAAAAAAGAAAAGCGAAAAATAAAAACCATGGTCAGTCATCCCCCTGGGGTATAAGGCAATTGCATTGATAACATCAGCAATTTTTCCAATGACAGAACTCCAGACCGTTGGTGTGAGGAGTCTATGTAAGTACAGTTCCACCCATGAGTCGTTGCCCTGCACAACTTGATTTCCCCATCGATTGAACTCTGTTTACTCTGAGCATGGAGACTGGTGCCTGGGGAACCCCATTGCTTTTTATAATAATAATGCTACTGATACTTAGTTTCTTTTGTTTTCCTTAGAGGTTTTGCTACTTATTGATGAGTGCTTCCACGTACACTTTTCTGATGATGTGGGAGTACAGCCACTACCTCCTGTTTCTCCAAGCAATATCTCTATTCCTGCTAGATAGCTTTTCGTTGGAGCAAAGTGACAAGGTATATATATGCCATTTTGAAATTGATTTTAAATCTAAGGAATAAATGTTGTAAGAGCATGTATTTTAAAACCATTTATCTTTTAAGGGTTATTTGAAAAGATTTATGCTTATACTCAAAGATTCTAAGCTCATTCTCCCTCAGCCCTTTGGATGCACTTTGAAAGATCCTGGTGATGGTTAGGTACCAACGAGTTGGGTCCAACTCACAGTGACCCTTTGTTATGCGTGAGTCCATTCTTGTAACCACTGTGTCAATCTATTTTGTCAAAGGCCTTCCTCTTTTTTGCTGCCCCTTTACCAAACGTGGTGACAACAACCAAACCCACTGCCATCTACCTCAAAAGTAACCCTGCTCCCCAGGGTTTCCGAGACTGTGAATCACTTTGGGAGCAGTCAGCCTCTCTTTCGCCCAGGGAATGACGGGTGGATTCCAACGGCTGACCTGTGGTTAGCAGCCCAATGACTAATCCACTACACCAGGCTCCTTACTCCTTCCACATAGCCTCTGAAATCATCCCAGGGCGGCCATGCATTTTCTGGCTGTATCTCCTCCATCTTTATGTTTTTGTTCTTTAAAGTAAAATTTAGAACATGTGCAAAAAGGAGTATAGATGGTTTATAGAATAAAATTACGAATTCTTGACTACCCAGATGCAGAAATGGAGCCCCATTCTTGCTCCCTCCTCGACAGAAGCTGACTATCCTGAATTTTGTTAATACTTTCATTTGTTTCCCTTAAATTAATTTTGCTACTCTATAATCTTAAAAATATATGAAGAGCTTTCAGAAAGTTCACGGGAATTTGGAATTAAAAAATAATGGAATTTTTCTACAACTTTTTGAATCTTTTCATGACTTGTGAACAATATATTATTTACCTTTTACTCATTTGCTTTTGAGATCCATCCATGGTGATGTAAAAACTATATTTCATTAATTTTTTAATATATACATTGTGCTATTGAAAGGCATCCCCACCCACCAACCCCCAGTGTTTATCTGACCAATGCTGCTATTAACATGATTGTATGTTTCCCCTGGCAGGTACATACACTGTTCCTTAGAGCATGAGAAGGCTTCATGGAGCATGAGATAGTTCATGGAAAAAGTTCCATTATTGCACTTTTCTACAAACCTTTTCAACTCTCTTATATAGACCTAGTGATGAAGCCAAAGATTATGTTACACGTTCAACCTAATTAAATAATGTCAAGTCTTCTTCCAGAATAGTTATGGTAATTTATCCTCCCACCCACAGTAGATAAAGGTTTCCTTTTCTTATTGTCCTTTCTTTTATTTACCAAACATTTATTAAATACTAGTTAAATCTTACTCTTCTATTCTTTTTCTAATTTCACATACCCACATATTCAGAATCTTGAATGAGCTCCAACCTTTATTTGAACAGAGAATTTAATTTAACGTAACGAATTATTAATCAGGCACTAAGCTACTGACTTATTAATTGAAAGGATAAAACTATCAGTGGTAGCACCTCTAGACAGCAGGTTGCTACCTTAGGGCTAAAGGAATAAAGGGAAGACTTTGGAATTATTCAAATATAGACATTTGGAGGAAGGGAACCCTATGGAGACCAAACTTGAACTTTGAGACAGACACTTTTCAACTTTGCTGTTTTTTCTGATCTTGAAAGAAAGAGCCCTCTGGAACTGGGAATGGGACTCTGGTTGGCTGGTCTTAGGGTCTCTGGGTTCTTCAACTGTTTGTAAAACTGCAGCTGCATTCTGAGCTGCTTCAGCAGGAAGGAATTGGTCTGTTGAAGAGACGTGATAATGGGAGCACCAATCAGACAGGAAGCAATAGGAAGCAAATTCCTTCCTCCTCTTCTACTTTTGCAGTCTCCCTCTAGCATTTCATATTGGCAGAGCTTAGTAAGGAGCCAGGTAGAGAAGCAAAATGTAGTTCAGAGTACTATCCCCATCATTACAAGACTGGATAGAGGGAGTAGTCAATGGACATGTGTACAACTAGTACCCAAATCAAGAAATAGAACATTACCAGAGCCGGTAGAACTTAGGGTGTCCTGGCCAGCTATTACTTTAGGCCAGCAAAAGGAGCAAGTATCCTAACTTCTAAGAGTGAAGTATCTTTCTTTTTAAAAATAATTCTAATCTAGCTTCTTACAGATTTTTTCTTTATTAACGCTGTCCTTTGACTTTCATTGTATCAAGGTCTATCTATTGTGGCCCTCGTCAGCTGTGGTAGCTTGCTTACCATCTTGTTCTTTATCTCAGGTTAGATTCATGTGATCTCAGGCTTTTCTTCTCTTAAGTCTTTGGTTGGTTTTTTTTTACTCCCCTTTTAGCCAAGTAGAGACCAATAGTTATATTCAGTAAGTCCAGTATGATTTAGAGCCTTATCTTTAAAAAAAAATACTTGTTATTATGAATTAAGTGAAGGTTTACAGAACACATCATCATTTTAAAAATATTTAACAACTTATGAACTCTCCCTATGGCTTTCCCTGTTTTCCATCTTTTTTTTTTTTGCCCATCTCCCGCTTGTGGGATATTGCCTTTCTTTCTCTTAATTTAAACCTGTCTAGTCAATAGCCTATGGCTTCCTCTCTTCTCCCCACCCACCCACCCCTACTAGCCATCAAAGTCTCTTTCTTTCAGTGTGAAAACCTTTTTTTGTTTTTTGTTTATAGTGGTCTCATACAATATTTGTCCTTTGTGAGCCAGAGCATGATACCATCCTGAATTATAGTAGAGCATTTACTTACATTATAATCTTTTCTAAATAAAAATAATGCAAAAGTGCATAGTGCATTTTGGTTTATTCTTACTTATTTTGGTTTTCCCCCAACAGGTGTATGAAGTTTATAAAACCTATTTATTTTCTGTGTTTGTGGGATATTTGCTGCAGTTTGAGAATCCAGCTTTGTTGGTGTCTCCTTTATTGAGTTTAGTAGCAGCCTTAATGCTTACTAAGTGCCTTCAGGTAATCGGAATTACCTTATAACAATATAATTCTTGTGATTAATTTTTAAATTGTTGTTTTCATACCTCCTTTCTTTGTTCACATGTGAATTTTCCCTCCCACAGCTAAATGTGAAGAAAGGAACTTTTGTAGCTAAAATGATGAAAGTGATTAATTTTTATTTGATTTGTACTGTGACAATTACATTCAATATCATAATGAAGGTAAGTAACCATCTGAGTTTCATAGTATGAAGTAAATTGAATAATAAAACTATACTGGACTAGATTTTAGTGACAAGGTGCTTGCAGGATAATAGGGCTTATGCAGTGCAATTTTGAATTAAGCAAATCATATATAGCATATTGGGTGAAAAATTGGAATTTTGATTTTTAATTTTTTAGAAAGCAAGTATACTTAACTTTTTCATGTAATTTAAAATGTCACCAGTACCCATTTAGCATTAAGCAATATTTGGAATAATTGAGGTAAATAAATGGTGTTTATAAGAGTTGGTAAGGTACTTAAGGTGAAATAAAATTCTTTAAAAAAATTCTTTAAAAATATTATTATTAAGTAAGAAATATTAAGAAAATATTTTTTTCGTACCACCTGAGAGAACGGCATATCTGCTCTCCTCTGGCCACACAAAGGAGAATCCAGCTCCTTATCCAAGGCCTGTTGCCGCAAGGCAGAGGCCAGATATGCCTCCTTCATCAATCTCTCTCTATTCTGATGCCAACATTCTTCCAAAACATTCAGCCTTTCCACTGTGTTCAGTCATTTGTCTTAATGGCCACACAGAACTCACAAATGATACTCCTAATTATGGAGATTTCTGAGGGAAGTTAACAAGTTACTACACACTAGAATTAGAAAATGTAAGGAAGCTGACATTGGCCCACAGCAACACCTCTCCTAGCGGGCAGCCAAGTCTCTCTCCAGGCCTCAGCTTCTCAGCCAGGTGGTCCCTTGGCTGGTGCCTTCATGGCCCAGGAAGCCTGCCAGTTGCTGTGTCTCAGTCTCTGTGTCCCTTCTCTGTTTTCTCTCAGTGATCTCCTCACCTCTCACCCTTTCTCTCCCTTTCCCTCTCCCTCTTGCCTGGCTCTTTTGCTCTGTTCTGTGGTCTCTATGATGCAACCCCTGGCCGGTTCCTCTGGTCACAGCCTCTGTCACTTCAGACGGAGATCTTGAATGTGCTTCTACTGGGGGCTTTTCTCCCTTGATGGTCTTGGGATTTCTCTTTCCTCCTGCAAAGACAGCTCATCCTCATAGCCAGGGGAGTGGCTACTTAAAACTGACCAGTGCCCTCTACTAGTGTTTCACACAGTATTTGCTTGCTCCCACCCAATCATTTGATGGGAGCTAGGCATAGATAGAAGAACCTTTTAAGAAATTTTACTTCATCATACAACCCCCTTATAGTTTTATACTTAAGTAAAAACTAATGTGATTGGCTTATACAGATCAGTTCTGTTGCTTCATAGTCACACAGGTATTTAATTCTTGTTTTGAGTATGTCTGTTTCATAATCTTGCTGTGTTTTCTATATCTAGGTCTAGATTAAAGTCTTATTGCTATAAATAGAACTAATAGTTACTTGTTTAACTTTTTTTTTTCTTCAGATGTTTGTCCCACACAAAGAAAATGGACACATGCTGAAATTCCTTGAAGCAAAATTTGGGCTAAATATGACTAAGTAAGTTTAATTTTATGTAGTTAACTATACTACTAATAATGAAAGGAATAAATGCAGGGAGCTTATGACTTCTTTTCCCCAACAGTTGTATTGGAATATAATTTGCATATCATACCATTCAATAGTTCAATTACATCAAGCAGAGTTGCACATCATCACCACAATCAGTTTTAGAACATTGTCTTCAGTGTTGTGCTCATTACTACTAGCTCTCTGTTTCCCCCCGCTATACCCCAAGGAGCCACTAATCTAGTCACTATCTCTATAGATTTACCTGTCCTGGATTTTATATACAGGAAAACATTTAACAAACAAAACTAACAAGAATAATAAAACATTAAAAACCTTAATCAAAAAGAAAGCAGAAAATATGAACTAGGACATATTTTAAGGGGATCATAAGGAAGATCAGATGATAGGGTGCTAACTTTTAACCGAACTGCATCTGCAACAATCCACTTTCAATGCATTTTGCATTTTCATAAGTAACTTTATTGTTGACGGATACCCTTGAGTTGATGTTCAACCCACCCCAGCCCATGTGACAGAGTAGAGCTGTCCCACTGAGTTTTCTAGGCTGTAATGTTTATGGAATCAGATCGCCAGGCTTCTTTTTTTTCCCCTTTTCATCTTTCTTACTCACTGCACGCCCCTCCGTGTGCAAGTTTCTTTTTTTTTAAATCGTTTTATTAGGGGCTCATACAACTCTTAT
>NW_022103896.1:44269443-44284743 GCF_000313985.2 Echinops telfairi | reverse complement strand
ATAGGCTGGTGTGCTTTTTCCATGTGGGCTTTGTTGCTTCTGAGCTTGATGGCCGCTTGTTTACCTTCAAGTCTTTAAGACCCCAGACGCTATACTTTTGATAGCCGGGCACCATCAGCTTTCTTTGCTGCCAGGCTTTTCTTGCTTATCATCTGAGATCTAACCAATAAGGACTCCTCCTAACTCTGTAACACTTTGAAAAGAAGTAATTTATTATACTATAATATCTGGGAGAGATGATACTAATTTTTTTTCCTCAGCTTAAAACATACTTCATTTTCTTCTTGTTAGATAATAGTGTTTTTAAAAAAAATTTTCTGAAATAAACTAATTTTATGTACTGACAGTAGCTACTTGCATACCAGAAGATAAATATTATACATCCTTATATAATTATCTCATTCATATATCTTGGAACCTTATTATTTGCTGTGATTACATGTGCTTATAGATATTCTGCATGTAATTTCTATATTGTAATATATCACCGTTAACAAAGTATATATTCTACGATAAAGACCTTTTAGAGATTATATGCTACATAAGAATAAAACTGACATATACATATAGACCTGACACATAGTAGACAATTAACTTAAATTGATTTTATGCATGGGTAAACAAATACAATTAAAGAATGGAAGGTAGCAAGGTTTCGTGCACCGAACATAGGGCTTAGGAACCTAACAATGGTGGTAGAAGGTTTTGACTCCCTCAACATTTTTAAGAGGACAAAGTGAATCATTATCAGCAACAACAGACCAGGGCTGATGCTGCTATGGTATCAGCCATCCTTCCTACAGCACTCCGCTTCTCTCCTGGCTGTGACCATTGCAGGGGCCACACAGAACTTCCAGACCATCACAGTTGAGGTTCAAGAACACTGAGGATATAGTTCTTTGATCAGAATAGCCTTTTCTCAGCCACACCCACCTGCAAGTTTTCCCTTTGCCCTCAACCCCTTGACTTCTGTGCTGCTTGGGCAAGCTTTACAAAGTTTTTACTCTGATGATAAGTAGGTAGAGGCACCCTACTCCATCAGTAAACTTAGGCATGAAGGTGAAAGTACCCTAAATTTTCACACCTCGCTGCTCTGTTTAGTCTTGTTTTATTGCTTTACTTACTCCTTCTTCTTCTTTTTTCTGAAGCACGGTGTGTATTTTGTACTTAACATACATCTCAAACCCAACTGGCTACTTTCCACCTGTTCTGTAGCCACAGGGCAGTTTCCATTACTGGGGAGTCAGTTCTAATTCCGAGCGGTCTTCTAGCGGTTAGGTACTTGACTTTGGTTGTCTCCCTTAATATTGTATTTGACTTTAGAGATGGTTACCTGGCTTGATAAGAAGAAAATGGTAGTTGTAGATTGATTAGGATAGTTGTGATGAAAGTGTGTGCTTGTTGAGGAGGATTACTCATAATCATGTTTGTTTCTAAAGGGTAGGACCTTGCTGTTACCTTTTAAGCGAATGGATTTAAGGAAATACATGTGGGATTTATCTTCGTTCTTCTTAAGATCAAAAGTACTTTTTTATATTTCCGGGTTTAATACACCAGAAATTTTTAATGGCATGTTTTTTGTTTTTTGTTTCTATAGGAATTTTACAATGAATTGGCTCCTTTGTCAAGAATCCCTGCAGGCCCCATCTCAAGATTTTTTTTTGCGATTGACACAGTCTTCTCTATTACCTTTCTATATTTTAGTATTAATTATTTGTTTTCTTTCTATGTTGCAAATTATTTTTAGAAGAATTAAGTAAGTACCTATGACAGTCATTCACAGTACTAGCTAATACATTATGAAAATGTGTAAAATGCTTATTTTCAATACCCTTCCAACAATTGTATATTGTAAATTCATTCTCTATGTTGATATATGAAAGTATCATTTATAAGTTACCCAGGTGAAAGGAGCCTCTGGAGTGGCACAAATTGTTACTCACTTGACTACTAGCTAAAAGGTTGGTGGAACCACAGGCCTGGGGATCAATCCACTTCTGAAAGGCTATGCCCTTGGAAACCCTAATGGAGCAAATCTCTGCACACATGGGTCTGTCATAAGTGGAAATGAATGCAGTGGCCACTAACAATAACAGCATCAACAAATCAGATAAAAATTCAAATTTAGCTTTTACTTTTAGTGATTTTTTAAAAATTGTGAATTAGGTGGAGAGATTGACATTTCAGACCATAAACTCATAAACTCTGTCTTCACTAATTCAGATCACTTCTCAGACCGCTCTCCTCTACTCCATCCCTCTGGTTTCCCTTCGTATGGACTTCCATCCCCCATTTCACCCAAGTCAGTCCTGTCAGCCTCATACTCTGTTGCTTTATCTCACCACCCCAACCGCCCGCTCTTAAGAACCTCTAAAGTCTGTTCCCTTTGGTATGTAAGGTTTTTTTCCCCAACAGTTTTATTGGCACATCATTTACATATCATACAATTTAGTAGTTCAATCATATCAAGGAGAATTTTACAATTATTACCACATCAGTTTTAGAGCATTCCTCCCCGCCTCCCATGGTTAAATCACCTTTGAAATGAGTTGTGCAATCACAATCTGTATGTAAGTCGTGTCTTGCTTTTTATCCTTACAGTAGTGGTCTCACACATTGTTTGCTGTTTGTGATTGACTGACTTCATAGAGCATTCACATTTGGTTTTGTATATCTAATTATGTAGTGCCCAAATTTAGTATAGAAGTAATTTTTAAACAGTTAAATTTTTATACACAGGTTTGCTAATTTGCTCAAATGTTGACTAGGGGTCATTTCTTCCATTTTTAAATTGTAAGTTTTGACTTATATATTTTCATCACGTTTGAAAAGAGAGTATATGTAATATCTTAATTTTGGTAACTGAGTTATTTAAATTATGATTCTACCATATTCATTTAGCAACTGCTAATGGAGTGCTCACTGAGCTTAGAAAATGGAACCTAAAAATATCCCTATCATTATATTTCTTGTATTCACAAAGTTATCTTCAGGTTCTAAAATCCATTTACAAAGACTTGGAGATATATAAATTAGGTATTTGACTAGCAAAATATATTTTCAAATTTTAAGAACTGTCTTAGTTATCTAGTGCTGTTGTGACAAACATTAACACTAATAGGTGGCTCTAACAAATGCTTTTCTCAAGCTAGGTGGCTAGCAAATGTGCACTTCAGGCTCCATTGGAAGGCGCTCTCTGCTCTCTGCCCTCTGCCCTGGCAGAGGGCCATGTCTCTTTTCAGTTTGGTTTTTTTTGGTTGTCTCCTTGGTGATTTTCATATCGCATGGCATGTACCATGTTTTTACTCCAATTAACACCTGTGTTGTACCTTTTTTGGGGGGCTCCCTCTCCCCCTAGTATTTACCTAAGCATGTTATACTAATATTTTTACATGTTGCTATAAAATAAACTACCTCTCAAATTAAAGTCATGTTTTTGCTTCTCTCTAAAAATAGATAAATAAATAAATAAACAAACAAACAAACTACCTCTCCCCTGCAGTTGGTCAAGGAAGTTGCATACTTACAATATTTTTATCAAAATACTGTGTATTTTATCACTCTGCTTGCTTACTTAATCTACACTTTTTTTTGTTTCAAAATAAATCGACTTAAAACACTGCATATTAATATTGCCTCATCAACATAAAGAAAACTCATTCCCAGATGGGATTAGTAGTACTGGTATACAGGTCAGGATTTACAGTATATATCTTTGGGAGATACAGTTCAATCCATAATAAGAACCTTTTATGTTTCTTTTCATGAAGAAATTAAAATCTTAAGTATGGCCTTCAGAGATGTATGGTGATTTTTCATTTCCTTTCTGTAGTGGTAAGTCAGTGAAAGAAGCGGGTTCTCTCGAAGATGGACGGATTGGAGGAAGGCCAGAAATAATTTATCATGTCATTCATACTATTTTATTGGGTTCTCTTGCAATGGTTATAGAAGGGTAAGTTTTTATTTGATCTGCATGTTTTTCCAGAAATGTCCTTCTTATAAGTAACCCTGGTGGAGCAATGGCTAAGCTCTCACCTGTTAGCTGAAAGGTGAGTGGTTGGAACCTGCCAGAGGCTCCAAGAGGAAAGCTGTGTCCGTGTGTTTTCTCCAACATTTACAGCCTGGAAACCCCATGGGACAGTTCTAGGAGAGGAAGTCATCTCTGCTACCTATAACAACAATACTGTGAAGAGAATTTGTTGTTGCTAGGTCCTGTCAAGTCAGTTCCCACTCTCAGTGACAAAAAAAAAATCACTGCCCGGTCCTACGCCATCCCTGCAATCATTCAGTTTAAGCCCATTACTGCAACCACTGTATCAGTCCATCTCACTGAATCAGGCCGAAGATTGATTGACATGTATTTAGAATATATAATGTGTTAATATTGAAAGAAATTTTTGGGTTTTTTTTTTTTTACTCTCGAATATCCTATTAGTCTTTTGGATTTTCTATGGAGAGGATATGACTGAATTATGCATTAGGCTACTAACCTCAAGGTCAGTAGGTCAAGAGCACCAACTATGCTGCAAAAGAAAGATAAGGCTTTCTACTCTGGTAAAGAGTTACAATTGCGGAGAGCCATAAAGGCACTTCGACTCCCTCCTATGCCATAAGGCTGCTAGAGGCAGTATCGATTTGATGGCAGTGAGTAAGGAAGATGTATAGGATCAAAGCAGTTACTTGTCCTGTGCCCTACAATATTTGCCATGTTGTATTTCTGTTCTCATTTGATTCCAGGAATTTTTCAATTTTATTGTTTTATTACTGAGTAGTTTCAAAGCAGGGTATTATTCATTTCCTTTGTGCAGTTTTTTTCCTTGATATTTCTGTTGATATCTAGATTTATAGGGTTGTGATCTGAGAAGATGTTTTGTAATGTCTCAGTATTTTAAATTTGAGCTTGCCTTGTGGTGTAATGTAGTCTATTCT
Source organism: Echinops telfairi (assembly GCF_000313985.2). NCBI lineage: Eukaryota > Metazoa > Chordata > Mammalia > Afrosoricida > Tenrecidae > Echinops > Echinops telfairi. The sequence continues at coordinate 44,279,814 of NW_022103896.1, read as the reverse complement.
CGAGAATATTTCATGTGTGCTAGAAAAGAATGCATATTGTGCTGTTGACTGGACTGTTCTGTGTTGGGTGTCTATGAAGCCAACTTGGTTGATTGTGTGACTTAGTTCTGTGTCTTTGAGTTTCTTTCTGCCCCTCACTGAGAGTCGTGTATTAAAGACTTTTACTATTATTGTAGAGTTTGGTCCTTATCTCTTCAGTTTTGTAATGTATTTTGAGACTCTTTTATTGGGTGCTTAGATATTTATTAGAGTTATGTCCCTTTGTTTAACTGACCCTTCAGTCATATGCCCTTCTTAGGAGCCCTGGTGGTGAAACGGATTATACATTGGGCTGTTGACCACATGGTCAGCAGTTTGAAGCTACCTGCACGCTGGACGAGGGTGCAGAGGCTTTCTCTTCCTCTAAAGATTTGTAGTCTCAGGAACTCAAAAGGGCCAGTTCTACTCTGCCCTCTAGGGCTGCTGCGAGTCAGACTTGGCTTGATGGCAGTGGCTTTTGGTTGTCTTTTAGGCTAGTATTTGCCTAGAAATTAGTATTTGCTACTCTTCATTTTTGGATGCCATTAGCTTGATAGAAATGTTTGTCTTTGTTTCTAAGGTGTTTTCTTGTAAGCAACATATATAGATCTGTCTTCTGTTACTCGGTCTCTTGCTTGGTGTATTTATTTCATTTACATTCAGTGTAATTATTGATAGGGATAAATTTATTGCTGTAATTTTGCTGTGTTTTTTTTTGTGGTTTTGCTGCTAGTTTTTTTATATCACATAATTTTTTATGCTGAGTTAATTTTGTTCGGGTTTTATTAGCATGTTCTTCATTGCTGTCGTTGTGTTTACTTATACTTCATGATTTCCCTCTTTATTTTGATGAGGTTTATTCATTTTTTTTATAGTTACCCTGTAAGTTACTAATTTCTTCCCAAGTTAAGACAGTTTGTTCTATTTTGAACATTTCTTCTTCATTTGAAACTCTACAACTACACTCCTTCCTATGTTTACTTTGTAATTGGCTTCAGTCCAAATTCAGATTGCTGGTCCTATTTTCAACCTTTTAGGTCTGTTTTAATTTGGCTACTAATATCTAGGTTGACTTTTGAGTTGTGTTGTCATATGTTAATTTCAGTTTATTGTTCACTATTGTTTCTGTTTTTGTTTTTTTCAAGTCATTTTATTGGGGGCTTTTGTGTCACTGTTCTAAGAACTTCCCTTAGTATTATTTCTCGTAAGGTTGGTCTGGTTTTTACGCTTACATTAATATTTCTGTAGACTCATTTACTTGAAATGGGATAATCTCACTTATAGAGTTGTTAACATAAGTGTGTAGAGCTATATATACAAGAGTTTTAACTATAGCATGTTGTTTTAATAGTTCTAACTCTCCAGCTGGTCCGAAGAAGAATGATGAGGCATGTCTGCTCCAGTAAAGATATGCAGTCTCAGAACCCTGTGGAGCAGTTCAACTTTGTGCTGTAGGGTTACTAAGAGTTGGAATCAATTTACTGACAGTGGAGATATAGGGTTTTTTAAATGTTTACAAGTTTTGGGAAAGCTGTAACAGTTTGTATTCTTTCTATGAATATAATTTTATTCCACTCACATCAATAGTATTGCTTATATCCCATCCTTATTTAGTAATCCACATGCTTTCTTGAATATTTAAGATCTGAATAACTGTTGCTGATAATTAGAGGCTACACATTTTCAGTTTTCCTCTGACCTTCCGTAATTCTGTGAGTAGTTTGGAATTAAAAATAGCTGATCTGATGTTCACAGGGACCTGATCTGTGATGCGTTCTTTCCTCCTTACAGCTTAAAGTACCTCTGGACTCCATATGTGTGCATGCTAGCAGCATTTGGTGTCTGTTCTCCAGAACTTTGGATGACCCTCTTCAAATGGCTTCGATTAAGGACTATACATCCAATACTGTTGGTGAGTCATTATTATTTTGTGTTACATACTTGTTTCCCTTCCAGGTACACAAAATCAAATGCTAAAAAATGGAAACCACATCGAATACAATTAAAATAGCAGGAATAAATCATACTATGACTTAATGGCAGAAAGAGAGATGTTTTGAAAAACCAGTTTTTAAAATTTCTAATGATAAAAATAAAGATTTTTATTGCAGACAAATTAAAACATAAAGTGTAAAAATGGAACAATAATGTGAGAGGCCATCGAGAATTAATTGTTATGTTTCTTGGTTTTATTTAGCTCCATGATAATGTTTTTCATGTGAGTGGAACATTTACTCTGGACCTTCTACGTGGTTGGAATACAAAGATAAATAAAATATTAATTTTATCCAGTAGATTATAATCTCTGAGGCATTAAACAAATTATAAATATTCTTAGGGTGCTACTGAAACACAAAGAAAAGGCTACTTAACTCGGTTGTGTTAGGGACTCAGAAACTTCCCAGTCTAAATTTGAAAGATGACAAGTCAAATGAAGGTGGGGAAATGGTTGTTGATGGTAGAAAGAATAGGTATAGAGGTAAGCAAAGACCATGATGTAATCAAAGGGACTGAATAAACAGAAGCAAAGAAAAAGAGTAATGTATTTAGTTTTGCTGGCAAATCAAGTTTGATGAAAAGTTGATACAAAAATGACACCTGGAAAGTAGAGGCCGGTCAGGTCATGGAGGCCTTTGAATGCCATGATAAGGAACTTCAGCTTCTCAACATAACGGAAGGTTTTTTTTGTAGAGAAAAAAGAGTCAGACCTATGTTTTCTGTTAGATTATTTTTACAGTTCTGGGAAGGATAGACCTGAGGGTGGATCTAATAAGAAGACTATTTTCCAGGTACAGGCCATGCTGGATTACAGTAATTAAAGTTTCAGTTTGTTGAGTGCTAAGTTAAATGCTTACAAAGATGATATATTTGGAAACTAATTCATGTCTTGGTGTTTCTGACTCCAAACCCACTTGATAAATACTGTTGTATACTGGAGTGTTTAAAAATTAGGAAAGAAGATTAATATTACCTAGAGATTGATTAATTTTTTTTGAGATTGACTATTGAAGGATGAGGAAGAGGAATAAATCATGGGTGTATCTAGGCTTGTTTTGTTTGACCTTATGGATCTCAGGGTTACTAGTTGACATAGGGCCAGTAGGAAGAACAGTTTTGGAAGGAATGATGAATTAATAATAGTCACATTGTATTTGACAGTCTTACTCTCAGAAATGTATATAATCTTCAACATATTAGTATGCTCTTAATACGAGAGGGCTTCAAAATGTTGTTTTCCAACAGTTTTATTGGTATATAATTCACTCCATACAATTCAATAGTTCAGTCATATCAAGAAGAGTTGTATAATCATCACCATAATCAGCTGTAGAACATTTTCTTAATTCTTGTACTTGTCATTATTAGCTGCCCGTTTCTCCTCAACCTCCCCTGCCATACCCACAGATAATCATTAATCCAGTTACTATCTCTATAGATTTACCTTCAAAACTTTTTTAAAAGATGGAACTAAAAGATAACAGAAGTTTTCCAACAACTTTTTTTTAGGCCCCCCTCATATATTGGTTGTTTTTATCTGTTGGTTTCTTGGTCGCAATTCAGTAAGCTCCTCATAATTTTATAAGCTCCTCATAACTTAAATTCCTGGCTAATTATAAAATATTGATTGCCTATTTGAAATACTATCTGAGCATTAGTCTTTTTATGTTCTGCATTAAATTCATAGGCAATATTTCACCTTCAGCATAATATGTTGAAACTCAGTGGGCTTTATCCATATTCACTCCAGGAATTAATTTTCACAATTACTTTCCAATTTTTCTGGCTAAAATGGTCATAATTTTTTAAAATTCTGTGTACATTTTTAAAAATCATACAACTCATACAACTCATATCACAATCCATACATACATCAATTGTGTAAAGCACATTTGTACATTCATTGCCCTCATTCTCAAAACATTTGCTCTCCACTTAAGCCCCTGGCATCAGCTCCTTATTTTCCTCCTCCCTGCTCCCCCCTCCCTCATGAACCCTTGATAATTTATAACTTATTATTTTGTCATATCTTGCCCTGTCCGATGCCTCCCTTCACCTACCTTTCTGTTGTCCGTCCCCCAGGGAGGAGGTCACATGTAGACCCTTGTGATCGGTTCCCAAATGGTCATAATTAAAAGGAAATGTGAGTTGTGATATTTGTTGCTGAACAGGGAGTCATAGTCAAGTACATCAAAGGCGCATTCTAAAATGTATTTATCTGTAACTCTTTGTGTTTCAATTTTCTAGGCTCTTATTCTGAGCATGGCTGTGCCTACTATAATAGGTTTTAGCTTATGGAAGGAGGTAAGAAAATCAGTTTTCTACGTTATTGAAATATACTTTTTTGTACTTTTTTTCTAAGTAGTGATAAGTATATATTTGTATGTTAGGAGGAAGCTTATTTAGACATTTTTCTAACAAAATACAATATTACTACTGTTATATATTGTGTAGTACATTACTTTATAAATTTATGCATATTAGTATACTATATTCTTAATAATAATGCTCTTATCAATTCAGTTTATAATTCAGAAAGTAAATTGCTGAATAAATATGTCTTAATATTTTAAAAATTTTAGCCCTTCCTAAATTCTAGTAAAATGATACAAATTCTTTGGTTTACCATACTATCAAACTAATTATCAATTAATTTGCAGACCCTTTAAGCCTGCTTTAATTATTTAATCTGTTCATTTAAATGTGTGTATATGATTCACAAAACTAAGGAACAGTTGTTTGGTAATGACAAAGATATTTGTGGAATCTAGACAATGAATGAACGATAGGATTGAGATTGAGAAGAATGAGCAGGTCGCTGAAAGAAAGCAATGAGCTCCATGATCTTTTTCCCATGATAACAGTGCTGTAATACTGTTTGCCTAAGTTAGTCTTTTGAAATACTGTGAATACTTAAACATTCTAGTTACTTATACCTTCTGAGGATTTTGTTTTGTATTTTAGTTTTTTCCAAGATTAATGACAGAATTATCGGAACTACAGGAATTCTATGATCCAGATACAGTGGAACTTATGACTTGGATAAAGTAAGAATTGTACTGTGCAGGATGACTTGTTACGGAATTAAATAATAATAATCTACTATCTGATGGATTTAGGGGAAATAAGAAATTAATACTTTTCTGAATTCTCACTGAACTCAGGAATGTTGTTTTGTGTTGTTAGGAATATCTATTTTTTATTCTAATTTTCTAATTAAACTCATCTCTGTGGTCTTGAAAATATGGCATTGCTAAGTTCAGAATTTTAGGTTTCCGTTTTTGGCGATATAGCAAACTAGATAACCTGAGAATCTGCCTACCTTCAATGTCTCCCAAAACCAAACTTACTGTCATGAGTTCGATGCCAACTCATAGCAACTACAGAGAAATTAGGTAATCATTAAGGTGCTTCTGTGCCCTAAACTAGAGGTGGTTAGGGATGGCTAACTGATCTTTGTAACCAAGGGATTTGGGCTTTACTGCTTACAGAACATGACACCTTGGGCCTGTGGAAGTAGGGAATTGCAGTCGAGACATCTCCCACTATGCACACATGCATAACTCCAAACAAGAAAGATCCATTGCCATCAAGTCAGTTTGGAGCATCCCTGTAGGACAGAGTAAAACTACCCCATGGGAGTTCCAAGGCTGTAAATATTTAGGGAAACACATTGTCACATCTTTCTCCTATAGAGCAGCTGATGGATTCAATTAACAGCTGAACACCTCCACTTTGACACTAGTATTTCATAAATGACACTGGGATATTCAGAGGACTGCACTATCAATGAAAGGATGAACTAACAAAATCTCCACCAAGTGGTTTTTTAAAAATCATTTTATTGGGGGCTCTTCCAGCTCTTATAACAATCCATACATCCATTGTGTCAAGCACATTTGTACATATGCTGCCATCATCCTTTTCAAAACATTTTCTTTCTACTTGAGTCCTTGGTATCAGCTCATTTGTTCTCTCTCTCCTCTACCCTCCCACCCTCATGAACCCCGGATAAATTATAAATTATTTTCATATTTTACACCATCCACTGTCTCCCTTTACCTATGTTTCAGTTGTCACCCTAGGTGTGTGTGGGGGTTATATGTCGATCATTGTGATCTGTTCCCCTCTTCTCCTCCCACCTTCCCCCTACCCTCATGGTATCACTACTTCCATTAATGTTCCTGAAAGGGCTATCTGTTCTGAATTCTGTGAGAGCTCTTATCTATACCAGTGCACATGCTCTGGTCTAGCTGGATTTGTAAGGTAGAACTGGGGTCATGATAGTGGGGCAGGGGAGAGGGGGTGGGGTGCGAAGAAGCATTAAAGAACTAGAGGAATGTTGTATGCTTCCTTGGTGCTATAGTGCACCTTGGCTGACCTGGCCCTTCCTTGTGACCCTTCTGTAAGGGGATGCCCAATTATCTATGGATAGGCTTTGGGTCTCCACTCTGACTCCCACCTTGTTCACATTAATATGGTTGCTTTGGGTCTTCTGATGCCTATACCTGATCTTGTCAACACCTCATGATCACACTGGCTGGTGTGCTTCTTCCATCTTTGTTGCTTCCCTGCTAGATGGCCGCTTGTTTATCTTCAAGCCTTTAAGACCCCAGACACTATATATCTTTTAATAGCTGGGCACCATCAGCTTTCTTCACTACTTTTGCTTATGCAGCCATTTTGTCTTCAGTGATTGTGTCAGGAAGGTGAACATCAGAGAATGCCAGGTTATTAGAACAAAGTGTTCTTGCGTTGAGGGAGTACTTGAGAGGTCCAATGTCCATCTGCTACCTTAATACTTAACATATAAATATATGTACATAGATCTATGCCCCTATTGTTATATGTAAACATATTTACTTATGTATGTGCTTTTATTTAAACCTCTATAAATGGCCTTTGCCTCCTACTTCTCTCCTCTTATTTCCCTTTGTCCCACTATTATGTTCGACCTTCATTCGGTTTTTAGTTATTCCTCTTGGCTACATTGCACTTGATCAAACCCCACCAAACGCCCTCCTCGCCATTGATTTTAGATCACTTGCTGTTCCCTTGTCCCTGGGTTATTGGCTACCCCATTCCTCCCCATGTCACTCCTGAACCATGGATCCCATTGTTTTCTCCTCGGGATTGTTTATCCTGCCTGTCTTATGTAGACACACTTTTTTTTAAAGGCTATAAATAGTTCCAGGTCTGTCTACTTTTTTTTTTTTCCGTTAGGGCACTTACTTTGAGATTGAGCAATCAGGTCTGTCAACTTTTATGAATGTTTTCTTTTTTTTTTTTTAATCATTTTATTAGGGGCTCATACAACTCTTATCACAATCCATACATACATCAATTGTGTAAAGCACATTTGTACATTCATTGCCCTCTTCATTCTCAAAACATTTCCTCTCCACTTAAGCCCCTGGCATTAGGTCCTCATTTTTCCCCTCCCTCCCTGCTCCCCACTCCCTCATGAGCCCTTGATAATTTATAACTTATTATTTTGTCATATCTTGCCCTGTCCGACGTCTCCCTTCACCCACTTTTCTGTTGTCCGTCCCCCAGGGAGGAGGTCACATACAGTTCCTTGTAATTGGTTCCCTCTTTCCTACCCACTCTCCCTCTACCCTCCCAGTATCGCCACTCACACCACTGGTCCTGTAGGGATCATCCACCCTGGATTCCCTGTATTTCCAGTTCCTATCTGTACCAGTGTACATCCTCTGGTCTAGCCAGACTTGCAAGTTAGATATGAATGTTTTCTAATCAAGTCTGTTGAGGTGCCAAGCTCTGCCCCTGAAGCCTATTTTTGGGATTCCTCAGGGACTTAATTGCTTTGCTCCCCTTGCTGCTTTGTTGCAATCCCTTCCTGTTTCACCCTGATGTGTGTGTGGGTGTGGGCACAGTTCTGTTAAATTTTTCATTCCTTTTTTTGAACTAATTTTTTGAAGCCTTCCTTGTATAAGCCTCCTACAGGTTGGTTTAGGGTTTAAAATTACACTTGTTTAATCCAGGAAATCCCAAATTGAAATTAGTATTAAAAAACTGGCCTGGTGTCTGATATACCCCCCAAAAATTACTTGATTTATATCACTCTGAACTGTTGCCTTTTCTGAACTGTTATCTGATCTTGTCAACACCTCATGATCCCACTGGCTGGTGTGCTTCTTCCATGTGGGCTTTGTTGCTTCCCTGCTAGATGGCCACTTATCTTTAAGCTTGTAAGACCCCAGAACTCGTTGAATACTGACTTGGGCTGTCAATCACAGAAGAAGACATTGTACCATATATATGTATGACACGCCATGTACTGTTTTTAAACGTATAGGAAAGGCCTGAACCATGATACATTGGATGCTTGTACTTTATAGTACAATGGAATAATTATTCCGTTTCATGTTTGTTTTCCCACTGGGAGCTCATTGCAGAGTGATCAGGTGCTGCATGTGTTCCCATGACCTAGCGGTTTACTTAGCTCGTAGTAGGTGGACACTGTAGGGCGATGGTATATGAGTGGAAGCATTAGGACAGCATTTGGGGACCTCTTGTAGGTGTCCTAGACCTGTAAGTGGCATGTATCTGGGATTTTGGGTCATGTTTCAGAGTGGAAAAATCTTATTTGCATTATCTGGATACAGACATGGGTGAAAATAAGGAAGAAGCAGAAGATTGATAGTTCTGGAAATATTTGTGGTAGTTGATATTTGCAAAAGATGAATTTGAGAAATTCAGCATCACTACCAACTTAGCCATACTATTGAATATAATGTCTTCCTGTCCCTCTCACTGCCCCCTAATTGTGCACTAATTTTTAATGTAGTATTATTACCACCTAACAGATGTATATTGTTTATTATCACCTCATGATGTCTCTTGATAGCAGGAACTTTTTTTTTTAATTGCTTTATCTCTAGCACTCATAATAGTGCCTGGCACATAGATGTTCAGTTTTTTTGTATGAATCCATGAATAAAGTGAATGAAAACTCACATTGAAACTTAAGTGTACACAATAAATCTCTGTGTTTCCGAGTTGATATAAGTCACTGATCTAAAGAGGATACTGCCTTTTCCTTATGTAAAATCTTTATGGTTCTTTGCAGAAGACAAGCTCCAGTCGCAGCGGTGTTTGCAGGGAGTCCACAGTTAATGGGTGCGATTAAATTATGCACCGGATGGATGGTGACAAGCTTGCCTGTGTACAACGATGATGATCTTCTCAAGAGGAATGAAAATGTAAGACGTTTCAGAGTCTATATTTGCATCTTTTACAGCACTCTTGTACTTTACTCACCATCCTTCTATGGTGCTGCATATGTCTTTAGTGTATTGCAGAGACAGTGAGGAAAAAACAAATAATTTCAGACCATAAGGATTAATTATATTTAGTTTTAACAAGTTGTACAATATAAGGGGGCTTCAAAAATCCTTTTGTACATTTAAGAACTAAAATTAAAATACTAAGTCCGTTGTTTTATGACTAGTGTTGCATATTTCTTAGAGAAAGTACATTTAATTTTTCACAAAGTATCAGGAAAACTGATGGGTTATATTTCATAAAAGGAAACATTCTCATGAAAATAGGATTCTTAACTCAATTAATGAAAAGATTATCAACTAATATCTTGATACACTTTGCCTTTTCAAAGAAAAATTCTATTGCTCATGAAACACTGATTTATTTTTAGATAGAGGCTATACTCCCCATAACATTAGAATCTAAGTTTAATATCTATTGTGGTGAATATATACATATTAAAGCATATGCCTTCTCTCTGGGGGACGGACAGCAGAAAAGTGGGTGTAGGGAGACATCGGACAGTGTAAGACATGACTATAATTTTATAAATTATCAAGCGTTCGTGAGGGAAGGGGCTGAGACGGAGGGGAAAATGAGCTGATATCAAGGGCTCAAGTAGAAAGCAGATGTTTTGAGAATGATAAGGCCAACGAACGTACAAATGTGCTTGGCACAATGCATGTATATATGGATTGTGATAAGAATTGTACGAGCCCCCAGTAAAATGATTTAAATAAATAAATAGAACATATGCCCACTCATGTACAATTCAGTGGCAGTTGTGTTCTTTAAGTTGTGAAACCATTCTCATTATCCTTTTTCACATTATTTTTCTACTATTAGCATAAATTCAGTGTCCCTAAGCAAGAATTCCCATTTTCTTCCTCCCTCTCACTCTGGGTAACCGCTCTATTCTTTGGGTTTTATATGATTTGCTTATTTCATGTAAGTGAAGTCATGCAATGTGTGCCCTTTTGCTACTGATTTACTTCACTCAGACTGATATTTTCTTTTTATAGGTTTTTAAAAAATAATTAATTAATTTATTTTTTTATCATTTTATTA
>NW_022103896.1:44267953-44268727 GCF_000313985.2 Echinops telfairi | reverse complement strand
TCTTTTTATAAATCATTTTATTGGGGGCTCTTGCAGCTCATATAATAATCCATGTATCAGTTATACCAAGCACATATGTACATATGTTGCCATCATTTTCAAAACATTTTCTACTCAATCAAGGTTTATTTTTGTTGCATGCACCAGTACCTTGTTTCTCAGCATGACTGATTGTATATACCATGTTTTGTTTATCCGTTGACATTTTTATATATTTTCACCTTCTGGCTAGTATGCTGCTTTGAGCACTGGGGTATAGGTTTCTTTGTATGTTTCTGCCTTCAATTCTGTGTGTACACCTAGGGTGGGGATTGTGGTGTCCTATGGCTGTTCTATGCTTGACCTTCTCAAGAAATGTCCATCCATTTTCCACATTTATCATGTTATATTCCCACTAGTAATAGATGAGGCTTCTAATGCATTTTTTTACTGTTGAGAGGTATGTAATATTGTTCCAAGAACATTTAAAATTTTTGGTTTAAATGGTAACAAGCCAGGGTGGTGTAGTGTAGTGGTTATCAGTTGGTCTGTGATCTGTATAGTTGGCAGTTCGAAATCACCAGCAGCTCCAAAGGAGAAAGATTGGGCTTTCTACTCCCATAAACAGTTATAGTCTCACAAAGTTATAGCCCCACTGGAGGTCACTGTGAGTCAGCGTTGATTCGATGGTAGTGAACTTGCTTTTGGTTTCCTATTTAAAACCAGTGACAGACTGTGGGTTCTAAATATTCTATTTTTCAATTTGATAGAATTTCTTATAGTTTTTTTTTTTTT
>NW_022103896.1:44256683-44257472 GCF_000313985.2 Echinops telfairi | reverse complement strand
CAAATAACTACCCCACACATTTCTCTTCATTTTGAAGCTTAAAAAGTAAAGCTCAAATCATTTTTGCTGTATTAGAGTAATTATTAGAACTAATTTCACAATTGCATATTTCTAGGCAAATCTCATTCTTGTATAACAAGTTCATGCTGTGTCATTTGTGCACATAAAATAGACATTCCCGGCAGGAGCTGACGCGGGGGCGGGGCGGGGGCGCACTGGGCAAAAAAAAAAAAAAGACATTCCCAATAAGACATCTTAAAAATGAACTTTTATTTTGGGATCATTTTAGATTGCTAGAAAAGTTGAGAAGATAGCCCGGGAGCTCTCTCTTCCCCCTCCTTCAGCTTTCCCTAATGTTAACATGGTACCTTTGTCAGCTCTAAGAATTAGCATCAGCACAATACTGTTAATTAAGTGATAGGGTTTATTTGTTTTTCATCAGTTTTGCCACTAATGCTCTTTTTCTGTGCCAGGATCTAATGCAGAAAACTATGCATATGGTGATTTAACAAAAGAAGAAGTTTAGAGTATGTTGAGTATTTATTCTTTGTTCAGGAGAAAATAGTATCGTGAAATTCCCCCCGTATGGAATAAAAGGATTTTAGTAGGTATTAATAAGGAAACAAGGATCCCTGGTGACAGAATGGTTAAGGGTTTGACTACTAACCAAAAGGTTCATGCTTTGAACTCATCAGCCAACTGCACTGGAGGAAGACCCAGAGATCTGCCCTTTTAATGGTTTCCACTGAGACATGTACTATCATACATCTGTTGTAGGGGTCACAGCAA
>NW_022103896.1:44253988-44255169 GCF_000313985.2 Echinops telfairi | reverse complement strand
ATGTACATGTCTTTATCTAGAGCTCTATAAATACCCTTTGCCTCCCAGCTCTTTCCTCTATTTCCATTGATTCTCCTCCTGTCCCACTATCAATATATATTTTTTATTGAAAAAGCAAAACCTCACTGTCATCATGTCAATTCCAGCTCAGTGGCCTAGATGTAGGACAGGCAAAACTGTCCTTGTGGGCTTACGAGACTGCTGTTACAGGACCAGAAAACCTCATCCTTCTCCTGTGAAGCAGCTGGTACTTTTGAACTGCTGACCTAATTTTGATTAATAGAGGTTGTGAAATCCTGTTAAAATCCGTTTTTATTTTGTCCTTTCAGATCTATCAAATCTACTCAAAGCGATCTGCAGAGGATATTTATAAAATACTGACATCGTACAAAGCTAATTACCTAATTGTAGAGGATTCTATCTGCAATGAGGTGGGAACCATGAGAGGGTGTAGAGTTAAAGATTTATTAGACATCGCAAATGGGCACGTAAGTAATCATTTGGAAAGTTAAGCCTTTTTTTTTTTTTCCCCTTTTGAGAAAAATGATTATTTGGACTTGTAATCTTAAAAAAAACTTAATATTTTTGGAACTTAAATACCATTGAGGTTATTAAATCATGGAGCAAACTTATTAAAAGTAGTTTAAGTAGTTTTTAACATACAAAGAAAATTTGGGTGTTTTTATAACCCAAAAAGCCAATATTTCTACTTTTGTAAATAAAAATGGCATAAATTGAGAAATGGTCATTTTATTTTTATTCACCTAATATAGACAGAAGGTAGTTAGGTTTTGTATATAAAGAGAACTTTCTTATAATTTAATATGTATCTATAAAAACAGCTTTCTAGATTAACCCAGTGCCTTTTAAATTAGCATACCTATTGTCCACAAAGCTTGTGTATTTGCAGCCACTGTAGTTAGGATTTAGCTGGATCCTAATTTCTATACTTATTTATTTGATGGGCGTGGGTGTGCTTGATACTTAGTGTCGTAGAATAGATGCCCTAACCCCCAGAAACTTGTAGGTGGGAACCTGAGGAGAACTCGAGCAGGGCATTCTCACGTGGAGTGCATATTCTGTTTCGGTTGCAGCCAAGATTTCCCAAATTATATTTCTTTGTCTTATCACCTCATTTTGGAGGTGAGGAATTTGTCTTAGTGGTTTCCATCTTTCTTTCT
>NW_022103896.1:44236195-44252689 GCF_000313985.2 Echinops telfairi | reverse complement strand
TTATAATAGAATTGAAATATCACAAAACTAATTGAAATGTTAGCTGAAAATATGTAACATTTAAATTAAAATAGAAGTTATATAAAGGAAAGTGAATTAAAAATATATATATACACAAAGATATATCCAGTATTCAGAACACCAAAAATTTGTCATGATACTGGTCTCATCATCTGCTGCATATTATAAGTGGGCACTTTCGTAGTAACTAACATAATGTATGACATACTGTATTTTGTTATTTTGTGACTGTCTATTGTTAGGCTTTTGTTTTGTTTTTTTCATTTTCCCCTAAGTTTGATACCAATTTAATCATGATAAAGCAGTAACTATTGCTTCCTTTGTATCTTTAAAAGTGGATATTTGAAAGAATCTTGTTCAGGGTTTTTAAAAAATATGGATGTGAAGTATATGATTCATACATTCATATGTTTTCTACTGAACAATTAAGTTAAAAATTTAAATATTTATCAAAATAGTATGTATACCAACATGAGCAACACCATCTGCAGATATAGACAGATGTAAAACACATGTACTGTTACTTACGAAACTCTGATGCAGTCGTTAAGAACAAAATGAGAATTATGAGAAAATCTGTAACAATTTCATCATCTAAATAACTATTCCTTGAAATATTTTCATATTTTTAATCATGTTTTAAAATTCCAAGTAATTAATTTGGTACTATGTGGAGATTTGGGATAGACATGTATTTTAATAAGATGCGACGCTTGCTTAGTTTTACTTTGTGTACCTGCTTAGCAGTTGGTACTCAACATTTTCATTTGTTAGTGTGCTACACAATTTACATTTTCAGTACTCTAAATTACTACACTAGAGGGGAGTATCTTTCATTTTCATTTTGTTACATATACATATATTTAAAAGTCTAAAAGCACATTCATATTTTTACACTAGCACTAGAATTCTTTGCTCTTTTGGAGCTTGAGCATTGTTTAGTGGCAATGTCATGTATCTGTATATTCCATTGGTTCTCATTTCATGGTTTATACAATTTTTAAACTATATTAAGACAGCTGTAGACAGTGTCCTTCAGGTTGACTTTCTATGTCTTAATAGTGAGTCACCAGCATTTCTCTTCAGGCATTATGGAAATATCACCTTAGCCATCTGAGAACACAGTGAACAGTCACAGAAGTACTTGTGATTAAGACATGTAAAACAATATAATTAAAAAGAACAACAAACAGTATAATTTAAAAGTTAGGCTGCGTATTTTGGATGAAATAAAACCACACTACTTTGTAATGAAAGATTTAACTAAGTCCTTATTGATTTATGCTATCATGTGCTAAATGAGTTTTAACTTTTTATATCAGTAAGTTGCTTTTGCTTCTGCTGGCTTATTAAGAGATTTTTGAGAAATTCAAGTTTTTATGTAATGAATTTTTCATTCAGCTGTAGTTGGAAAGGGGAATGTAGGTTTATTATAGAAATGGTATTGCTTATTAGAGAGCATATTTGCTTGTATTTCCCTGTAGTGAAAACAGCAGCATGAGAAACTGAGTGGGAGCATTGGATTAAGCTCCTTACGTGTGGAGTAGCAAATCATGAAGAGTTCTTCAAGTAACTCTACTTAGGGAAATTAGGGTGGCTAGTAGGTTTGACATTATAGCTTTAGTATAAATCAAAGTTTATAGCTTTTGAGTGAAAAGACTTTCAAAGAAATACAAACATTCTGCCTTTGATGTTGCAAACCCATTGAAATAAGTGCCTTAACGTATTTATTTCTAAATTGATTTCATTTTAAAAAGATAATATTCTTTCATTTACATTTCTTTCTGTTCCATATGAAAAATTTTATAACCTTTTAATTAATTAGCATAAAGAATCATCACTAGGCCTTTTTATTATTAACTTTAATAATTAAGCAAGTATTTGTTCAAAGTAGACATGGCAAAAACAAAAAAGTTGAGATGGCATTTCTGGCATGCTAAATTCACTTGTTTAGCTCCTTAAATGCCAGAAAAAAACAACTCAAGAAATAAAACTTAACTTGATAAGGAACATGACCATTGACTCTCTTCTGGTTTATATTTTTTCCAGCTCCGATATCTATATCTTGGTGCTTTTTGTTAGGCTGGTAGAACCTGTTTTACAGTCTTAGGGAGCATGTATTATATTTCAACATTAACTGTTTTAGCATTACTTTTTCTTTTTTTTTTAAGTATTACTTTTTACCAAGAAAGACATCTTTTTTCAGAAACTAAATCATCAGTAGTTTCAGTGTTCTGTTGCGCTATTCTGCACAGGTTCAGATTGGCTAGAGGAAAAGCAGAAATGAAAGTCAAAATATGTAACAAATTGTAGCTAGAAAGTATGTTTAAAAGAAAGAATAAAAGAGATGATTAATTTCCTGAAGGGCATTATGAACAGTCATCGATCGTATCATCCCTCCATCTTACGCCATGACTGGAGTGAGCATCCAATAAATGAGTTGAATTGAAGTATTATCTTAGTGTAAAATTTAAATTCAAAAGCTTGACTGAATTTCTGAAAGAAAATAGAAATTATTTGCTTTTGGGATTGGTTATTTTGGCTCTTTATTTTTGAAATGTTAAAATATTTTGGTGCCTTTTGTTTTGCCTTTTTATAAAATTGGTGGGATATGTCAAACCTGTGTATAAGTCAATTTTTAATAAATTATTTTAAAGTCACAAATCTCAAATGGCATATATTATGAATTCTATATAATTAAGAACCTTTTTCAAAACTGCTTCTTGATTCATAGCTCAGTATACTTTCTATTTGCCCAACTTGTTAAGTCTCCTTGGTCCCAATATGTGTGAGTTACAGCCCTGAAAATACAAGTGATACTTGTTAACTTTCAAATATTTAGGGTTAATACTTTAAATAAAATTATAGGGAAAATACAAAAAGAGTACATTTGACTTAACTGTTTTCTGACCATCAAGGTTTTTAAACAGTGCTAAAAGGTTTTTAGAATCCTATTTGCTAAATGTAACATGAAGGCAACTTAATTTTCATCATTTCTGTTTACGTAAGTCTTTAGCATTGGTAGCAAGCAGCTCTGGTGATGCTGCAGGGTTTGTGTTGGATGTCTTACCACAGAATCAGCAGTCCAAAACCACCAGCTTTCTACTCACAACGATTCAGTCTTGGAAACCCCAAGGGCAGTTCTTTTTTGTCCTGTAGGGTAGCTGTGAGCCATAATTGACTCAATGGCAGTGAGCTTTTTGAGCATTGGCAGCATTGTCATGTTGGCATATTTAACTATATATGCAATTCTGTAAGAGACACTGAGGAGTGGTAGGTGGCATGGAGTCAATCCTGACTCAGACCGATTCTATAGGACATGGAGGAATTGCCCCATAGGGTTTCCCAGACTAGTCTTTACAGGATTATAGGGGTGTTTCTGCTTTTCAAATGGCTGCATCAAAACGTTAGGATAGAGGAGCTGCAATTTCTTCACAGCCTCATCAGTGCTTTTTAATTATAGCCAGCCTTGTGTGTAAAGTGGTTTATCATTGTGGTTTCTATTTGCATTTCCTTGATATGTTGATTGACACATTATTTGTATATCTTTGTGATCGTATCTGTTTCATTCTTTTGCCCGCTTTTAATTTGAATTGCCTTTTTATTATTGAGTTGTAAGAGTTCATTGGATAGTCTAGATAACTCACAGCCCCTTCTCAACTTTGCCCTTGGGTAAATGCTGCCCTTTCGATAGTAAATGGTTAAAAACATTTTAGTTTTTAATTTGATGAATTTCTACTTTACTTATTTTTAGTTCAGTTGCTTATGCTTTTGACTATTGCCAAACCAAAAATCATAAACATTTACCCTTGGGGTTTCTTCAGAGATTTTTATTCTAGTTTTACCACTTACATGTGGTCCTTTGGTTCATTTTTAATTAATTGTATATGTGGAGTAAGAGCCCAATTTTATTCTTTTGCATGTAGTTGTTTACTCAGGTGATTCAGTAGCACTTGGTAAAACAGGTTATCTTCTCCCCACTGGGCGTTTTGGCACCCTGTTGAAATCAGTTTACCATTATTACTGGACTACCGACTTTATTACACTGATCTAAATGTCTATCCTGTGTCAGTCCCCCACTGTTTTGGTTGCCCTGGCTTTTGGTGAGTTTTGAAATCAAGGTAATTTAAGTCTTCCTCTTTGTTCTTTTTCCCCCAAGATTCTTTTGGCTAATCTGGATCCTTTGCATTTCCATATGATTTGTATAATCTGGTTGTCAGTTTTTATAAGAAATCTGTTAGGATTCTGATTTGGACTGGCTTGAATCAATTTGGGAGGTATTGTCATCTTAACAATGTTAAATCTTCCAGTTTATGAACATTGGATGCTTTTAAAATTATTTAAATGTTCTTTAATTCCTTTCAACAATGTTTTCCAAATATAATTTTTATATTTCTTTGGTTAAAATTATTCCTAAGCTTTATTTTTTATTCTATTGTAAATGTAATTATTTTCCTAATTTCATCTTCAGATTTGTTCAATTTGAAATAAAATTGATTTTTATATGTTGTGGTTATGTACCATCAAGTTACTTCCTACTTGCCTCAATTTTAAACGACACATCTGCCTCCTAAGTTTCCATAGACTGTTATCTGTTTGTTTTATTTTATTTAGTTTGCTAATTTTAATAATTTTATTTAGTTTGCTGCTGAGAAGACGTGATTCAGTAGTTTCTGTATGTACCCTTTATTGATATTGATTATATTTTTCCAGTTGTGAAACATTGCTCACCTTTTCTTAATTGTGCTTTAATATAATCTTTCAAATTGCTTTTCTCAGTTTGATCCTATATATTTCACAAGACAGCATAATGATTAAGGAAAACCTTTTTTTATTAGGCTAATTATTATTTGCTTTTAAACACAACTTCAGGGAATGTTTTTGTTTTAAGGTTTAAAGATGACTTAGTAATAGTTTCAGGGGTTCATCCACTTCCCATGACTCCAGGAAGTATCAGCTAACGATCATTTGAAATTCGGTCATATATTTTCCCCTTTTGATCCAGATTCTTTATGGAATCGTTGATCAAAATGTTCAGTAATGGTAGCCAAGCGCCATCCGGTTCTGTTCTCAAGGGAAGGAAGACCGTTGGTTATAGATGCAGTTGGTCGTGCATTTTTTATCTTCCTCTTCTCTCTGATGCTCCTTTATTCTCTGTTGTTCCAGGTGAAGAGAGATTAATTGTTGGGCCTTGGGTGGTCTCATGATTCTAAGACCCAGGGCACTATGCATCTAACTAGGAGGTAGAACAAAAGCACTAAATCTAATAGTAGGCCAATCAACTGTGATGTCCCAAGAAAATACACCCCATGAGGTGTTTGAATGTACGTAAGCAGCCTAAGAACCTATATTCTTTTTCACAAATATATCAGAAATGCTGCCAATTCAACTTTTTTAAGTTGTACAATTTGATAGAAATTAAAATAATTGTGCAGCCTTACTTTTAATAATAGTTCTGTCACCATTGTCTTCTCCCCACCTCCTCAAGAAACCACTATAAACTTTGCGTTCTACACATTTGCCTCGTCTTTTGATATGTGAAGCCATGCAGTATTTGTCCTGTGTCAGTATAACGCTTTCCGGTCGCATCCACATGATAGCATGTATCAAGACTTCATTTATTTCTGGCGGAGAAGTATTCCATTGTATGTATGTACCACATTTTGTTTTCCATCTACCTGGTGATGGACAGGTAGGTTGTTTCTATCTTTTGACTACTGTGAATAGTACTTCAGTGAACATCATTATATAAAGCCTGTGTCTGAGTCTACTTTCAAGTCTTTTGGGTGTGTACCTACGTATGCATGGTATTGCTGAATCAAATGGTAGGTGTGTTTTTAGTGTTTTGAGTAACTGCCACACTTTTCTAGTGACTGTACCTGGGCTATCCCCTTTACAGGAAAAGATGGCCAAGTTTTTCTTGCTGTGGAACAACTGATAGGTTTAAACCACTAATCTTTTCATTTACAGTCAATTGCTTAAACACTACCAGGCTACCCTGATTTTTGTTATAGTGATCCAGTGTCCAACAAACTTGCTGAACTTAATGACTGATTCTAATTGGTTTTTGTAGCTTTTTAGGGCTTTATAAACATCTTATCTTCTGTGCTTTTGGATATTCTTTTTTTCGTTTTTTTCGGTTTTTTTTCTGTGGGCGTTTTTTTTTTTTTTTTGCCTAATTGCTCTGATTAGAACTCCCATACATAAGTTAGAATTGGTGAAAGTGCACATCCTTGTCTTGTTCCTGACCTTAAGCAGAAAGGAACTTTCAGTCTTCTACCAGTACGATATCAACAGTGAGTTTTTTTGTAGCTCTCCTTTTATCTGACTGAGGAAGTTCCCCATTCCTTGTTGGTTGGTTGTTTTGTTTTGTAATCATTTTGTTGGGGGCTCTTAACAGCTCTTATGACAATTCATACGTCCTTGTTGTCAAGCACATTTGTACATTTGTTGCCATCCTTTTCAAAAGAATTTCTTTCTACTTGAGCTCTTGGTATCAGTGCCTCATTTTCCCCTTCTTCCCCCACCCTCCCAGGTTGATTGTTTTTAATCATGAGAGTGTGTTGGATTTAGTCAAATACTTTAACTATTGAGACTTACAAACTAACAATTGATTTTGACTGCTGAACAATCTTGCATTCCTACTTTTTCATACTTTTTAATCCTACTTGATCATATTGTATAATCTTTTTTATATGTTTCTGGATTCACTTGGCTAGTCTGTTGAAAGAAATTTTAAATTGTAATTATTGTGGTACAACTTAAACACATACTTACCTTGATTTTAAATCACACAGTATTCCTTTGTTAAGTTCAAACAACTGCCTCATGGTCTCTGTAAAGTTCCACAGGAGCACAATGGAGTATTCTGGAATTCTCATTCTTTGGAATGTTATCTAAAACTTGTTAGGATCCACACAATTGAATGCTTTTGCACAGTAAATGAAGTACAAGTAAGCATCTTTCTGGTAGGTTCTCCTTGCAGCCAAGACCCATCAGGTATCACCACTGATATCCTTCATTCCACGCCCTCTTTTGAATCCAGCTTGAAGTTGCCACAGTTCCCTGTCAATGTGTGCTGCATTTTAGTTACTTTCAGCAAAATTTTGCTTGCACGTGATAATTTCCACATTCTGTTGCATCACATTCCTTTGGAATGGGAACAACTACGTTTTTTTTCCTATCACTTGGCCAGATAACCCTCTTCCAAATTTCTTGGCAGAGATGAGTGAGCACCTCTAACACTTCTGTTCCATTCCAGGAGGTGTGATTGCTTTACTGTCATCTTAGATTTTATGAGGGGGCACTTCAAAAAGTGCATGAAAGGGTAAACAATAAAAATAATACGTTTTTCAACATAAGGTCTATCTGGGTCAAGATACTTGTGTAAGCAATGATACCAGCCAAATCTAGTCCATCCCTAAAGAATGAATGGTCCTGGGAATTTCACCATGCCAATGCAGTCGTTTTTACTGTATTAACTGAATTAAAATGGATGCCTTTAAAAGACTTTTCAAGATTAAATAAGTTAGAAAGCAATTGAGTACTATGAGGATGATGCCTAATGGTTTCCTGTCAAAATTATCACAAAATCTCCTGTCTGATGGGAGGTATGAGCAGAAGCACTGTGGGGAAACTGCTGAAGATTTCCCAGGCATTCTTTCCTGCTAAGAGTTTGACTAACTTTCTCAAAATACTCTCATAATTAGCAATGCTACTGTTCTGTGACCCTCTAGAACAGGGGTGCTCAATACGTTGATCGCAATCTACTAGTTGATCGCAAATATATTGCGGGTAGATCGCATGGCATTAAAAAATAGACGTAAGCCTATCATTAATTCTGTCAATATACAGCACAGCAAATCAGATGCAATCTTAGGTGTCAAATGCATGCGCAAACAGCTGTGCTAAGTGCAGCAAAACTGACAAGCTTAAGTTATTGCCAATTTTTCAACCTTTTTTTTTTTCCTCTTAAACGTAAGAAAGGGTATTAAAATGAGGGGGAGAAGCTGGACCAAGTAAGACAAAAATGCATCACTTTCATATGGAATGGGAGATGTTGACACTAAGCCGCCCTTCCGCTGAAGTCCAGAGCGCAGGAACAGTTCTGGAACTTACTCGCAGAGGGAAAATACCCAGACATGAGAAAATGTGCTACCTCCTTGACTGCATTATCCGGCTCTCCTTATTTATGTGAGTCAGCCTTTTCCCACATAAAGATCATTAAGTCCAAGTACCGTTCCACCATGACTGATGATCATTCGGAAGTGTGCTTGAGGCTGGCTGTCAGCAGCTACTGTCCGGACTATGTATCCCTGGCTCATGCCATTCAGTACAAGTCATCAGAGTAAACTCAAGTAATGGCAAAAAATGTGCATAGTTGTGTTTTGTGCAACATGGACTCATGCGGTTATGCAAGGTACATAGACATACATTGTACATATAAAGAATTCTCAGTGTATTTATGAATAAAGGTAATAAATAAAAATAAATATGTTCTGCATTTTTGTAGTTGGTAGATCATTTTGACTTGATCATTTTATAAGTAGTTCACATGCTGAAAAAGTGTGAGCACCCTGCTCTAGAAAGTCAACAAACAAAAGACCTTAAGCCAGCGGTTCTCAACTTGTGGGTCTCAACCTCTTTGGGGGTTGAATGACCCTTTCATAAGGCTCACGTATGACCATCGGAAAACACATTTCTGATGGTCTTAAGAAACAAACCGTTCCTCTATGCGTCTACAGGCAGGTCTGCACTCATGCAGATATGCCCACATTCGAGGGCCTGGTGTGATGACTGTTAACCTATGCTATATACCATGCTTTAAGACAAGTTTTCATTTATTTGTCATTAGAAATAAATATTTCACACTGTATAATTACATTTTTTGTGTGATGAATCAGTATGCTTTAATTACGTTCAGTTTGTAACAAAATACATCCTGCATATCAGATATTTGAGTCAACAGCAAAAATTACAGTTATGAAGTAGCAATGAAAATAATTTTATGGTTGGGGGTCACCACAACATGAACTGTTAAAGGGTCGTGGCATTAGGAAGGTTGAGAACCACTAACTTAAGCAGCCCCGAAAAACTGTTGGCCATGACCTTCAGCCTTGATTGGTCTGCTTTTTCTTTTTTTTGGTCTGCTTTTTCATTGGACCATTCCCACCTCTTAGTAGCCATGGCTTTGACTGCTTTTTCAGCCCTGTTTCATCTATTACAGTTTTTTTAAGAAGTGCTTCAGAATCTTACCCCCACTTCTTTAAAATTCCCATGGAATGTTCTGCTTGTTTGCAGCTGATCTATGTGCCGTAGTTTTGGTACTTATCAAGCAGAAACTTGGCTAAACTTTAATTTTCCAGTCAGAATGTGTAAACTGAACCAGTTCAGTTGCCTATGGTGTAACTATAGTTTTGACTTTCATTGTTGGTTCTCTTCAATTAGCCCAGCGACAGATTTTCTTGAAAATTGATGTGGATAGTCTTCCATTGTAGGTTTCATCTTTAACATTGTCATGGCCCTGCGTAAAATGAGTAATCAATTTATAAATTGCTGATTATCTTGGGCTGTTCCCATCTTCATAAAGCATCAATTATTTCATCATTCGTTCATCTAACTTTATTAAACTTGATCTTTGTTCATGCTTCAATTCTAACAGAATTAATTATGCTCTTAGAAGGTATATTTTCAAACTTTTATCCTTTGTGTCTCAAACTAGATCCTGTTCAGACATGTTATAATAATGCCAGCTTATCTTGGTACAAAAAAAAGTTTTACTCCAGACATAGCTTTATTCTCAGTATGCAGCTCATGTAAAAATTAACAAAATTGTTTTATAAAATGATTCTGAAGTATGTAAAAAAACGTAAAATTTTCTTTTTAAATTCTCAAAAAAAGTTACTGATCCAGTTCTAATCAGATCCTGGCTTTTAAGGTTCAAAAAATAAATTGGCATAGTTTTAGCCCTTTGTGTATACCAGTATTAGTACTTGTGAGCTGGGGTTTAGGACAATGTTTTCATTGTAATGAGTGATATTTTAATAAAAGTTAATAAAATTTTGCTATGACTGCACAAAATTATAGACACTTATTTTGGTGTCATCTCCTCGGTCACCAGGTCACAGGTGTGGTCCACCTTCCGTCCATACCCCTAGGGGACCCTTCTCTGTCAAGTCCTCTCTGTGCAGAGACTGGTGAGTTTAGAGCAGCAGCTGGTAGACTTACCACTGATCTTTCCTTTAGCAGTCTAGGGCTTTACCACTGCGCCTCAGGAAAGTTAAACTATCCAAATGTGCTAGACGTCATGAACTCTAAGGCTTGCACAATCTTTGAAGACTCTGTGCGCGTGCAATTTTAACCACTTGTTAATCATATTAAAAAATACAAGAACATTATAGAATGCAGGTAAATGTAAAATGGTGTTAACATTTCCAGCAGGGACATCAAGAGGATTAGTTGAAAACTCATAACCCAACTGTCATGGAGTTGATTCTGACTCAAAAAATCTCACTGCTGTCAAGTTGTTCATAGCGACTGGGCCCTATAGAACAAGTCGAACTGGTCCTGATGGTTTCAAATTGCTCACCTTGCGGTTTAACAGCCTACTGCAGGTCATTTCCGACCAGAGCAGTCCTAGCTAGTGTTTCCGATTCTGTACATCCTTGTGCCAGCAGAAATGGAGGTAAATGTGGGCTTAGCAATATCTTTAGCCGCGGTTGTCAGAAAGACTAACTAGGTGCTAAATATTGAGAGTTCTGAGAAGCAGCAGAGACTGGATTTCACTGTAGGCTATCATTTGGGTTCCGCAGCCAGAGACCGCAGCGGGTAGCACCCGCAGAAGGGACCTCCTGGAGGAAAATCTTAGAAATGGCGGGATTGCAGTCCCTGAAGAGACTTCAACTGGGTCACAGACCTGCCACGTTTACTGGTTACGAGAAGACCGCGAAGCCCGTTGCGTGTCTAGATGTGGTCTTTTTTTCCCGTAGATACTCCAACGTTGGAAGAAAAGCGCACCTGAGACAGCTTTTAAGGGAGCCGTCTCCCATAGCAACCTGGAGGCGTGGTCGGCGGAGGCCCCGCCTTCCTCCCGTCGAGTTTGCACGGCGATTGGTCTAGAGGCCCGGCGGCGGTTGCAGGGAGGCGGAGCCGGGGCGTCCGAGCTGGCGGCGCTACGTCGCCATTTTGAGCTGAGTGGGTTTCGGGGACGTTCCGAGTGCGTTCGCGCTAGAGCTCCCAGCGGCCTCCTTGCAGGCCGTCCCGCACCTCCCAGGCCCCGGCCCGCGTCCGAGTGCCAGGTTGGAGCCGGGAAACGTCCCTGGGGGCAGTGGCGGCGGGGGCAGGATGAGCGCGGAGGCGGCGGACCGGGAGGCGGCCACCTCCAGCCGGCCCTGCACCCCGCCGCAGACCTGCTGGTTCGAGTTCCTGCTGGAGGAGTCGCTGCTGGAGAAGCATCTGCGCAAGCCCTGCCCGGGTAAGCGCCGCGCGTGCCGCTGCCTCGCCGCCCGCCCCGGACCGTTCGCAGCCCCGCAGCTCCGGCCCGTCGGGGCACGGACCGCGCCGTGCGCTGGCCGAGGCTCCCGGCCGTGTCCGAGCACCTGTCCCCGGCGAAGAACAACAAAACCAGCCCCACCCCTGGGGCCGGGCCCGGAAGCCCCCGGGCCGGTGGGCCCTTTGGGCGTTTTAGCCCCGGCGGAATCGGAACCCTTCAACTTACTGAACTCGGGCTGGTATACATTTGGGGAAAGGGGAAAAGTCAGCTCTTGTAATGCTATCCTGATACGAAATAGTTTTCTCTTAGGTTCTTATTTGACGCATTTGTTACTCAATGAGATTTCACCGACTCTCATTAACAGCGCAAATTAAGTAAGGAAATCTTGGCTAGCAGGAAATGCTGAAACAATTACCAGATGGCTATTGCATTCTGATGATCATGATTAATATACCAGTTTTGTGGTGGTATTGGGGACAGAGGTACCAGCATGTAGGCTGCTTGCATTTGCAAATTCAAATAAGGCTTGTGCAGTCCTATGGTACCCGACTGTGTGTGGTTATTGTAGTGTTTGTTGTATTGAGTAGTTTTAGCACCCACATTGTGCCATTTTAATTCATTCCTTTTAACAAACGCATGTTGAGTGCTTTCTGGGTGCCAGGCACGGTCCTCAGGGCTTCACATCTGAGGTTCACATCCACTGAGGTTGGTGGCCCCGTGCTCCCTTTTCCCTTGGGAGAAAACAGGTGCAGAGAGGTAATGAGCACGGTCCCATTATGAAGTGTCAAAACAGTATTTCTCAAGCCTGCACCTCTCTTCTCTAATTGGCATTGGCTACTTGAAATCTATAGCATTAGGTGGCACGTTCAGGCAAATGTTCTACCAGGTAAAGGGCTTTCTTCACTCTCTCTGTTCTTTACCGGAGGGCAAGATTCTTATCAGCCATTCCTCAGTCATTGTAAGGTCTCAGCAGTGTGGAGTCTTCCTGTGGCAAAACAGGGACAACTAAAATACAAGTAAATCCTTTTGTGTTAAAACTTAACTTCAGGATTTTTTTTCCTCCCCACACCTTAGATCCTGCACCAGTTCAACTTATCGTTCAGTTTTTGGAGCAAGCTTCCAAACCTTCAGTCAACGAGCAAAACCAGGTGCAGCCTCCACCTGATAACAAGAGAAATCGCATCTTAAAATTACTGGCTCTTAAAGTTGCTGCACATTTGAAGTGGGACTTGGACGTATTAGAGAAAAGGTATCCATGATTTTAAAGTGTTGCATTTGAAGTACTGTTTGGATGTCTTGGGTAATTCCACATATTTTGAAGTTTTATTTAGTGCTGTGGGTTAGCTCTTCAGCTGCTAATGCAGTCAACAGTTCAAACCCACCACTTGTTGCTTGGTGGAAGGATGAGACTGTCCCTGTAATGATTTAAAGCCTCAGAAACCATGTAGCGTCCTCATGCGTTGGAATCCGCTTGATGGACAATGGGTTTGTTTTGGTTTCTATATGAATTTATAAAATCTTTTTCCACACTAATGCCCTTCAGATAAAAATGATCTTTCTGTGTGTTTTTAATAAAATATGTAAGTATTTTTCCAAAAGTTATAAAGCATATGAATACTAGATGAATTTACATGGCCCCAAAATACAGCATGACTGAAAAGCGGTTGTGGTCATTTTATTTGTAAGTAGTATTGATCCAATTTTAAGCTCTGAGCTAAATATTCTTTTAAACCATAAATAATGTTAGTGATTAGGCAGTTAATGTTTTATTTTTCTTATTACTTTTTTTGATGTAGTAAATAGACAAAATTCCTCAATTTGAGAAAAAAAAACACTTCTGTTTTCATATCTGAAGAAAATGAATAAAAATGATGAGTTTTGCATATTATGGATGATTTACCATGGACTAATTTTCCTAATTTTATTGATAAAAAAGCAATCAGGATCTCCCAAGTTATTAAAATTGCTATTAGAATAAATGCTTTTTTCTTTAAAAATAAATACTTTCAAGGCTTTGTTTAGAATATACTTTATTTTCAGTCCCTTATAATGAAGAAGAAAAACCTATTTGCTGTAGGACATTTGAATGGATAGATAAAATATGAAATAGAGGAGAAATATTTTAAATGCTTTGTGTATTTTTTTCTTGACATATTTTTAAATAATGTGATCATACCTTGTATTCTATTTTTATTTTTGTTTTTTTCCCCCACTTAACGGCATATTACTAAATATGAAATCATTTCATGTTTTGCAAATTACTCCCTTGTAAAGATAAATTATTAAATTTGTCTCTATTGACAGTAATTAAGTTTGCTTCCAGTTTTTTAACTATTATAAGTCACGAAACTCCCAGCAGGTTGATTCTGACTCACAGCGACTTTGTAGGACAGCCTTGGGATCTCTAAGACTGGACTTTATGAGAGTAGAAAGTCTCGTCCTTCGCCCTCGGAATAGTTACCGTATTGAACTGCTGACTTTGCCATTAGCAGCCCAGTGTGTAACCACTACACTACAGGACCTTAAATATCTTTGCCAGTAAGCTGTATGTTTGTTTTATGTTTTGAGTTATACCCTCCCTTGGTATAGATTTCAAGAGCGCTGGGTTTTGCCAAAGCATTTTTAAGGCACATGATCCATAGTGCTAGGTTATATCCCAAAGAGTTTTACTAGTTTTGTTCTTTGTTTACTACTTGTAATAAACAAAACAAAACCCTTTTCACTACATATTCTCCAACTGTAAACATTTGAATTAGAAAAGAGGGAAAACAACTCATTTTATTCTTTAGTACTTAGGAGGGTTCCTATTCATAGTATTCATGTGCTTTATCTTATAACTGATGGGAGACTCGAGAGGTCAAATAGCAATATATTTTACAAGTATGTATATGTGCCAATTGGGAAATTGAACAATAGTTGTATATTTAGTCTTCATTATTAATTTTGAAGCTAGGATTGTGGTTTAGTTCAGCTTTGACACTTTGAATTGTTTCGTTCTCACTGCCTTCAGGTTTATGCTGACTCGGCGACCCTGTAGGTAGGACAGGGTAGAGCTGCCCTGGAAGTTTCTGAGCCTGTCACCTTGATGAGGGTAGGAAGCCCATCTTTTCTCATGACTGAGTGCTGACTTTTTAGATTGCAGCCCAGCTTGTAACCACTACACCATCAGGGCTCCTTTGGATATATTCTGAAATATTTATAGAAGAAGTGATTAAATATTGAGGATTTGCTTCAAAATCATGTAGAAAGGAGGGAAGTGGGTGAGGGTGTAGATGACAGAAGACTAATTGAAGCTGGATGATGAGTAGATTGCAGTTTATTCTCTTGTTATTGTTGTGTGCTGTCAAGTCACTCACAGTGACCCCCTTGACAGTTGAACTGCCCCAGAGGATTTTTCTAGGTTCTACACCTGTAGGGTCGCCAAGTTGGAATTACTTGAACGCAGTTTCTTGGTTTTGTTTTTTTAATCTTAACAGTAGATGATTGCCAGGTCATTTCTCCCAAGAACTGCTGGATGGTTTGAACCACTGAACTTTCAGTTAGCAGCCAAGCTTAATCATTGTGTTACTTGGGGCTCCTTTATCTTTTGTGTATGTTCACATGTTTCCACAATACACCGTTCAAGTTAATTTTTTCAGTGTAATTATTTTGGGGTAAGTTGCTAAATTTCAGAGTCATAAAACGACCCTGAAGATTGAGTTATTTTAGCCACTTGATTGCTATCAGTGAAGATACTGAATTAACTGTTTTTTGCTTTCCTTTTCTGTTTGCCTTCCGGGTTAAGCCTGTCTGTTCCAGTGTTGAATATGCTGCTCAATGAACTGCTCTGTATCAGTAAAGTTCCTCCCGGGACAAAGCATGTAGCCTTGGATCTGGCCACTCTGCCTCCGACCACTGCCATGGCTGTCCTGCTGTACAATCGATGGTAAATATTGCGTACAGCCAGATATGTGTGTGGCTTCTCTAGTTGGGCAGTGCTTTCCCAGGGCGTCCTGTGGATGGGCTCCTTCTGTTGCAGAGATCTCTCAGGGGATCTTGGGAACTGTGTGTCTGAGGATGGAGAAAGTGTCTTTGGCTGCATAGATAAGAATAGCATTCTTCCAAAAAAAAAAAAAGAATAGCATTCTTCCAAAAGGAAAAAACAAATCACAGGTGCCTTGTAACATGTACTAATTAAAACTTCAAATAATTTATAATGCAGATCGAAAGCATACTTGAAGAAATGATTGAAGTCATATTTATAATGTATTAAATTTCCTTTATATTTGTCTTTTCTTCAGGGCAATTAGAACAATTGTTCAAAGTAGTTTTCCTGTCAAGCAGGTGAAACCTGGACCTCCTCAGTTAAGTGTGTAAGTTGGAAGATAGGATAATTACTTGGCTTTTTTACCCCCTTTTTTCTTTTTCAATTTGAAATGTTTTGTAAGCTTGTCATACAGAAGAGCAGAAGTGGGAGGGTAAAAAAAACTACATCAAAGATTCGTTTGTTGGTTTAAAATCAGAGAAGCAGATATCAGATTAGTCAGCTAGCATTGAGTTGACACTGATTCAGGGTGCCCTGCATGTCAGAACTGTGCTCCAGAATGTCCTCCGTGGCTGCGCTTGCAGCCGTTGCCAGGCTGCGCTTCTCCCCTGCGCTCTGTGGACTCCAGCCTCCAGTCAGTAGCCCGTGGGTTAACCATTTTCACCCCCAAGGAGATTGCTTTAGATATCTAGAGAGCTCAGAATTAGAAGGGGAGGATTTGTTGAATTTTGCTATTAATTTTGATAAATATTAGCTGACCTGCTTTAAAATATGAGCATATTTTTCCATTTAGTTAAATTTATATTGAATGAAATATACTTGTTCAGTATTTATTATAGTTAAATATTAATTTAGATTTTAGTTAATGACATTAGTTGACAAGAAACATGATGGGTTCTCATGGCGAAATTCTATAGAAGCCAAGGATTGGAATTTAGAATTGATATGAAAGTCAGCA
>NW_022103896.1:44219115-44235453 GCF_000313985.2 Echinops telfairi | reverse complement strand
TTTTTTTTTTTTTTTTAGTATGAATCAGATGCAGCAGGAGAAAGAGTTAACAGAAAACATTTTGAAAGTGGTGAGTTAGCATTTCTGAAATACATTGAGAGCATAGTTAGATGCTTCATCTACTCCTAGGTATGTAAGTTGGGTTGTTAAGACCCAGGCACAATGAGTTAAGCTTTTACTGGTAGACTGCAGCTGAGCTTTTGTTGATCACGTGGCTCTAAGTCACACAGATTTTCCGCTTTCAATGTTAGTGAGCTCTACACTGGTTCTCTTTTCACATATCAATACTTGTAGATATGAGAAATCAATCTTCCAGGTGATGTCTACATATTCTAAAATATCTGTAGTAAACCTGTGTTAATTATGTTTGAATATTACTTTTAAAGTCAGAAAACTACAGTAGTTATTTTAAAAACTTGTCTAAAAATAGAAATGTGATTTTTAAAATAATTTTATAATTAGAAAAGAAAAAGGTCTCTGTGATTCTCATACGTAACTTACAGTGTGCCAGAGCCACTATGTAAGATGTGGGAGCCCAAGGACGGAGGGGAGAGTAGGCAGCTGTGCATATGGAACATCTGTTTGCTGGAGTAGATGGAATATCGAAGCAGAAGGCTGCTGCTTTTTGTATTTGTGATGTCTAGTTGTGTAATGGCTGCCACTTGGAGGCATATAAACACTTCTTGAGTAAATTAAGCAGAACAGTATACTTTTAAAAACATTTTCCTGTATTCTTAAACTTTTATATAGGGGGAAAACACATTAATCTTTTTTCTGTTATTTTAAAATTTCACAATCAGAACTTAATTTTTTCCCCCTTAAGATAATCTTATTTCAACTCCAGCTATGTTGCACTTTATAAAAGGAGCCCAATATGATAAAGTGTCCTGTAGAGTTTTTTTTTAATTAATATGGTCAGTTATTGCTATTTTTGTGTTTAATGACTCACTTATTGACTTTCTGTAGCTAAAAGAACAGGCTGCTGATTCTATTTTAGTACTTGAGGCGGCCCTTCCATTAAACAAGGATCTTTATGTCCACACGATGAGAACTCTAGATCTATTGGCTGTGGAACCAGGCACGGCAAATGGAGAAACTGAGAGTTCTACTGCTGGTTTGAAAATCAAAACTGAGGAAATGCAATGCCAGGTATTTATTTTATTATTTAATCGGTGCATAATAAATTTTTTTTCTGAGACTCAGAATTGGTTTATGGACAACGCCCCATGCTGTCCTCTGCTCTTAGAACAGCTCTCACCATCAAAAGACCCAACCCAAGCCACCCACGTCCCTGAGGCTGGCGTCTTAGGATGGCTCCCTTCCCTGGGGGAGGCAGAGCAAGGACCCCCGCCTGCTCCCATCAGGTTGCTTTTGGGATGGGAAGATGCCTGAGCATCACACAGCACCAACCTCTTCGCAGCCATGCGACTCCAGGAGTCACCTTTACTGGGGTACAGAGATGGTGTGGCCTCTGCCTGTCCTGAAGTCACCCTAGAACAGTCACCTTCTCCTTCAGACTGCCCCCACCACTCCCCGAGATCCCAGCCATGGCAAAGGGGCTGGCAAGGAGGGAATGGGGAGGGAGGAGGGCCAGGGTCCCCCTGTTCTGTTCCCCTGGTCTCTGAGGGGCTGCAGTGCGTAATACTTTTTATGGCGAAAATCTCATATGTAGTCATTGTAGTGTTGTAGTGTTTGTGTCTGCCTTTCCCTCTTGAGTTTGACTTAAGCTACTACTTGACCTGTCGCCTTTGGAGTCATTTCCCAGGTGAATTTAGGGGAAGCGATTTTAAGGGATGAGAATGTAATAATTTGTCAATGATTTGTAGTTCATTCTTAACATTAAAAATCTAATTATACCTTTAAAAACAAACAAAACCCCACCAACAACCACCCTTCTCCCTCCAAAAGAAACAAAACAAAAAGTTATAATGTGTCTAGACTTCGGGAGGAAAAAAAAATCTATGCCCCTAGAGAAAATGTGTAGCTTTGAAAGGATCTTACAATTGTATTCTTTCTGTAACTCCGGGCCCCAGGTCCTTTGGCAGCTTTCACTTTAACAAATGGCTATACTTATTAAAACTTGATAGTTATCTTTTTGGTAACTTTGTATGGTCTTTTCGTAGAAAAGGAACCTCTACATATGGCTATTATCTGTACATAATGTATAATCACTCTTTTCCCCAAGATGGGAGCTCTCACGAATGAAAGTCAGCTAAGCATTTAATGTGGAATACATGGGAGCTTTAAAAAGTTCGTGGGAAAATTCCAGTATCTTTTAATTCCACTTTATTTAAAAAAAAACATTTTATTGGGTGCTTTTTTAACATCCCATACATCAATTATATCAGGCATATTTGTACATAAGTTGCCATCATCACTTCTAAAACATTTTCTACTTGAGCCCTTGGTATAAACTCCTCTTTTTTCTCTTCCCTCCCCCATAATTCCACTTTACACAGACTTTTTGAAGCCCCTTCACATTGTCCTCGAGGCTATGGGAAATTTATCCCCCTTGATTCATTGACTAGGATGCAGCAGTATCTACAATGGTTTTGAAGAATGAGTACTAGAGACACAGGAGTTTGGAGGAAGAATTATTAGGTATCTGTTGGCTCAGATAGATGAAAATCACTCACTGCCATCGATTTGATTCCAACATATAGTTAACTTCGTACAGGTTTTCCGAGACACTGTAATTTTATAGGAGAAAGACATCTCTTGCCTTTGGAGCGGCTGGTGGGTTTGGGTCATTTCCCATATGCTTAGCAGGTTAGTGCTAACTCAGCACCACCAGTCCTTGAATGAGATAAAAGGTTGTGGAGTGAAGCTCATTTTTAGGATATGATGTGAATAGAGCGTTGAGGAAACTGGTATGAATGAAATTAAAGAGAATAGAGAGACTTGGAAAGGAAGTTTGGCCAGATTATGAGGTGTCCTCTAAAGAACACAGGCCAAAGGGTTTGAACTTTATCCTGTTTAGGGGGATACAGGAAGGCTGTAGAATATGAGACATAGGGTATATTAGGAGCCTAGAGATCTGAATTCCAGGCTTGGGCTCTGCCATTACTTAGTTATTTGATGTACACACGGCACTTTCTGAGCCCTAAGAATCTGAGGCAGTTTGGAATTCTGACATTCAATGAATCTAGGAAAGTTCTTTGAAAAATATATACGTTTTGCTACTAGGAATAACAGTTGGAAAATTAGAAGAATTTTATCATCATTAACTTAAAATTCTTAATATTTTCTTCTAGCTAGTCCTCTTAGAGTAGACATTTGTATTCCCTCCTCCCACCTGTACTTTTTTTGGGTGGGGGCACCCCACATCCATTCCCCTCTGCTGTGTTAACCTGAGACTTTGTGGGAGGCAAAAACAGCTTCCTGTAGTGAAAACTGAAAACTCCACGTTGTACCTTTTTCAAGCCTCTTTCTCCTTGAGTGTGCCACATCACAGCAGTTTAACTGGAGCGTCCATCTAGCTCAGACTCTCCGCTTGGACCTAGATAGAACGTCAAAGAGCTGGGGATGAGAGAGAACCCGGTGACAATACAGTTTTGTTCTCAGAGGAAGCATTAGCAAGAGCCGCTATTTCTCCTCCCTCATACTGTGTTGGTGGCTGCAGGGGATACAAGCTGTAGAGTCTAGCGTTGAGATTGGAAGCAGTGGTTATCTTCATTAGACCAGTTGGGCTCGCATCCTGACTGCTGGCTTCCCTTTATCTTTATGTTTGACTTCTCTAATAATTCTGTAGGTTACTTGAAGTGGTAATAAAATTTTATCTCCACAAAGAAGTAACGGTTAATTTATGAACCGAGAACATTGGTACTTTCACTGCTCACTGAATGCCTCCCCCCACCCACACCCCTCCCAATATATGTGTACCTCATAGGAACCCTTTAGGACAGGGTAGAAGTGCTCCTCTGAGCTTCAGAGACTAACTCTTTATGGAAGTAGAAAGCCCGTCTTTCTCCCGAATCGATGGCAGTGAGTTTGGGTGTTTTTTTAAAAATATTTGGTTGAGTTCTGTCAGCTCTTTAATGCATGAAAAATGTCTAAGCAACTTGCTACTGATTATCATTTCAGGTGTGCTATGATTTGGGTGCAGTATACTTCCAGCAAGGTTCTACAAATCCAGCTGTCTATGAAAATGCCAGGCAAAAATTTTTTCGAACCAAAGAACTAATTGCAGAGGTAAATACAGATGTGGCAGACATTGAATAGTCCCTTAAAACATTGGTATATATTTTGGCTTTTGTTTTCTTTAATGATTATAAAAGGCCATTGTAGTAAATTTGGAAAATTCAAAAAGCACTAAAAACTTTTAAAAACAAATCTTTAGTACTGCTGTCTGGAGAATAAACCTTTTTAGTATTTTAACATACTCTGCTTTTTGTTTTTCTGTGTATTTTTAATATAATTAACTCATACTATACATACACTATTTTGGATCTTGCTTAAATCTTGGAATTGACATTTTAAATGTACCATATTCCATTATAGAGACACTGATTTACTTTATATCCTTATTATGTGGGTGTTTAAATTTTCCACTTTTAATTTATTTTTAAGCTGAAACATCTGTCACTCCAAGCATAAATCTCTGTCTGGAGTCTAGGTACTTTTTCAAGTTAGAATCTTACAAGTAGAGTTACTATATCAACAAGTATTGATGTTTTTGTGTGTGTGGTATTGCTATTTTTAATAGCTAAAACATAAATCAAATTGCTTTTTAGGTACATTTTTCTCAGTAACACTTTAATTAGCAGTGAATGTAAAAAAACAAATTATGCTAACTTGATGGGTGAAAAATAAAACTCTTATAAATTTGTATTTACTTAATTACTAAGAAGGATAAAACTTCATGCTTTATCATTTGGAGACGTTCTGGTGGTGGTGGGCTAAGTGCTGGACTGCGAGCCCAAAGGTCAGCAGTTGGAGCCCACCAGCCAACTGCTCTGGGCAGACGGTCTGGCAGTCTGCTGCTATCACGACTCTCGGGCCTGAAAGCCCACGGCTCCATAGGGCTTCTATAAGCTGACATTTCTTTTTTATGATTCAGGTAACAGAATTTTAAAGTAGATAGCTAGGTTCTTGTATGCCTGGTGCCTAGAAACTTTCCCATTTCAGTTTATCCTTTCCTCACCAGAGAAGTGGATTGATTAAATGCTTTAGGAATATATCTTAGAC
This sequence comes from Echinops telfairi, assembly GCF_000313985.2. Taxonomy (NCBI): domain Eukaryota; kingdom Metazoa; phylum Chordata; class Mammalia; order Afrosoricida; family Tenrecidae; genus Echinops; species Echinops telfairi. The sequence continues at coordinate 44,230,266 of NW_022103896.1, read as the reverse complement.
CCAATGGCAACCCTATTTTGTGTTGCCTGGGGAAATTCATCATACTTATAAATTTATGCCTTTTCAGTTATAGTAACTTAAAACACTTCCCCCCCCCTCAATTTTCTGTTATGGTAGAAACCTTCTTTTTAATTTGCTGAAGAGTAAATTAGCTTTGTTTCTTCCCTCACCCTAACTCCCATCCTGTAATCTGCTTGTTTTATGTATTTTTAAAAATTTACGTTTAAATTTAACAGTGTTCTCTCTGTTAATCATGGTCTTAATGATCATACCTGCTTTACGTGGCAGTGATGTGTACCTTGTAGAAGTTGCCCTGAAAATGTTAAGCCAGGGGTTAACAAACTTTTTCTATAAAGGGCCAGGTAGTAATTGTTTTAAGCTTTGTGTACCACATGCTATACTTACTGAATATATATTTATCTCTCTTAATGCTTTGACATTGTAAAAATTCTTCTTAGCTCGAGGTCTGTGTAAAAGCAGAAACAGGCCATATTTGGCCTGAGGCAGTAGCTCGGTAAACCTTGTTCTAAACCTGTTCATTTTTGTGGTTTCTCTAACCTTGAAATTGTCATTTTTTATTATCTTGTTACTATTAAGATGCGCTCTATGAGTGCTAGCCTGTGGTTTATGTTACATTAATGGATAATGGTATATACCCTCTTACTTTACAGATAGGTTCATTATCTCTTCATTGTACCATAGATGAGAAGCGCTTAGCTGGCTATTGTCAAGCGTGTGATGTTCTTGTACCTTCTTCTGATAGTCCATCTCAGCAATTGACTCCATATAGTCAGGTCCATGTTTGTTTGAGATCTGGCAACTATCAGGTAAGACTTATGATGGGGATGGAGTGGTATATACCTCGAAAGTTGGAAGCCAGACAATAATGGATTCAAATCCACTAGTTGTTCCATGATTGGGGCAAGTCTGTTAAACTCTCAGACTTGCCCATGATAACTAACCCTGCTTCCTAAGGCTCCCAGGAGAATCAGTGAGAAGTGATGGTTTATAAACTCACAGGCAAAGCACTATACCAATGTCAGTTCATTATTGTTAATATTATCCTACCTTTTAAAAAAAAAAAGGTGTAGAGTTCACACATTTAAAATACATGCTGTAAAATAACCCTTTAAGCAGGACTTTTAAAATTACATAAACGGCTTTTTAGTTTTATGGAGCCTGAAGTCTTATGGCTGTTTTGAAATTAAGAACCTGTATGTGTCCCAGCCTTACTAGATAGTCTCAGGTAATAAGGCCTTGGAAAATGAGCAACTTTACGAAGTTCAGATGGTCTATTGCCGAGCCCACCTTGTCAAAGAAACTGGTGGTGGTATCTCAGTTTTACTGAAAAGGTTTTAATTAGTCTGAGATTCCCACCCCTCGGTGGGCACATATCTTTGGTTTTACAATGAAAATACTTAGGAATTAGCATTTGTGCTTTTAAAATCTTTATTGACCAGCCATGGTTGTAGAGCGTAAATAGTGCCTTCGTGTTACTGAATTCAGAATAGGATCATGAAGTGGCAAAGTGACAGACTTGGGTTGTAGATCTCCCAGAGGGCTTGGAGCACAGCTCTCTACTTCATACTTCTCACGTAGAGTATTTTTTCACTGAAAATGTGAGGGGGTGGGCTATCACTTCCTCCACCTGTCTCCAGTCATGCTCCAATTCTGCCAGAGGGAATATGCTATAACTATTTTGAAAGATAGATGAACCAAACAGATGATTTCCTAAAAGCTAGAGCTCTTGTAGTTATGTCTGCCTATTACCAGTGTATGGAGGGTGAGGATCAGTTTTGGCAAGATAAGAATTCTTTCTTTTAAGATGCCACTGGGAGCAGTTATCCCTTCCCCAGTCGAATAAATGGGTGAGGTAGTGTAGCTGCTTTAAAGAAAGAAAGAAGGAAATGTTATCCCTAGCTAGGCACATGTGACAATGACTGTAATAAGTGTCAACATGAGTAAATAAAAAAATGGTGGGTTAACTAGGAAGGAACAATGGCAGTTTTTTGTTTTTTGTTTTTAAGGACAAAAGCAATTTTGTTGTAATTCTGAAAATGTTTTATGTTAGTGGTGCCAGGCTATTTTAGGAAAATATTTTATCTTTGCATAGGATTTTCTTTTGTGAATTATATGTATGTGTTTTTTAAGAGGTGAGAAAAAGACATTTGTTAATGTCTATTTGCTATAATTCACCAAGTAATATTTTAAGGCATTTAAATTTCTTAGAAACTTTCTTAGCATACTTTTCCCAGCTAAAGTGATTTTAAATGAAGTGCTTTTATATTATGAAGAGTTTTTATTTGTAACATGAATCTGTGCTTAATGTGGATTCGAAGACTGCTTTCAGTTTCTAATGAAATAGCTGATGCGCCTCTTCTGTATTCCTCCTTCACTGCTCATTTTGGGTCCAGGAATGTCAGTTTTCAGAAAGAGACTACTTGTAAATTTTAGAAAGAAAATACTTTTTCTCAGGAAGATATTTCATTGGTTTTATTTAACTTGTATTTGTCATTGTAGGCAAACTTTAAGAAATTAGTGATGAGTTTTGAAATGATGCTCTTTTATGTCTGTGTTCTAGGAAGTAATAAAGATTTTCATTGAAGATAACTTAACCTTCAGTTTACCTGTCCAGTTCCGACAGTCAGTTCTAAGAGAACTCTGTCAGAAAGCTCAACAGGGGTAAGTTAATTGAAAAATTACTGATTTTTAAAATAAAAGAGCAAGTACTTTTATAATTTATCAAACACACCTCTAAAGTGTCTGGGACCGTCGCTTCAGTGTTGTCAATTATAAGGGATACTAGCATAGCCAGAGAAGCCTTTCTAATGTTCTAGGCAGTTGTAAAGGCTCTTGCGAGAAAAGAATATGCATAGTAGATTTCCATCTTATTACTTAATAAGTAATAAATGATCTGATAAATGCCAAACCATTCTGGGTTTTGTTGGCCCCTGACTTGGCATGTGGCATTACCTAGTGTGCTTGAGTATCTAAAATCCCACTTCTCAAAAATAAATGGCTCATTCTTGTGAATTTGGTTTTGCAGTATACCCTTCTCTTTTATACTTAAAATAATATTAGTGGATCTACTTTTGTATTCTACAGAAATGAAGCTCTAGATGAAATCTGTTTTAAAGTCTGTGCCTGTAACACAGTCCGTGATATATTGGAAGGTAGAACAATTAGTGTTCAATTTAACCAGCTATTTCTTAGATCTAATAAAGAGAAAATAGACTTTCTTCTTGAGGTAAGACATTGTTTTCCGTTTTGTTCTATGATTTTGCTTTACGTTGACCATTGACCTCTTTTTTTGCCAAATCCAGGGCCCCCTTTCCAGCCCTTATCGGACTTGCCTGCAACTCTAGCTAATGGTTGATGCTCCTTTTAGCTCTTTCAAACTTCTTTGACATGGTTGTTTCGTCTGTCTTCTTCACTGGCTCTCTTCAATCCTTCATGAACGCCTCTCTCACTCTGCATGTAGGGTTTTGCTTTAACAGTTCTGTCCTTGACTCAGTCATCTTCTCATATTATTTTTAATTCTCATCTAAAGTTTTAATAATCACCGATTTATTAAAAACTCCCAAATCATTCCTTTCAGCTTCTCCTGTAAACTCCACAATCCGTTTCTGCCAAATCTCTGCCTTTTTCTTTACAGCTTCTTTAAATTGTGAATTTATTTGGAATCAACATTGACAGAAGTACAAATATACCAATTACTTCCAGAAATGGCAGCAGTTTAGGAGCAATTTTTTTCTCTTTACCAACCTCCCTTCTGGAGAAAACCACCGCCATGACTGTTGTGGTAATCAGTTCTGTGCTTTCCTGACAGTTACATGTGCTCTGAAAAAGTGTCCATTCTGCCCACGTTGACCTTTTTAGAAATGGGTCACACAAAATGTATTCTTTGTCTTCTTCCATTCAACATTTTATTTGTGACATTTATCTAAGTTTTGTGTGTACAGTTTTTTTTATAATTTTTTATTGTTGAAAAGTATAATAAGACCATGCCACAATTTATTTGTCCTTTCTTAGTATGATGAACATTCAGTTTGCTTATAATTTTTTTTACTATTCTGCTTGGAAAATAACTAGTGTACTGATGCATCGATGTGTTTCAGTTTGTCTCTGATACATCCCTGGGGAAAATGTATCAGTAAGGTACGTGGTAATATCAAAGTGGTATGCCAGTTAAGATTCTTTTTAGCGTGCAGGAGAAAGTTTCATTGGTTAGCGTTCTTGCTAGTACTTGGTATTGTCGAATTTCTCTCTTAGAGGTTTTCATTCCCATTTTCCTTATTACTAAGGAATTTAACAACTTTTCCTTTGTTTTTTGCTCATGTAGATTTAATCTTTTGATACTGAGTCCAAGTGTTATGCATTTTTCTTGTCATTTTAAAAGCTCTTAATAAAATTTCAGTCTTTGCCTGTATGACTTGTGAATTGTGTATGTTTTAAGAGAACTTTTCCAATTCTAATATCATGAAGATTGTCTGTAGTTTTATCTTTAAAAGTTTTATAGCTTAGTCTGCATTTTATGTTTTGGTCTTTAATCTACCTACAGTTGAATTTTTTGTATTATGTGAAATAGAGGTCTAATGTCATACCCTCTCTACTCCCTCCACATATGACTGTAGTTGTTCTAACACGCCTTTATTTGAATGTTCATCTTTTTCAACCAGTTACAGTACCATCCCATTGTATGCCAGTTGTCGAGACGTCTGTTGGCGTATTTTTGGGTTCTGCTTGGCACAACTTTCCGTTTGTCTGCCTGTGCATTGGTATCCCTGTGTATCATGTACAGCAAGTTCTCCCATGTTATTTTGTCCTTTGCATTTTCATGTAAGAAAATTCAGATGCTCAACTTTCACAGATAAGCATATTTAAATTTCATTTGGAATTACTACATTAAATTTACTAATTTGGGAAGAATTTATATCTTTATGCTCATTTAGGCATTCTTTGATGCTCTTCAGAGTTTTATTATAATTGTTTCATAGAAGTCTTACATAAATAACATGCATTAATATAAAGTCTTACATAAATAGCTTAGACATTAATATAAAGGTAAAGTTGAACTTTGTGCAGTGACATTGTATCCAAAACCCTTCCTAGATGCTTTCAAATGCTAATATATTACCTGTAGCTTGTGTTTATTAATCAGATCGTTTCTGTGTGTGATTAAGGAACGTGACATTTGCTGTTCTTTTTACTTGTTTTTGCCGTGCCGCTGGCTGAGATCTCCAGAGAAGGTTCAGTACAAGTGGCAGTAGTGGGTACCCAGTCTCATCCCACCCCAGAGGGACAGCTTGGACTCTCTTCATTAAGAATGATGTTTATTTTCTGGATCATTTTATACATACTCTTCCTACCAGATTAAGGAAGTTTTCTTCTATCCTTAGTTGGCTGCGATGGTTCCCCCCTCCTGTTTTTTAAAAAAATCATGAATGATTTTTAGATTTTATTAAGTACTTTTTTTCCTATCCTACTTAGATGATCATCTACTTTTTTCCTTTAATCTGTTAGTGTGAAATGCGTGGATTGATTTTCAAGTACTAAACTACAAGACATGTCTGGAATAAATACCTATTTTAAGGTTCTTTTTCGTATTCGTGTGTGAGATATATGCGTTATTTTTTCTTCCCCTGTGTTTGCTTTTCTGGGGGCCAACTTCATGCTGGCCTCAAGGAAGGTGAGGCGGTCTCTTCTTGCCGGGAAGGGTGGGCTGTGTCAGAGCAAGCATTGCTGCTTTCGGGGCCTGGTAGGGTGCACCTGTGAGGCCACTGGGCTGGAAATATTTTTGTACCAAGATTTTTTATATCACTTGAATTTTGTCAGTGATGATCAGAATGTCTTTTTCTTAAGTTAACGTTGATTCTTTTTAAGTTGTCCACTTCATCTAAATTTTGAATTTTATTAGTATTACGTTTTTTTATTATCTGTTCAATGTTTTCATCATTTATAAAGATGTCTTATTTTTTTCTGAATAACAAAATATTGATGTAGGATTCCCATAATATAAAATCAACCATTTTAAACAAATTAATTGTTATTTAGTCCAGTCACAATATTATGTAACCACCTTCTCTTAGGTAGTTCTACAGTATCTCCCTTCAAGGAGACCCCATGTTCGTGATGAAATTCCTCCCACTGCACTCCCCTGTCCCAGACCTGTGACTGACCAGCCTGGTTCCTTTCTCTCTGGACTTAACCTATTCTGGATGTTTCCTATCGTTGGAATCACACAAAAAGTGATCTTTATGACTGGCCTCTTCCACTTATCATGAAGCTGTCCACGTTCATTCATGTAGTAAATAAATAGCATTACTATTTTCTAAGGCTGAATAATATCCCTCTTTATGCATACCCCACAGTTTAGCTGAATTAGCTTTAAAATGAAGAAATATTTCAAAACAGCAGTTTAGACAGATACAATAGACCAGACCATACTTGTTAATTAGCTCAACTGTTACCATGTTTGGGGTCCTCTTTGGCAAAATATCTGTTCAAGTCCTTTGCCTGTTCTATGGTTGGCTTGTCTTTTTGTTGTTGTTGAAGTTTTGTATTTATTATTCATGCTTAAAAATTCTTTACTGGACACCTAAACCATGTAGATAGAAAATTATACTCCTGAAAACATTTTCAATAAAGAAGTAGTTGCCATAAAAAATGGTAATAAAAATTCTTACTGGACATATGATTTCCAAAGATAATTTCCCAGTCTTCTCACTGTTTTGGTAAATCTTTTGATGAGCAAGAGTTTTTAATTTCTATGTGGTTTCATTTATTTTGTCTTTTGTGTGCTATTGTAATGGATTAATCTTTTTTTGGGGGGGTTAATTAAAAGATAATTTTATTGGGGGTTCTTACAACTCTTATTACAGTCCACATAGCGATTGCATCAGACATGTTTATACATATGTTGTTGCCATCATTCTTTTCTAGACGTTTACTTTCCATTGAGCCCTTGGTGTCAGCTCCTCTTTTCTGCCCCTCCTTCGTCCCCCACCCTGGATTAATCTTTATAATACCTACAGCTTCTGAAAAGTTCAGTCTCTGCTCCCTCTCCCATAATTCATTCTTTGATCTTATCTCTACTTAAGTTAATACCAAATCTGTGCTGCTTTGGGTTGAAAAAGGAAAATTTATTTTTAATGTTAACTTTTCAAGGTATAATCTGCATTCCTTCAAGTATTTTTCATGTAAAAATTACTCTTAATTCCTAGGTATGTTCAAGATCAATAAATTTAGATAAAACTTCAGATTTGTTGAAAGAAAACATGGCAGCTTTTTTAAAGTAAGTGTCATTCATTGTCTTGAACAGTTTCCTTAGTCCTGTGAGAAAAGTTTGCTTTTTTATTTGTATTTGCCCTAAATATCTTAGAACCAGACAATAACTGCCATTTATATCCAGGCTAGGTGAAATTCAAATCTGTGTGGGCACATGAAATGTTAGGATCATTTAAGTTGCTTTGGTTGTGTGTTTGTTGCGTGGACATGAAAGTGTTAAATAAGGACCAAAGTGAAAGTATTATTGTATGATTTACGAATGGGTGGCTTTTAAAATAACTTAATAGAAATTCATTAATATGATTGTTTTCCCCAACTAAATTATACACTTTTTGTTTTGTAATATTTCTTACTGATCTAGGAATGTGTGTCTGGGGTTGGAAGATCTGCAGTATGTTTTCATGATTTCTTCACATGAGCTTTTCATTACATTGTTGAAAGATGAAGAACGAAAGCTACTTGTTGATCAGATGAGGAAGCGGTCCCCTAGAGTAAATCTGTGCATTAAACCTGTAACTTCATTTTATGATATCCCAGGTTAGCTCTCTAGTCTGCTAGCTAAATGTTGGCACATTTTGCCCATCTCTTCAAATTAGCCTTGAAATATACTTGAGGATGCCCTCTTATTTGTTTTACTGTTTATACTTATGTCAATAGCTGATAGAAATTTACCTGTTCTCCATATTTCTTTTTACATACAAATAGCTAAGTGCTTAGACTCTTGCTGTGTCTGTGGACAGTGGGGATGTAGTCAAGATACATAAAGGATTTTAACTGGGAACATAGACCAGTGTACCTGCTGCTAATAGATTGTTGGAGGTAAAAAAAGAAAAGATAAAAAACAGGAGGTACAACTTTTATATGTTGGACTTTTAACTGATGTTTTTATACTACTATATTGGTAAATCCCAAACTAAATACCAAATTTCATGCATTTTGACCTATATCACTGATACTGTCATCTGGCTACATGTTCAACTTAAGCAGCATTGTTGTTTTTGCCTCACTAGTTTACAATTTTTAGCATTATTTTTTAAATAAGCATAAGCTTCAAAAGTTAATACGGGTGAGACAGACTTTGATTGGTTTAACAAAAGCAAAATTGTAGCTGCTCTGGCCCTCACTAACTTTAAACTGGTTGGCTTTGTCCAGTTGTAAAGAAAGGTAGTAACATGGATTCAAGCTAAATGCCGCCGCTGTGCGGTGGAGGGCTTGCCTCTGCAAGCTGGGCTGTATGTAATTAGCAGTGATCCACACTTGGTTCTGCTGGAGGAGAAAACCACCCCCTTGCTCCTCGGAAAGCACATGCTGCGAATATTACTCAAGATGATGCTTTTCTAATGCATTATGTCCCTAAGAGGACAATTTATACAAGTTAGCTCTTTAGACAAATTCTTTTTGTTAACCAATCGTTCACTATCACCTTGGAATACGTTTTCAGTTATTTATGTCCTAGCTGCATTCTTGCATTCAGTATAGTAATAAAATGTGTTAGGTTTATGTTCAGTGAATCACTTCTCTTTTATAAGAACTACTTTTAACTTAATTGATGAATTAATACATGCAATACATACAAACATATTCACTTTCTTAGATTTTTAATTAAAACATGATTGAAATCGAGCTCTGATTTCTTTCTTTCTCTTAAGCTTCTGCAAGTGTGAACATCGGGCAGTTGGAGCACCAGCTTCTTTTGTCAGTGGATCCCTGGAGGATTCGGCAGATTTTAATTGAATTACATGGTATGACTGCAGAGCGCCAGTTCTGGACAGTGTCTAACAAGGTAAAGGACTGTCTGTTAAGAACAGATAAAGATAAAGCCCCCTTTTTTATGTAAAAAAAATCTAGGGTCTTCACATGCAATAATGTCCCCTGAGAGAATATCCATAAAAAGTATTATTTAAAAATGAGTTTGTTTCATTTTTGTCATAGTATTTTCATGTCATTAACATATAGCTATAAGTTTAAATGTAGATATATAAATAAGATATAAAATGAAATTGGCTATCAAGTCAATTCCAACTCATAATGACCCTGCAGGACAGAATAGAGCTACTCCCATAGGGTTTTCCGTGTCTGAATCTTGACGGAAGCAGGCAGCGTCCGTTTTCACCCTTGGAGAGGCTGGTGAGTTTGAAGCACTCTTTTCAGGTAGAAGTTAAGTGCTTAGGCTTAATCATGGTGCCACAGACCTTCTTAAATATATATATGTTACATTAGTCATGTAATTTTAGCAAGTAAGTAATTGCTATTTTCTGTGTAGGGGTTTTGTTCTTGTTTTTTTAATCCATCTTGAAGTCTCCTGCCTGTGGTCTGGAATCACTTCATTTTAAAGACATTTCTTTTAAAGAATGTTTTTAACTTTGGATGTTCTTTAAAAACAAAAATGACAGCTCCCAGTGGATATTTCTGAGATTGCCTATTTACGCATTTTTCGGCACGTGTGAAATGCAAGGGAGAAGTAGCTTGTCAAGTACTATTTGAGAGGAATGTAGGTAGACAGATAAGAGAAATAGCTCATAGATACAGGAGGGATTAAAGTAATACAGGAATGCTTCTGTGTCTTCCTCTGTTACATTACTTGTAAAATAGCCAGAAATTTATGTTTATTTGATGAGGTTAAACATACAAGTACAAAAAAAATAGAAGTACAGTAAATTGGTATAATACTCTCAATGTTACTAAGACTTCCTCAGTATTTATATTGCTACACATGAGGAAATGCAAAAAATAGTTGAGAGGAGGTTCTGGGACTACATGTTCTGAGTTGGACTCCCAGGTCCATTCTTATTGGTGGTATTACCTTGGAGAAATTAATAAATGTTTCTCTGTCTCAGTTATCTTATTTGTGAAATGTAGGTAGTAGACTCCTTCATGGTATGGTTGTGAGGGTCACATGAATTAATACATGTAGACCTTCTAGGACAGGTACTGGCTCTGTTCAGTATTAAACTAAGCTTAACCTTAGGGCATTTGATCCTAGACTGTCGATGAAAGTAGCACAAATAAGAGCTCAATGAATTCCATTTTGATTATATATAAAACAAAACCAATAATTTTACGAAGTCCTTTGGTCCATGCCTAATGATTACAAACCAGAGGAATGTATGATTAAGATGGAGGGGAACACAGTTTAGAACTTATTTTAGGAACATAAAGCAGGCGTAGTAGAGTGACGTAAGAAAAAGATGCAGCTGCTAAGAAATGTGTTTGTAGGAGCCCGTTGTGTTCTCTGACATAGTGGTGTCACAGAATTATCTGAGAGCAGTCCAACAACAAAAGCCAAGTTCACTGCCATCAAGTTGATTCCAACTCACTGCCACCCTGTAGGACTGTAGGACAGAGGTGAACTGCCCTTGTGGGTTTCTAAGATTATACATCTCTACAGGAGTAGAAAGCCTCATCTTTCTCCCTCAGAGCAGCCAGTATTTTTGAACTTATCACTTGGTGTTCGCAGCTCAAGGGGTAAGCCACTGATCCACCAGGGCAGCTCCTTGAGCAATAAGCCAGTATCATGTCATGTCCCTCTTCACCTCTGCTCCTGCGCTCACCCTCCCTGCACAGCTGTGGTCTACAAGACAAAAGATGCACATCAAAGTGTTGTGGTTTCATTTACTTTTTCCATAGACCATCCTTCAGACATTTCCAATTCCTGTAACTACTTCTGACTGGCTCCTTTTGTTTAATTAGCATTTCATTACGGTTGCTGTTTTCCTTTCTTTCTTTTTTTTTAACATTTTATTAGGGGCTCATACAACTGTTATCCCAATCCATACACACATCAATTGTGTAAAGCGCATTTGCACATCGTTTCTCAAAACATTTTCTCTCCATTTAAACCCCCGACATTAGGTCCTCATTTTT
>NW_022103896.1:44216127-44218168 GCF_000313985.2 Echinops telfairi | reverse complement strand
ATAGGATATAACGGATTATATCCGCAAAGTCAGCAGCCTTTCTCCTATATCCAAAATAACACAGACTGTTACAATTTCATACCCTAGTCTCATTCTTCACAACAAAACTTTACAGAAAATGTTGATCACTTTTAAAAGTGAGAAACCAGAGATGAAAAGGTAAAATTCTCCAGGGTCACTTAGCTAGTAAGTGGCACAAGTGTTAGAGGGGCTGGGGCAAAGAGACTATTGGAGAAATATTTTAAGAGGTAAAATCTTGAATTGATTAGTAATTAGTTTGCTGTGGGAAGTAAAGGGATTTACTCAGGACAGTGACAGGGCTAGCAGATGAATGCATTTGAAGAGTGGATTATGAGTTCATGTTTCCAGTGTGAATTTGTACCATCAATTGATAGCATAGGCCTGAAGCTTGCGGTGTTGACATGGCTAAGAATGCAGATTTGATAGTCGTCCAAAGGTCACCTAACAAAAACTCAGAGAGCACAGAACCCTAGGGAGTGCGGCACAGGGTCCAAGGAAAAATGGTGCGATGGGTGAAAGAACCAGACAACTGTGCAATCAAAGTAGCCAAGGGACTGGAGAGTGTGGGGAATGAGAAGTGGGCAGCGCTGGATGTGGCACTGAAGTCCAGGAGAACAACTGCAGAGGGTCAGTAGACCGGGCACTTAGGTCCTTGGAGTGATGTGGGCAGAGTTTGGATTACAAGAATGAGTGAGGCACTCAGGAAGAGAATGATGGGCAACCACCCTTAGAACAATTCCAAATGAGATAGGTTAGGAAGGAGCTTGGATCGTCACTGATTTGATTGACTTGATGTATTAGTCAGTTTGATTTCTTACCTCTTTATATAGGGTAATAGAGTTCAGAAAGATTTCAGAATGTGAATCCTGTTACAAGTCTAAGAACTAATTTTGAACATTTTAGTTATGCCTTGTCATTGAGTTTTACATCTGTGTTATAAAAAGTCTTTGTTGTTATTTGATTATTTATGTGAACCTTGTTAAATAAGATAAGATTGTACTTTATAATTATTGACTGCTCATTTGCTATGAAAAATTTCAGAAAAATTAATATTCATTGGAATAAATCAATACTGTGAAGATAAAAGTTTAAATTCACACTAAAATATTTAAGCAAATTATTTTCCCTTTTACTCTGTTCTTATACATAGTTGATGTTCTTGTACATATTTAGACACACAAATTTTTGACACCAGAGGAAAGATGTCTTTTGACATGTCTTTTTCTAGGACTTTGCCCATGCAAAACAGCTCTTCTCTGCTGGTTTGGAGTTGGTGACGGAGTTCTCACCCAAACTTCGTCAGGTCATGCTGAATGAGATGCTGCTTTTGGATATTCATACACACGAAGCTGGAACGGGGCATTCAGGAGAGAGACCGCCTTCCGACCTGATTAGTAGGGTTCGAGGCTATCTGGAAATGAGACTTCCTGGTAAGATTGCTAAACAAAGCTGTGTTGTAGAAACTCAACCCTCAAATGATTATGGAGGAAAATGTAAAAGAGGGTGTACTTGACTTTCACTATCCATACAAAGTGATGTCACTCCTAAAACTGAATTTGGGCATGGAGTTTATCCAATTAGGAACATAGAGTAAATGGTCCTTGGCTTCAAACAGTGACTCTGCTCCCGCACGGTTCTCGAGGTTCGAAGTCTGCACTCTCGATATTGACGTGATCCTGCTCTCCAAGCATTCCCGGGAAGAATCCTTTCTTGCTTTTTCCTAACTTTTGGTGCCTCCCAGCAATCCTGGCATTTCTTGGCCTCTGTTTCCTTTACATTACGCTCCTGTGTGATTGTATAGCCCCTTGTAAGGACAATAGTCATTGGATTTAGGGTCTACTCTTAGTCCAGAATGACCTCATCTTAACTAATTGCATCTGCAGAATACCCTATTTCCAGTATAGGTACATTCTGAGGTTCTAGTGGAATATGAATTCAGTGTCCTACAGAAGAATCAAAACTTCTCAAGTGTACAGGGAAGTGCTCATTGTTATTATCACTGTCAAAAAGCCCTCTCTTA
>NW_022103896.1:44213475-44214872 GCF_000313985.2 Echinops telfairi | reverse complement strand
CATGTGGGCTTTGTTGCTTCTGAGCTAGATGGCCGCTTGTTTACCTTCACGCCTTTTAAGACCCCAGAAGCTGTATCTTTTCATATCCGCGTACCGTCAGCTTTCTTGACCACATTTGTCCACTCACTGGCTTTGTCCTCAGTGGTTGTGTCGGGAAGGTGAGCATCACAGAATGCCAGTTTAATAGAAGAAAGTATTCTTGCATTGAGGGAACACCTGAGTGGAGGCCTAATGTCCCTCTGCTACCCTAATACTAAACCCATAAATAACATGCATATAGATTTATTGCCCCATCCCCACATATAAGTATATTTGCATATGTCCATGCCTTCACTCAGACCTCTATAAATGCCCTTCGCTTCCTAGCTCCCTCCTCTATTTCCTTTGACTTTCCTCTTGTCCCACTATCATGCTCAGTCTTCCTTTTGGTTTCAGTAATTCCTCTTGGTTTCATTACCCTTGATCACGCCCTACCACGCCTCCCAAACCTTCCTCACCACCGATTTGGATCATTTGTTCCCTTGTCCCTGGGTTTGCCAACACCACCACCTTTCTTCCCACCTCCCCCTCTGAGAGTTTATTTCTTAATTTTACCTGTTTTATATAGAGTATTTTCAAAACCCAACCTGCCACCAAGTCAATTCTGACCCCATTTTCAAATGAGGAATGATATTGTGAGCTACAAACTTATAAAATATATTCTAGTAGTGGAAAATTATGACTTGCATCATAGCGTAAGGTTACTAAACTCAAGGCAACCAAGGAGAACGAAAAATGAAGATACACAACCAAAGAGAACTAACTATTCAACGTGATTTATTGCACTGTGAAGCTGTTTATTGAACATTTATTGAACATGTGAAGCTGTTACATGCACTACTTCTTGCAGTGCCACTTGGATTTATTTATTTATCTTGGCTACTCTGATTTAGTAATTTTACTTTAGATAGTCGTACTACTAAATTTTTTCCCCAATCATTTTATTGGGGGCTCATACAACCTTTTTCACAATCCATACATACATCCATGGTGTCCAGCACATTTGCACATTTGTTGCCCTCATCATTCTCAGAACATTTGCTTTCTACTTGAGCCCTTGGTATCAGCTCCTCATTTTTCCCCTCCCTTCCTACCTTCATGAACCCTTGATCATTTATAAGTTATTACTTATTTTGTCATGTCTTAACTCTGTCCGACATCTCCCTTCCCCCACTTTTCTATTGTCCGTCCCCTAGAGAGGAGGTCATATACAGATCTCTTACTTGAATTTAGTATTCAAAATCAAACTCATTGCCATCAAATCAGTCCTGACACATAGCGACCTTATAGAACAAGGTAGAACTGCTTCTGTGTGTTTCTCAGACTGTTAACTTTTTGTGGGAGTAGAAAGTCCTGTT
>NW_022103896.1:44211439-44212834 GCF_000313985.2 Echinops telfairi | reverse complement strand
TACTACCTTTTGGACTTTAAAGTTGTTGAAGTTTGTATCACCTTTTTCCCCTCTCCTTTTGTTGTAGGACTCATAGTGCTGCACCTGGTTTGTAGAAGCCCTACCTTAGTGAATGTTGAGCAATTTGTGTTGTAACTTGTGCTATATATTAAATGAGAAGGAAAGGAAGTATTGTTTCAAACAGGAGAAAATAAGACAACAGTTATTTTCTTATAGGGGCAGTTCTTTGTCTTTCACTTGGGTGAGACTTAATGAGGTCAGCGTCGACTTGTCTAACGACTCTACTCACTGCCGTTATGCCCGGGCTGGGTTGGCAGGCACATTTTCTGTGTGCCAGCGGACATGTGTGGATATATGGTGTCATCTGCCATCTTCTCCCTGCCCTCTCATTTTTAATGAAGAAAGTTTGTTTTCTAGTAATACAAGGCTAATTTTGAATGAGGTAGATTCATAACCCTTTACAGGAAACAAAAAGAAAAGCATGTTTATTTGCAACTTACCAGATTTTGTTATGAGGAACACCAAGTGATCCTAACTGACAACACATCCCACTTCTCAGTTATCATACATCTTTCTCTCTAAAGCAGTGCTTCTCAACCTTCCTAGTGCCACAGCCCTTTAATACAGCTTCCCATGTGGTGGTGACCCCCAACCATAAAATTATTTTCGTTGTGCTTCATCACTGTAACTTCGCTACTGTTATGAATCGTGACTATGCTTCTTAGTGCATAATTAAGGTACCTCCACATCCTTTTTCCCCTCAGGCTAGGATTGGCCCTGTCTCTTGGTGTACCCCCCTAGCAAATTCCTCAGTTCTTCCGCGGTGGGGGTCACGTCCTCATGCTCACTGATCTCACCAGGAGGGGTAGCCTTACTCTGGCTGCCTGCACAACAGGCACGCTGGCGGCTTCCGTCCGTCCTGGGTCGAGTCTTCCTGTTCTTCCAGTAAGCGGAGGCCTCAGCAGTCCGGCAGAGTGGCCACCTCAGAAGGCAGCGCTCCTTATTGATTTATTTTTTCAACTGAATTATATTTTCATTTCATGATACTCGCTCTTTGCATTTTAGATATTCCTCTTCGCCAAGTTATAGCTGAGGAGTGTGTTGCTTTTATGTTAAACTGGAGGGAAAATGAGTACCTTACACTACAAGTTCCTGCATTTCTGCTTCAGAGTAATCCATATGTAAAGGTAATTAAACTTTAGTTTAAATTAAAGACTGATACTTTTAAACCTGCTTCTTTAGATTTAAACTACTTTTGGGAACTTGTCTAATCTTTCTGACATAATGTAAGGATGGAAAGTGACTTGTTGATTTGCAATTAAAAGTATAGTTTTTTGATAATTCAACTTGACTTTAATGGCTTGAATATTTTTATGCTAACTTGTAGAGAATGCA
>NW_022103896.1:44198212-44208995 GCF_000313985.2 Echinops telfairi | reverse complement strand
CCCAATAAAATGATTTTAAAATAGAACAAAATAGAATATATGTGGAATATATTCCAAGACAATTACCAGAGTTTATCATATGCATTGGAAAAGTCTGGAAGGATGCTAATTTTTCTTCTGTCTTGATAGTGGGACATTTTGGCAGTTCTAATGTGTGTGTTTTAATTGTTATGTAATTTCTACTTTCTTTGGATAATTTCAATCACATTAAGGAATTTACTCTTAAAAAAAAATTGCCCCTTTGTAATAATCTGAAGCTTCTCATCTGCCCCCTCAACCAGAGTGGGAAACTGTGTACGTATGTCATGGAAAGGACATCGAATTTATAAACACTTGGGTTTTCCAATTCTAGCAGGGAAGGTGATAGTAGTAGTTTGATATAATGAAGAGCAGCATTTGTAATATGGTCAACAAGGTCTTTTAAGATGTGGTGTGTCCCCTGCTCCTTAGTAATTTACATACCTCTACATATCTTTTTTCCGTCTCATTTTTTTCTTGATAGACTCATTTTTCTCTCATTAAACTATATTTGTTTGGAAACAAGGATGTTTATATGGTCGAGCCATCAGATTTTCTTCCCTAATCAGATTTAGATCTGTCAGCAGCCAGTGAGCCCTGACGTGCTCAGGGTAATCTATGGCACCGCAGAATATAAATATGCTTGCTATGTTTTGGCAAGTATCCCTACCTTGTGTGTCTTAAGAAGAGATCTATATGTACATGTCGTTGCAAATTATCTTATGTGTATTTCCTATTTGTTTTCATGTTCCAGCTTGGGCAGCTTTTAGCAGCTACCTGCAAAGAACTTCCAGGCCCTAAAGAAAGCAGACGGACTGCTAAAGACCTTTGGGAAGTCGTTGTTCAGATCTGCAGTGTGTCCAGCCAGCACAAGCGAGGAAACGACGGCAGAGTTAGTTTAATAAAGCAGAGGGAGTCAACACTGGGTATAATGTATCGGTATGTTGCTACCAGCATATTGTTTGAGTTCTTATTAATCGTGCTGCTTGTCTTATTTCAAGGACATCTTGCCTCTGTTCTTGTGTATCGTAAAGGGGAATAATCTGTAAGAATTTTGTTGTCCTGATCTCTCATAGACCTGTCTGCCATGGCCACCCATGAAAGTCTTCTCTCTGTTGCTTTAAAAATCACTTGATGTATAATCAACTGAAGCTCAAAATTAATGTGGTTGAGTAGTACTGAAGATTTCTCAAGTGATTAAAAAATGAAAGACAGTTTATTAGGTTAGTTTGACAATAGAATATTTTATTTCTTTAATATGTAATAGAATTGAGGATTTAGGAATAATCTTTTACTTTCTGATTTTATTTTTCATTTCTTGATATTAAATTTGTATACAAAAAATTTTTGTTTTTTGTAGGAGTGAACTGCTTTCTTTTATTAAAAAATTACGGGTAAGTTTTATTAAAAATTGATCTAATTACTGCTGATTTTTACATGATATGCATAAGACATTGAGTGCTTCAAGTGCTGATTAAATTATAAAAGTGATGTGCTAATGAGCTTATCTTTAATGATCATTATTGAAGGTTAGATAATACGAATGTACAAGTTTATCTTGGATTTACCTTGCCATGTTTTGGTGAATAGAGAACATATTTTTAAACTTTAAGGAAGTTTCCTTAGTAGGCAGATATTTGGGACCTACCTTTGTTATAAAGTTGCTTTATAGAATTAATGGCATATTTATTTAATTGACATGTTCTAGATTCCACCCTCTAGCTATTATTTTGAAGAATAAAAATTTAATTGTGGGGGAAGGAGCTAGAAAAAGAGATCCTGTTAACTCAGTTTCCAAAGTCACCGGGAATTGAGCTGGGAGGTAGAACCATAAGACAGACAGTTATATGTGATATTCTTGTATAAACCGTGTACTTTGACTTTTTCATGAGCATAAAAATGAAGTTGATACTAAGCATACTCATACCCAACATTTCACTCAAAGGGGTAAGGGTCTTAGAAGAGAAAGTATTTTGTCTCCCTGCAATTGATGGGAGAAATACATAAAAGATTTTTACATAAAAGATCCCAGGTGTCTGTGTTTTCTCTCTCACAGGAACCACTGGTTTTGACTATTATCTTATCGCTTTTTGTGAAACTTCACAATGTTCGGGTCAGTATTTTATAATTTCTTTTTAAAAAATGATATGAAAGCTATTTCTTTTTAAACTGTTGTGTATGTGTGTTTGTTTTTTTAAGGAGGACATTGTGAATGACATTACAGCTGAACACATTTCTATTTGGCCATCATCCATTCCCAAGTAAGAAGTATTACAGTTTACCTATTATTTCTGGGTAACAAGTTGGACTGTTAACCACAAGGTCAACATTTCAAAACCACTAGCCACTGCACGTGAGAAAGATGAGGCTTTCATCTCCTCTAAAGAGTTACAGTCTCAAAAACCTACAGGGGAAATTCTACCCTCAGCTTTGACTCAAAAGCAATGAGTTGTATGAGTATTATTAAATTATTTATGTGCCTAGAAACCATTTTGCCTGACATAGGTAACTTTAATATAATTTGATTGGAAGTCTATAAATCTGTTCACAGATTAATGTTTCTTTCTTACAGTAATTATCTTCTTAGAAATTATGGGTAAGGCATACCTTTTAAAAGTAAGAACTAAGTGTATCAGACCTGGCTAGAATACACTTCTCTACCTACTTGGCAGTGGGTAAGAGTGGAAAATCAAAGCTAGCCAAAGGATAGCTATCAGGTTCCCAGCATCTTAACTGTTTTACAGATGTCCATTTGAAAATTATTATTTTTTAATAATTCCTTAAAATCTTTATTCTGTGCTTCTTGGACCCCCGTCCTCTTAGCTAGTCTTGGAAGTTCCTTAATTGCTTTTAAGAAATTGTTTCTCTTATATTTATTGCCTGAAAATCAGTCAGCTAGGGAGAACAAATGTTCTCTTTTTTTTTCTTGAAGAGGAAGTCATTTATATAACAACTTTTCATACTAGAGAGCCAGTTTCCTCTTCGTATTGACTGTTCTTCTGCCTCCCAATCCTCTTTTACACACTGTACCTGCAGGGCAGGTGCACCCTCCTTTCATAGTTCTTGGTGGCACCTGTGAAGTTATAGTAGGTCATGTGAACCAGGCAGTGGAGAAAATAGTAAAGAAATCCATTTCCACCTCTGTTTTGAAGGTTGGAAGTATCTCTGTGTCTCGTAGAGGGTTTGTAGGCCAAAAGTTGGGTAGGGACCTTGCCTTCGGTTTCCTGATTGATACTTGTAGCCCAGAGAACCAGGCTTCAGGAAGCACATGAGGCAAGCTTCATGTCAGTCCAAGCCAGATAGTGCTACAATGTATCTTTAACTCACTTAAAATGTTATATATTAGATAGATAACAGTCCAGTAATCAGGTAGAAGTAATTTTACCTCTTTAATGAACTGGTTCATTAGTTGTATTACCTGTTGGTGTTAATTTTGGGCCTAACATTAGACTCTACACAGATTTATTATTTTGTAAATGAGCTAAAGGATTGCTTTTAAACCAGGGGCTCTGGAGCCAGGCTTGTAGAGCTTGTACCGTACCTCCACTTACCAAGTGCATAACCTGTACAAGTTACTATCTGTGTCAGTTTCCCTTCCTGTATAATGGGTGTTATGAATGTGAAGAGTAGGTACATTAATGCCTTTTGTAAGATAGGTGTTTAGAACATGGATGGGCTCATTGCAGGTTTAATGAACTGTGACTCAGTTTGGTACTAGTGAAAGTATTTATCTTGACCCAGAGTCTTAATTGACTTCAACAATAGACTTGTTAAACATTGGTAACTTTCTGTGTAATACGAATCTGTTTATTAGTAAATACATAATTGGGTGCTATTGTTCCTTTGCCAGTGTTCCAGGCACATGGGAGAATTCATGTAAAAATCTAACCCTGGAGGATAACAGAAGTCATTTGACCAAGCTTATCTTGTAAATTGTAGCACCCTGGCATGGACCTTGTGTGTGTGCATCCAGAGCCTGTGTTCCCTACTGCTGTGCTTTCTGAGGCTCAGAGGTTGGAGCTAATAGCTGTGTAACTTGAGTGAACCTGGCTTTTATCTTCATAGTTCCATCTTCTATGCCAGTGTATATCCCAAGCCTTCCAGGTCTCATCAGGGTCGGAATAACAGATCCCTTCTCCTTCCCTTTTCTTGACTCTTTATTTTTACCTGAATGCCCTGAAGTGGTAGAGAAGTGTATTCTGACTCCTTGGAGACCAGTGAGACAGCTAGTCATCTAAGTGAGTGAGTTAAAAGCACAAGGTGGCTTTAAGGTCAGAAAGCAGTATTGTTGTGCTTGCGCTCTTATGTTGATGGTTCTTTGCAGAACCATGTGAGAAAATTTTGAGTGTTAAAATTGTCATAAAAGCAGACACCACATGGGTTTCATTTTGACATTCTACTATTTTGACATCTTATGTAATTGGAAAAAGTCAAATATACTTTGGGTTTTGGGGGGTGTAGTCTAGCCTAGCTTCTAAAGGAGCCTTGGTACTGGTATGGGGTAGGCTTCAATTCAAACTCACCAGCTCTTCTTCGAGAGAAAGACGAGGCTGTCTGTCTCCGGAACACTATATGCGGTTGCTATGGGTTAGAAGCAACTTGATGGCAGTGGGTTTGGCTTTTAGCTTACCATTTGGCATTTTGGGGAAAAACAAACAAACAAATCAGTATTTTCAGGTTTTTATGAGAAGTGAGTTTTATATATTTTATCATACCTATTTGGATGGTTTTATACATTTACTACTTGTAATACTGAACATGTTCATTGTACCCTAAATAATAGCTGTGTCTTATTTTGTAGTAAATGCTTAAACAGAATTTAAAATAAATTTTTATTAATATCGAGATTAACGTTAAGTGTCTCTCCTCCAGCCTCCAGTCAGTGGACTTTGAAGCTGTGGCAATCACAGTGAAAGAGCTCGTTCGCTACACACTCACTATAAATCCAAACAACCATGCCTGGTTGATTATCCAGGCTGACATTTATTTTGGTAAGTAAGATGTATAGATGATCCTGGACGCTTTTTGTAGCACTTCCAAAAATGCAAATAAACACATTGTTAATGCATTTTACTATAATAGTTTATTAAATTCTGTCAAGTATAATTTTCTAGATATCAAAATCTTCAGTAAAATTGAGATAATAAAATTATAGTTATTATACTTATGCATTTTGTTTTTTTGTGTAGAAATGTTGGTTACTTTTATTTTTTCAGTGATAGTAGATCATCTAATAAATTGGTAAAATTGTTTAAGTTATAAAAGTAAAGTTTTTGCTTATAAAATTGCTATTTAAAGATTGTCGAGTCTCTGAGAGTGCCTGGGCAGCACAGATGGTCTCCAGTCAAAGTTGGGTGGTTAGAATCCACTCAAAGGGACCTTGTTAGAAAGGCAAAAGACAATGTACTTCTGAGAGACCACACACCATCGCAACCCTGAGTCAGAGTTGATTGGATAATCATTGACGACAGTCTCTTCAGACACTCTTCTTAATTAGTCACATTCTTGGAGGTAATTCGAGTTTTAGGTTTATCACCTCTGGCATATGTCAATTGGATTTTCCGACTTGATATGAAATTTCCAATATTCCCATTCTACCTTCACCCATGTTTCTGTTGTTCATCACCCTGATTGGGGGCTGGGGGAGGACGTTTATATATGCCGATCATTGCAGTAGCTTCCCCCTTTCTCCCCTCACCTTCCCTCTACTCTTACGGTATCGATGCTCCCATGATTGTTTCTGGGGTGTTTATCTGTCTTGGATTCCCTGTGTCAAGAGCTCCTATCTGTACCAGTGTCCATGTTCTGGTCCAGCCAGACTTTTAAAGTAGAACTGGAATCATGATAGGGTGGGCGTGGGGTCAGGGACAGGAAACATTAAAGAACTAGAGGAATCTTTGTATTACAGTTTCCTCAGTTCTGTACTGCACCACCCTGGCTGGCTTGTCCCTTCCTTGTGACCCTTCTGTGAGGACATGTCCAGTTGTTTACAGATGGGCTTTGGGTCTCCACTCTGACCCCCTCGTTCAATATGATTGTTTGTTTTGGGTCTTCTGATGCCTGATACCTGATCTTGTCCCGATATCTCATGATCATCCAGCTGGTGTGCTTCTTCCATGTGGGCTTTGTTGCTTCCCAGCTAGATGGCTGCTTGTTTATCTTCAAGACTTTAAGACCCCAGACACTGTATCTTTTGATAGCTGGGCACCATCAGCTTTCTTCACCACATTGGCTTATGCACCCACTTTTGTCTTTAGCAATCATATCGGGAAGGTGAGCATCACAGAACATTGGTTTTTTTAAAGTGTATTTTAATGCATCATCAAGATTGTAATATCTGTTTTCAGAATAAGTGTGCTGATTCTGAAACAGCCTTGAGAATTTAGCATATCTAGTTTGGTCATTTGAGAAATAATTAACTCCAAATACTAAATTATGTACTAATAAATTTGACAAGAAATTTGAGCTAAGGTTTCTGCAGATTAATTTTACAAGAGTATCTTCTTGAAAGGGGCTAAGATATTTTTTAAAAACCCAATGTTTTCTCATTATTGTCTTGGGTATCTATTAGGTATAAATTTTATCCCTAAGTCTGTGGTTTGAATCTGCTTTGGTTCAACTCAGTGGGAGTTATACTTGACTCTCCACAACAATGGCTTTCTCTGGTTTTTCAGCTGCTGTCTAATGATGGGTGGTACTTTTTGTTTTCTACTTCAGCCACAAACCAGTATTCGGCAGCTCTTCACTATTATCTCCAGGCAGGAGCTGTGTGTTCTGATTTCTTTAATAAGGCTGTGCCCCCTGATGTTTATACAGATCAGGTAAGTTGTTTTCGTGGATTTTTCTCCCTTTTGCCTACCTTTAGATGTTCTAACGCTGCACTCTCTGTGGGTTCACTCTTTCATTTTCATGGCGGTGGTAATTCCTTTGCTCTAGGGCAGCTTCTCTTGTGGATTTCTACCCAACCACACACCATTGCTGTTTTGATTGCTTTAAAGACATCTCAAATTCACCCTGTTTGAAACTGATTCCTTACTTTACCAAGCCCAAATCCTGCAAAAGTATTCATATTTAAATGTATCCATGTTTTTAACAACTTATCCACATTGTTAAAAAGCAAAACCGCAAACCTTTAACCCAACGGTTTACTCTACTTTTTACCCTTAGCCAGTAAGTTTTCGCCTCTCAGCTCAATATACAGTCAACTGTCAAGTTACATTGGTTACACGTCTTAACTCAAATTTTGCATTCTCTTTTGATTTGCATTGCTTTTTCTTCTGGCCACAAACACTGTAATTTAACACACAGCAGTTTTTAATGCTTAAAATTAATGATTTCTTGTTATTGTTGAGAATATACGTAGCCAGACATTTACCCATTCAAGTTTCTATGTGTACAATTTTAGTGTGTTTTTTTTACATTCGTAATGAAGAATTACATTCTTCGAATTATGCAGCTGTTTTCACCCACCTTGTCTTAAGATGTCCCTTCCCTATTATATAAACCCAATCTCATGTTTCCCATCAAAACCTGCAAGTTGCTTCCACCCATGTGATGTCATATAGATCTTACAAGAGCACAGTGCTCATGGTAGACATTCTTTACTAGTTAGGCTAAACTGTTACTTAGTTTTAAAAAAATTTGGGGGGATATTTTTTTGGTTTAAGATCTAAAGATTATTATTTCAGGAAAAGGTTTAAAACAATGACTTGAAATAAATTTTTAAGATTTTTATTAACTAGTTTATAAAAATAATCAGTTTTATTTTTGCAGGTAATAAAACGAATGATAAAATGTTGTTCTTTGCTGAATTGCCACACACAGGTTAGTTAATAATATTATAATATTGGTTTAATTTCATGTATGTCAAAGTTTATAATACATATAAAGCATGGGACTTGAAATTATCTTTTTTTTTCCATATCAAAATTACTGAAGTGTATGGTGACTTAAGATATATTCTTTCTTTTTTTTAACTATATTTAACTAAAAGTGTGAATTAGAAAATACTGACCTTTTATTTAAGAGCAGATACTGTACATTAGTCAGTAGGGAAATAAAAACAAATCAAAACCACAATTTAAAAAAAACACACAAGATACTCCATCACATTCACCAACATAAATATAATCCAAAGAGCTATAAGAATGTAGAGAAATTGTAACCCTCATAAATTTCTGGTGGGAATGTTAAATGTTGCAACCTTTTTGGAAAAGTTTGTTCCTTAAAAACTTAAATATAAAATTACCCAGAAAACCAAAATCAATGCCATGAAGTTGATGCTTATTCAAAGTGACCCTGCTTAGGGTTATTAAGACTATGAATCTTTACCAGAGCCTCATTTTTCTCCCTTGGGGATTATGGGTTTGAACCACTGGTCTTTAGGTTAGCAGCCAATGCGTAACCCACAGTGCTATCATAGGACCCAGCAATTCTACAGTCTATTTAAGAGATTTGAAATGTACATCTTGTTAATAACACCATTATTTATATCAATAAT
Organism: Echinops telfairi; assembly: GCF_000313985.2. NCBI lineage: Eukaryota > Metazoa > Chordata > Mammalia > Afrosoricida > Tenrecidae > Echinops > Echinops telfairi. The sequence continues at coordinate 44,200,477 of NW_022103896.1, read as the reverse complement.
GTTGCCCAAAAGTAGAAATAACCGTTTGCTCTAAAAAAGAAAGTATTGACAAATGCTACAAGGCATTGAGGGACCCAAAATCACTATGCTATATTAAAGAACCCATTGCCATTGAACTTCCTCTAACAGTGACCCTGTACAGGGCTTCCAGGGCTGTGACTCTTCCCAGGAGTGTGCGGTCTGTACTTTCCTTATGGAGAGGCTGTGGGTTTGAGCTGGCAGCTGTACTGTTAGCAATCCAACACTTACCCGACAGTGCCAGTAGGACTCTAGTTAAAGAAGCCAGTCATGAAGGAGCACATATTAGGTGATTCTGTTTATGGGATGTCAAAATTTGACAAATTCATAGATGGAAAATTTTGTTTGCTTGTGGCTGTGTGACCAGAAAGTGGGCTTCGAGGGTAATGACTAAGGGGTGTGAGATTTTCTGGGTTAATGCAAATGCTCTAAATTGATGATGGTGATGGATGCATATATTTTTGTTCTCTTAAAAAGAGTAACTATGGTATATGAATTATATCCATTTAAAAAAAAAAAGAAGGATGCAGCATTATGACCACCAAAGTGGCTTGAAATAGATCTGGTCTATTTGTGTAAGCAGCATTGAGAACCTTAAATCTTGCCAAAATGAGCTGTGAGGAATTTAAATTTGTGTTGTTTGTATGTATCCTTGAATGCTGTGACACTTCTATTTGGCAGTTTTTCATCTGCTTCACATTAGTTTTCTGAGTTGACTCTTGTTAGCATATAACCGGAGCTGTAAGAATTTGTTTAGATCACCCATTGACGAAACTATTGGGCAGAGGACAATTATGTAAAAGGTTTTGAAATTAAAATGGAAGCCATACCAAGAGCTGACCCATCCAGTGATCTGCAAGGCCTCTTAACTTCTTAGACCAAATCGATACCAGAAGGTTGCATTTCAAAAAACCGGGGCAGTCAGTGTCGGCACTAGTAATGTAAAATTGTATTTCAAGCCTTTGTTTATTTGTGTAGGTGGCGATTTTATGTCAGTTTCTCAGAGAAATCGACTACAAGACAGCCTTTAAATCACTGCAGGAACAAAACAGGTATGAGTAAAGTTTAAGGTAAGATGGAGTTGGAAGTATATCTCAAGGCAGAGGTATAATTTTCTTTATGTCTTTCAGTCACGATGCTATGGACTCCTACTATGACTACATATGGGATGTTACCATATTGGAATACTTGACTTGTATCCTTTACGGAAAATGATTTAAATAGATCATTTTTATAAATTAAAGTATGTAATACTGTGTAGTATTTTTCAAATCAGAACTGAAAATCAGTTGAAATACTATATTAATTTCATATATTATTCGTAACTAATATATTAGATCTTCACCATAAAAGAGGAGAAACAGATAAAAGACAAATTGTGGTAAGTTACCTCCATCTTTTTGTGTGTGTGGGATTTAAGATTTGAATCAACAAAAAAGACTTGTGAGCCTAAATCATTGCCAGAATTTGGTTACTAGTGTTTATTTTTTTTAAAGATCCTTTTTGGGTAATAACAAGCTATTATATAATTTGATTGAAAATATTCTATAATGTAATTTCTGTCGCAGCCCTTTAAATAGTTTCCCATGTCATAAATCCAGTAATTAAAATGGCCTTTAAGGCTTCATATGATGTGGTCTCCATCTACCCATGCCTATTGTTCTTTGAACGTGGTGAGAACAGTCACCACTTCCAGGCCTTGGAAATGTTCTCCTGCCAGGAATGCTAATTCCCTCGGGTCTCCTTGTGCTATCCTTCCATATCTTTTTCCCCCTTTAAGACTCATTCTCATTTCCTGTTAAAATTTTTTTTCACTCATCAGACTGATGTAATATACTTTTTAATTTCCCCAAAGGGTAGCAACTTGGCTTTATCTGTACGTGTCCAAAACTTACTAAGTGCTCTGTATTTATTGAATGGTGACTTAAATTTGACTACAGGCCAAGAAGTCATAAATGTCATGTTTTTCCAACTTTTGCTATATTATTAGTACCTTCATAGATAGAATCTCAACAAAAGGATATACTGCTTATTTTCTCTCAAAACTTTGGGGTTAGACTAATTTGTATGTTCATAACTTATGGGGAATAAAACAGTACTGTGTCTTTAAAATAAAACAAAAAACTCTACAAAGCTAGTTTCACATAATTGGGAGTTACTCATCCTCCATTTACTTGGAACTGAAAGGCAAACTTGGATATTTTCCCCCATTTCCAAACCCTGCCACCTAACGACTTTTTAAAGACC
>NW_022103896.1:44180162-44198082 GCF_000313985.2 Echinops telfairi | reverse complement strand
TCTCCCTCACCCACCTCTCTGCTGCTCATCCCCCAAAGAGGAGGTTATATGTAGCTCCCTGTGATCCATTCCCTTTCTCTCCTGGTATCGCCACTGTCACCCCTGGTCCTGAGAGGTTCATCTGTCCTAGATTCCCTGCGTATCCAATTCCCATCTGTGATCCATCCCCTTTCTCTCCTGGTATCGCCACTGTCACCCCTGGTCCTGAGAGGTTCATCTGTCCTAGATTCCCTGCGTATCCAATTCCCATCTGTACCGCTGTGCATCATCTGGTCTAACCAGGTCTGCAAGGCCCTTATTTGAAGCTTTTGCGGACCTCATTAGCTGCTCGCCTCTCCTGTTACTGGTCTACGTATTTCTGAAGACCGGTGTAGCAAGCACCCCGAGCCTTACCGGTCCTTGCAGCTTAGGTTCCATTGTCATCTGTTTTGCTTTAGCCATTAAAAAGATTTTGACTCAGCAACCCCATGATGGAGTAGAGCCGCTTCTAGATTTTCTAGCTGGTAGTCTTTCCAAGAGATCACCAGGTTTTCCAGTGAAGGTGCAAAGTGATTGAACTGCCAACTTTAAAATTGACATCCAAGCGAACAGAACTTTATTAATGTAATGTCACTGAAGATAATCCATAAATGCTCCAGTAATTAATTGGTCTTCTCCTGAAGAGTGGCTGTAGTTACTCTTTGGGCTAATTTTTCTGTAACGATCGGGTTTTACTATTAACAGCTCAATTAATCATTAAACTAGCTTTATCACTGTTAGCATCTGAGTAATTTTATATCATATTAGCAGGACTTTATTTTTACCATACTGCTGTAACACATGTTTTGTTTTTGAAAGATAAAAGCCATTGGCCAGACAGAACTGAATGCAAGCAATCCAGAAGAAGTGTTACAGCTGGCAGCACAGAGAAGGAAAAAAAAGTTTCTCCAAGCAATGGCAAAACTTTACTTTTAAGCAATTAAGATTTTATTTTTTAAACGATGGCCTAAAAATAAACAGTATTAAAAGATTAAGTTTATTAATACATATGTACATTTAGTGGTGGTTTCTTTTAAGACAAAATACTGAAATATTAGTTAACACAAACAAACCCCCCAAAATCTATATACAGACTTCATACCATAAAAATAGCTTAAATTATTTCACATCTGGTAACAGAAAACTAGTTATCCAGTAAAATCTTTTTCGAATTCCATTTCTGAGGCTGAAATTAATAAACCTAATTGATTTCCATAAAGGTGGCTACATACACACATGTTGTGTCAAGGTTTGTTTTTGGTAATAAATAGATTTCCCTAGGAGTCAGCATACAAGAATGCTCTACTGGCTTAAGAATGGAGCTTAGGTCAAGTGTTTTAATCACTTTGACACCTGATAATGTAGACTTCTACAAAGGCCTTAACAATTTGGGGAAGATAAATAACGGCTAAGTCACACTGAAGAAAACTCCTAGGGACAGAGTAATAAAGTGACTTTTTCATATAGTTTTAAAAGGTACATTTTCACCCAAATTGTGGTATAGAAAAAGATTACAAAGCAACTTACCTGGCCAAAACAAACCCCAAATAGGCACCATTGTGCTTATCTTGTTTACAATTTCTTTGGTAATCCTACACAGTTTAGAGCACAATTTAAACATCTGTTCATCTAAGCCCTTCTTACTGTTAAATACATTATGGCAACTTATAAAACATTAGTTTTTACCATTTATAAAAATTAAAGTTTTGTAACAGCTTGCTTTATTTACTTTATTACAACTCAAACTTTGTAAACAAGTTTTCTTTTTAAGAATCAGAATGGATGAATATTGAGACTTAACAGATTCAAAGTACTGTGTCACTTAGTATACCTTTTAAGGTAGCACTTCAGTTCAAAAGTCCAATAAAAAAGTTACTGGTATATCAAGATAACACAAAGTAACACTGGACTGTGAAAAAATGTTGGCGGTGGTACAAATTGCAGCTAGCTTCTGTCTAGTCCTTGGGAATGAAATCATCTTTGTAAACAAGTTTTGCTGTTTAATAGCTAACACAATAAATTTCTCCCTTAGTGCCTATTTTAAGTGAGTGCTGAGGATAATCACAGCTTGTTTTGGTGAAATTGATTGGTTGAGATTTTACAGCATAGTTGGTCAATTCCAACATATCTGCTAATCTAGTTTTCCTGGTGGTTTTTCAGTGCTCTTTGGTGGTGTCATGATGCCTCCATTGCACATGGGTGACAACTGTCCCCCTTTTCTGAAGGTGTTTATGTAATTTACTTCATCCTACAAGTGAAGACATCAGATATTAACAGATAAAGCATCACATAGTAAAACAAGTGTATCCAGACCTAATTAAGTTTCTTAGTCTGTGTAACAAGTCATATTTTCAAAGGTAAACAGTTTCAAGTGCTTCTAAGTATGTATTCATTACTCTTACCTGGACTATTGGCATCGACTTGAGACACGATTTGCAAGCCTGACTTTGATTTCTAGCTTAACTTTTCTAAATTGTGAAATCAGTGTCATAGAACTTTGTCTTCTTGCCATCTTATTTCTGCACAGCCTTACTATCAGTTCCTGTGATTTACTAGATAGTCAAACGACAAGGAAAAAATGCCACAAAAATACATACCAGCATAACCAGGTAATTTGAATGTGTCTGAATGTTGTGTCTATCTTCCATTGGAATCTTCTTAAAAGCCTTCAGCTTCACTGGACTATTGCTCTTTATTACATTGACAAAAGGTACCATCCAGTCTACACATTCAGAAATAACGTCCCATTCCAAACCTAGATAAAAGTTCATAAAAATGTGAAGGTTACATCACTAATGTACATCAATGTGGAGGTTACTCATAAATTTCTTCCAAATGTTAAGGTCGTTCTTTTAAAACTCATAAAAAGAAACCAAAATTAATAAGTTTAGTAAAAAAAAAAAAAAAAGATCACTCTCAAACTACCAATGACTATTTAGAAAGGGAACAGTACTTCAGAGTTTTCTAACCAGTATTTTCTAAATACTAAACTCTCAATCTCAAAGGATTCTAAGAACAAAGCAGAAGGAATCAATGTCAATTCACTTCACATGTCTGCAGGAAAACTTCAAAAGCCCATGGACATTTTTCATTATCGTTTACTTCCATGTGAACTCTTTGAAGCCCCCTGATATTTAACAGGATGTTAACGTTTATAAGTTGGAAGTTGTCAACAGATGAGACCTGAAGCGTTACCTGAAGCTTTCTTTACCACTTCATGGGAAGTAAAATGGCACAGGGCAGCAGCAGCCAGTATTCTGTACTGGAACTCTAATGAATCCACAGCTAGAATACACAGATCTAAAAGCTAACAAGGGAAAAAGCCAAATTACAAGTGCATTAGGAAAATGAGTAAAACATACTCCTACTATAAACAGTAAGTTAATATTTTAGAAAGTTTATGTTTACTGTATGCCAGGAAATACTTAAGCTTTAGGGATCCAGTGAGAACCCACCAACCTGAAGGAACTCAAGTCTTGGGACTGTGTCAGGGAGTAAAGCGACAAGTCAAGAGTTCTGTGGTTGGAAAGTCAACTAATTCTAACTGGGTGAGACAGGTATTACAGGCTTTTGAAGTCTTAAAACAGGGTAACCTTGAGAATGCACTTTAAAGCACGTTTTCCCTTGGAACAAATTCAGAAAAAAAAAAATTGTGTGTGTGTGTATATATATATAAAGAAATTAAGTATATAAATAAGGTATTCATTCCTCTAAAAAAAAAATAGGAGCAGCAAGTGGGCAAGTTAGATCAGAAAGGGCCTTTTATATTAAATCAGAACCTAATAGGCTGATTATGAATGGTTTTCCCCATTGGTCCACAACGTAGAATAATTGGAAGTGAACTTTGAGCTCTAGAAATGGTTTCCGCATTATTTATCAGCTTACAAGTTTTTCCTCATCAGAAGCATACAATTTGCCAATGGCAATTCGGGATGCTGGGAATTTTGACTGAAGAACTTTCTAATATATTTAATGGCTATCTAGTTTTAATGTACTGACTAAATTTAAAACAAGTTTCAACATAGGTGACTGAATGTCCTGCCCCCCTCAGAAACCCCACATAAATTCCATGTGTAGCATCTTCACAGCCCACGATTTTCTTCACTCATTACAGCAGCCTTAAGACTGCTTATGATAGGAGTGGTCAAGGAAGAATGAATCCTCCTCAAGTCACCACTGTCAAAAAGTTTAACCTGGGAAAGTTAAACTCAAAAAGCAAAATGGAGTGATTTGGTGTAGGGGTTTCTGGTTTATACCCACCAGCAGTTCCCTGGGAGAAAGACGAAGCTGCTCCAGTAAAGATTTACAAAGCCCTCATTACCCCATATAGGGCTTCTGGAGTCAACAGACTCAATAGCAATAAATACCTTGGAACCTACAGGTTATTTCTCCCTCCAATAAGCCCTGAGACCTGACTTTTATAAGATGTCTGAAACATTTGAGGAAATGAAGAAACTAAATGTTTATAGAATTCCATCTCCCCTTTTCTACTACTTAGGTATAATCAGCAATACTTCAAATCAAAGAACAGCCAAGTACTAATAAAAGTGTAAAGACTTTTCTAGAATTATTAAGCAACCAAATATATTGGGAACAGGTTTGTTCTAGTCAATTAGAGTGAATGATAATTTCACTATAATAATTCAATATCCTGTTACCTTTTAAAGCCTACATATACACAAGTGTAGAAGCTATATAGCCAACACAAAGATCCAGAAATTAACAATAACATTAGCGTGTGCACAACAAAACTGCCAGTACCTGAGCTATTTGGATGAACTTTTCCTGAGAATACTGAGGTAGAAGAACTTTAGGAGCATCTTTAAGAGCATCAACTTGGAGAAAGAGATTCAGCCAGGAGATGATTGTTACTGGACAAAGTTCCCATTTTAAAGCCTGTTAATGACATTTCAAATGCTTGTTAACCAATGTATACCCCACACCAGTCATTTAAGAAACTTAATCTGCTTTAAACTTACATCTTCAGAATTCTATTATTCTGATCCTTCTCATTTTTATTAAAAATATTTAAAGACATAATCTAAAGCTGCTTTTTTTTATTAAGTCTGTTACTGATGAAGACCACCTGACTATTCCTTGTCTTTTAATTTGCCAAATTTGTTTATCCTATTCCAACTTTTCCAATTTCTTACAGCCTTTGTGGTCTCCCTGCATCTGTTCACTGCTTTACTGAAATTGCCCTTTGAATAGTATTTAATGACTTCTTCAAGGCTAATTTCATTTGCATGTATCTTCTAAAAGGATAGCCCTTCCCTTCTTATGGTCAAAATATAAATGTTAAAAAAAATAAAATTAACAAAACAAAACAAACCCACAGGTTATTTTTTTCCTCCAACAAGCCCTGGGCCTCACTTTTATGATGCCTGGAACATGCTGAACTGGAGTCTGCATGTTTATAGGGCTGCCAGAGGAATCCATCTCCCCTTTACTTCCTTAGTATAATCAGCAGTACTTCAAATCTAAACCTGGAGAACTTATTAAAACCTTATTAAATGCCAGTAAGATCTCATTCTAATAGAGCTATCAGAAAGTTTAACAGTGAACTGAAGGTATTTGTAAATAATGGGTAAGTAGTGGGTCAGATGTCTTCTTTATGTCTGATTTATCCACGATGTCCAAATTTAACTACATACCCTTAAGTAACATTTACCTTGTTAACCTCTTAATTCAGCGGTTCTCAACCTGTGGGTCATGACCCCTTTGGGGGTTGAGTGACTCTTTCACAGGAGTTGCCCGATTCATAACAATAGCAAACTGTACAGAGTTATGAAGTAGCAACGAAAATAGTATTATGGTTGGGGGTCACAACAATATGAACTGTATTAAAGGGTCGCATTAGGAAGGTTGAGAACCACTGTTCTAATTGAAGGTCTAATTAAACACCTTTATGCATCTCTCCTCCACCCTTCTATTAATAGAATTATTTCATTTCTATATGCAGAGAAAGGGCTGGAGAAAATAGAAATTTGAGTCATTATGAATTTCATAGATATACATGATATGCTAAATAGCTACATGTACTGAAAGTAGTTTCCCTTAAATCACTTTTAATCAGTATAAGAAACTAGATCCTAGCTATATGAACCACCAATAAAATTAACAAACAAACAAACAAAACTAGATCCTAGTACTAAAACCTTTATTTACAATACAGCCTTTAAAATTGTTATAAATTGCAACTAGAAATAATGATAATAAAATTATTACCTTTAATATAAAGAGTTCCATCCTTAAGATATCCTCTTCGTTGCATGCACCATCAGTGACATAAGCAAACTCGTGGAGCTTAGGAGCATAGATTTCCTTTAAAATGGAATTATTAAATACAATTAAAGCTGTAATTGAAACAACTATATGCTAACTACAGTTTTTTACAAAGATACCTTCATAAAGTTATAAAATTGACACTACCCAAATTCTGATAGATATATATCTAGATAACTAAATTAGCCATACTATACTGATTATAATCATTATTGATAGAATTGACCTTGAGTCTTAACAAATTAGTACGAGAGTCTTACCTCAACTTTAAAAATCAAAATTAAAAAAAAAATCAAAATTAATAAGTAATATTTAACACTACTTAGTATATTGTCTGGCCAAAACAAGGTATTCAGCAATAAGGTCTAGAAACAACAATTCTTTTACTCTGGTACAAAAGCATGGTTAATAAAAAATTTAAGAAAAAAAAACTTTTGTGTGCTTTGGCTGACAAGAGGTCTACTTGAGCCATTCAGGTAAGTAAAGCTGAAAGAACAAAGAAGAGATGTCTGTGAAAAGGCAAACGATTAGGGTTTCAGCATAGAAAGATGTGAAACAGTATGATTTCCTGTGAAGACAGAATGAATACAAAGTTATTTATGAAAGCTGACAGAACTTGGGGATGGCTGCTGGTAAAGTTCAACAGATGCATATTTGGAAGAAAAAAAATACATTTAATTGCATTTGGGGCATAATCATAATCCTTTTCCTGACTGCAAAACAAGACAGACCAAACTTTTTAGATAAAAGTACCGATGGTATCTGTAATACACTCTAGGGGAAATAAGTTGGTCTTTTTGGTGGACAAAAGTCAAATATAAGGACTAAGTTTACTGGGCAGGTGGATGGAGACTGATGGGATCCCAGAGACTCTAGTCATCCTTTAGGTCTGGATAATAACTCAGCCTTAGGGCTCAATTTATAACTATACCAAAGAGAAGTCTATAGTAAAGGAAGAGAAATGGAAACCAGAAACAAAGGTAGGAAGTAATATTATACTGCATCGATGAAACTATAGATTGTTGCTTAAAGTAAAACTTATTATTCTGTAAACATTTACCTAATCATAATAGGAACTACAATTTATTCTGAGGATAATGTTGAGAAAATTTACCTAGGCGTGGGTGGGGAAAGGTATACTTACTTTTTTCCAAAGGCGTCCATGTAATAGTAGTGTACTCTGGGATTAACATGTTAATTTAAAAAAACAAAGTTTAGAATATCTGTATGGATTACCTTTCAGAACTTACCTCAAGTTTGGAAGCAATGAATAAAGAGGTGATTCCAATGAGTTGAAGCATGTTTTTATTGACATCCTTTTGTGTCAACATAAATCTATCAAAAAAGTCTTGTGCAAGATAAAATGTTTCCCTATGAAGAGTGTATACTTCACATACCTAGAGAAGAATTCAAACATTTAAATATTACCCTCTAAAGTTTTCCAAATTAGAATGTCATCTCTTAGCATACCATATGTTAAAAATCTTTTTTTTTTTTATAGAGGATATCAAAGCTAAGACCAAAAACCCACTGCTATGGAGTAGATGTGATTCAGTGACCCTACATATTGTTTCTAAGGCTGTAAATCTGTGTAGGAGCAGAACCTAGGTCACTATGAGCTAATAAGATAAACTCACTGCCCGAGTCAATGGGGACACATAGCTACTGAATAGGAGAGGACAGAACTGCCCCTTTGAGTTTCCTGAGACTAACTATTTAACCAGAGTAGAAAGCCCTTTTCCTGTGGACCTTGCCGATAGCAGCCCATTGGGTAACCACTATGCAACCAGGGTTCCTTGAGCTAAGATGTGAGGTGGTGGGGAACACATGCTAATAGTGGAATACATGTTGGGCTGCTAACCACAGGTCAGCAGTTAAGGCTTTCTACTCCTGTAGAGATTTATAGTGTTGGAGAAATGGGCAGCTCTATCTTGTCCTTGAGGGTTAGCTATGAGTCAGAATTGACTTGAAATTTACAAGGGACAATTCTCTGTCCTACTGGGCCACTGAGTCAAAATCTGACACAAAAGCAGTATTTTCTGGCTAATAAGCCACTTGCTATCAAGTCATTTCCAACTCCATTTGTGTTAGAACACTGGCTTTTTTGAAATAGGTAACATTATCATGCCAAAATTCAAAACAAGGAAATAAAAGTATAGAGATAATGCAGTTGCTGATAAAGTTATTGTGTTAATAAAATTTTTAATGCATATTTTTAAATTAGTGAATGTGGATTTTAAAACTGCTTTCAATTGAGATTTTATGGTTTTCTCCTTTAAGCTATAAAAAGTGATTAGATTTTCAAATGTATCATCTTTGCATTTCTAGACTAAAAGAACATAAAAATTTAACACTACTCTGTTGGTTTTACACATGAGAAAAATAAATGTAACTTTGCTAATGCTGCTTCCATGATCCTTACACACTCATAAAAGCCCAATTATCTTATACCCACCCACGTGACTGAAATACAATCTTCCATTCTAATTACATTTTTTAAAAAAATCGTTTTATTAGGGGCTCATACAACTCATCACAATCCACAGATACATCAATTGTGTAAAGTGCATTTGTACATGCATTGCCCTCATCATTCTCAAAACATTTGCTCTCCACCTAAGCCCCTGGCATCAGCTCATTTTTCCCTTCCCTCATGAACCCTTGATAATTTATAAATTATTATTTCGTCATGTCTTGCCCTGTCTAACGTCTCCCTTCACCCACTTTTCTGTTGTCCATCCCTCAGGGAGGAAGTCGCATGTAGATCCTAGTAATCAGTTCCCCCTTTCCAACTCACCCTCCCTCCACCCTCCCAGTATCGCTACTCATACCACTGGTCCTGAAAGGATCATCCATCCTGGATTCCCGGTTCCTATCTGTACCACTGTACATCCTCTGGTCTAGCCAGACTTGCAAGGTAGAATTCGGATCATGATAGTGGGAGCGGGGGAGAAGAAGCATTTAGGAACTAGAGGAAAGTTGTATTTTTCATCGTTGCTACATTGCACCCTGACTGGCTCGTCTCTTCCCCATACCCTTCTGAAGGGGATGTCCAGTGGCCTACAAATGGGCTTTGGGTCTCCACTCCGCACTAACCCCTCATTCCCTATGATAAGATTTTTTGTTCTGATGATGCCTGATACCTGATCCCTTCGACACCTCGTGATCGCACAGGCTGGTGTGCTTCTTCCACGTGAACTTTGTTGCTTCTGAGCTAGATGGCCGCTTGTTTACCTTCAAGCCTTTAAGACCCCAGACGCTATATCTTCTAATTACATTCTAATAATAAGAAATGACTGGACTCAAAGCTGTTTTGTAGTCTGCAAATTTTATGGTATGTTGGTCAAAAGACTTAGTTTTCCTCTTTAGGATTTATTATATCCATCTGTTTTAAAAATTAAATATCCAAGGTCTATGGTTTGGAGGAAAATCAGTGTGTATTAACATGATGTAGAAACTGCTTCTGAAACTGCTCCCTGAAGTCTAGTCCTGGTTCTTTACTTTTCATGGAAATCAAAGCCCGACCAATTACCGTATATACTCGTGTATAAGCCAAGTTTCAGCACATTTTGTACAGTTTTTGTGGTAAAATTAAGTGCCTTGGCTGATACTCGGGTTGGCTTATACTCGAGTATATTTGGTAGACATTTTGTACCTCTTTAAGTACTCTTGGCACTTAGTTTTCTTGACACCAGGTACAATGCAGTATCTACTGTTAATATGAATTCCAACGTGGGTATGGATTGTAAGGGATGTAGTGGCTGTGTCCAGATGGTTTTCATCTTAGACTGATTTTCTGCTTTGTCACTAACAAACATAGGAAGAACCAAAAAAAGATGGCAGCGAGAAACCAATCATATACTCTAATTGTGGATACACAGAAAACACTTTTTTACATCTAAATATTTTTACTTCATACAGAGACAATACTTTTTAATTGAACATACCTCTAAAAGCCAATCTAGAAGTATTGACCTCATCTGTGGTTCCAAGTCAGAATGCAGAACTTCAAAATGCTTGTCATGAACATATCTGCTCTCTTTTTTCAACATATTTTGCCAAACTTCATTTGAACATCCCCAGCTTAGAAAGAGGTGGGGCATAGTTTAAATTGTGTGGTCTATATAATATACAAACTATCTGTTCTACATAAAATAAATTCAACTTTCAGACATTGAAATCCAACTTGGCATTTGAACCTGAAAGGAAATGCTCTTAAGGTTAATTATGAAAATATTTCCACTTTCATTTTGGGAGCCATTTCTTTAGCATTGAAAAAGCAGAAGGTGCAGGTACTAAAGAAAGTACCTGAACTAAAAGTAACCTAGACAAATAGATTTCAAAAAGAGTGCTTTCAAATTCTCACTTGTATTAAGATTACAGTTTTTTTTTTTAAATGATCACAGTCTTAATCATCTATAAAGAGGATCAATTAAGGGTAAAGTAGAACAAAGCCCTGGGGGTGGCGGTGAATTTAAGTATCTATTAACTGCGATTATTAAACCAGAAATAAGTTACTACTCTTAATATATATTATATCTCTTGGCCAAACATAAATTTTTTTTTTGAAAAATCAAATGAAAATGTATGTTAAAATGTTCCCATTTTAACAATTTAGAAAAATTATTTTGAGAATCAGTGTTTAAAATATCCATATAATTTGCCAAGAATACGGTATTTATAACTAAGATTCTTTAACATTATCAAAAAAAATATTTTCTTTGTCTCTATTATAAAGACAGCAAAAAAGTTCAAAATAAGGCCATATATTAAGTACAAAGGTAGGCATTAATATAAAATTACTGAAATTTTTACCTTAAATCAGGCAGAGGCGAAGGATTTATAAAAAGGTTTTTAAATCTGTAATTTGTAAATCTGGAAAAGTCACTTGTTCCTATTTCTTTGTGGGGTGTTTCAATGATAATGCAAGGACTGATCCCCCCAGATAATACAGGTGGCCAACAGTTCTGTAAAAACAATATAAGTGCAATAAGAAACCAGCTTTTGTCTTGGATCTTTCATAAATGAAAGCTAATATTTCTAAACCGTCTGTAGTTTCCCTATTGTTAGCTAACAAAGCTGACCATCTAGCTAAATTAACTTGACATTCATCAATATGTCATATAACTTATCAGTCTTCATAAAGTCTAACAATCTGGCCATTTTAGACAGTAAAATACAATTCTGGTAATATATGAAGTTGCAGGGAGAGGAGGGGTAGCAACACAATTGCTTCTAAAGTCTAAAATACAAAGCATTTTCAAGATCATAAAATTGAAATTTTCCCTATAGTAGTAGAGGCCTTGGCTGGGTTATTTTTGTTTGTTTTGGTGATGGTAGTTTTTAAAGTAAAACTTGCTCAGCTACATTGGAATACTTAAAAGTAAACCTTAAAGTGGAATCAATTACTTAAAGGACCCTTTTCCTCCATCAAAGCTGGTTAAAAAGGGAAGCACTGTCCCCTCAAGTGCTTTCTGTTAACACACAGGAAGAATAGGTAGGTAGCAGTCGGATTTTGTGGGGCTGTGAGTGATCTCACATCCCTTATGCCCAGAAGCAGCTATTACAACTCTCCACTACAGTGTCAAGTGGGAACAAAGAGCAGTACATCTGATAGATTAGGCGGGCCCTGCCTTACCAAGCAGCTCCAAGAGGGAGGGATTTACAAAGAGGAACTGGCTGCTGGAAGACAACCTTACTCTGGCTGAAGTACAAAGTGCAGACAAACCCCGAAAAGGTTAAGTGCCTTCCTGCTGACCTCTGGGGCATTAAAAATCAAAGAGGAATCTTTCTGTGGCAGAGCATTAACATAACTATCTTTTGCCCTAACCTACATTTGTTTTCCTTAAAACCCATGCAGCCCAGTTTGGCATTACCCTGATCTCATATTGATGTTTCCTGGTGACCTCTTCTTTTCTTTTTTTGACATCCTGGAAAATGGAGGGAGAAAAAAAACCAACCCACTGGTAAACCAAGGTGTAAGGCAGGAAGGAATGAATGAGTCCATCAACCTCCCTCCTCTCAACTCACCTGGGTGGTTTTCCTCTTCTTGGCCTGGACTACCTGGGCTTCTTGAGGGGAATCTGGCTGGCTGGGTTGGGGCTGCTGCTTAGCTTGTAAACGGCTACTGTGGTGAAATTTTAAAAAGGAAGTTTAATTACTAAGTCATGCGTCCTGAAGGCAGCAGTTAGGGTTGAATAAAACACGTCCCCAACACCGAAAAACAAAAAGGTTACCTGCGTCTGGACATCCTCTTCTTTCTGGTGTTTGAAACCTCTGGAAAGGTGAAGAGAGAAAGAGTCAGGTTCCCCAGTCATTCATTTGCGAGTGCCGATTCGACGCTGGTTCGGAGGGTCCAGCCAAGCCCCTCGCGCCACCAGACGAGACCCAGAAGGCGAGAGCCAGGTTGCCAGGCTGTTCCTGTCTCAGCATCGCTATTTTCGGGCACCCGTTTGGGTTTCAAAACTTGCACAAAGCACCCCTTGTACCTGCAACGCGCAGGGAGGCAGCCCACCCCTAAATGGCTCCTTTCGGGGGCCCCCTTACACCCAGCTGGGGGCTCGGGCCGCGTCCCACCTTCCCGCTCCCGCCCTGGCCCGGCGCGGTCTCGGAGCGGGCTGTGGAGAAGCGCGGAGCAGCGGGTTCCGCGCCAATTTGGAGAGCGGCGGTGGCGGGGAAGCAGGGGGCGGAGGCAACCGAGGCTGGTGTCACGTCCTCCTCCTGGCGCCTTTCCCTCCTTTCCAGCCCCCGCGGCCCCCTGGGGGCGGGGGCACCGGGACCCCGACCGCGGACGAGGCGCCAGGGTCAGGAGGACCATCGGAGAGGAAACTGGGATGGTCAGGGGCTTCTGTCCCCGGGAAGGGGACTCGGACCCTCGTCCCCTCGTGCGGGATAGCGCCCCAGTGAGGAATGGGACGGGGAGCACCCCCAGAATAAAAGGATTTTCTGAGGCCTCCCGTTTGGGGGCACCCCCCCGCCACACCCCCAACCCCCTGCCGGGAGTCCTGACAGACGGAATGCAGGGACCCATTCTCTTCAGCCTCCCAGTCCTCCAGGATCCCTCCCTCAGGCTCCCGCCGCCGGCCGGCCGGCCGCGACGGATTGGCCCAGGGGGGATTTCCTCCTCATCCCCGACCACGGTCTGACCCCTCATCCCAGGCCCTGCTCACCGCCAGCCCCGCTACTGCTCGGCTCAGCTGGCGCCGGCGCCAACCCAATATATAGGCCGGGCCGGGCCCGCCCCGCACGCATGCGCCTCACACTGACACCTCGGGACCGCGCGCGCCCGCCCCTCCCCTGCCCTCCCCCGCCCGCCCGCGCGCCGCGCCCAGTGCTGCCCGGAGTCCGCGCCAGAGTCGACGGCGCGTCCCTGCAGGGACCGCTCGCTCTGCCTCTCGTCATCTCTTCACCTGTCGAGACGACTTGGCCGGGCAGTGAAGGGGCTCTCGGCTACGCCCTCCCTGCTCCCAGCTCTCCCGCCGGGACTCGCTGGTCTCCACCCACCCGCAACTCTCGGTTCCCGTTGTGAAAGGGTGCGGCTTGGCCCCGGCTTAAGACCTGGCAAGAGGCGACTCCGGCCAGCATAGAGTCCCTAAAAAGTGCTCAACCTGTGGAGCGTCTCCCGGATGCCCCGCCAAGGCCGCGCGGAACCCGGTTCTTTTTAGAGGCGGACACGCCCCCTCGGGGAGGAGCGGGAGGGCGATCTGGCCAATGAGAGCCGAGGAAGGCAGACCGCGTGGAGCGGCGGCAGAATGTAAACACTGCCGGGCGCGCCGCTGGCCACGTGTCTCCGCGCGCCACCCAGCGGCCCCGGGACCGCTCGCCGCGCGACCGTGCTCCAGGGCGGCATCTTGCCCTGGGCTCCAGCCCGACGACGTAGGTGACACTCCGGTTTTCCCAGCGGCCAGCTCTGCTTTCCCCACTCCAAGTTTCTTTCGCGCACCTAAAGGTAGGACACCTCTCCGGGCTAGGCGGGAGCTACGGTCCCCGGGCCCAGCGCGGCGGGAAAGCGGACGGCCGCACGTGCAGGCTCCGAGCCCGCCCGCCCGCTCGCCGTGCCCCGCCCCACGATCGCCGGCGCGCCCTGAGGAGCCCGCGCTAGCGGCCTGCGCGGGAGAGAGCCGCCCGCCTCCGGCCTACGGCGAAGAGGCGGGTCCACCCCGTTTCCTTTCCGTTCCCCCTAGACTTCGACTTAGGGGGGCTCAAGCTATCCAGGCGCCCGGGCCAGAACTGGACTTGTCGAGTCGTGGGGCTTGTCGACGGTGCTCGGCAGACGGGTCTGACGGCGGGAGAAATGGGCTTGGGCACACCTACAGGAACAAAGGTCGCCGGTATGGGGGAGGGCTTCCTCGAGCCCGCGGCGCCTCGGCTTGCTTCTTGGCCGGCCCGGAGTGAGCCTGTGGGGGCGACCCGGGCGGGCCGGCGTTCGCAGTGGGAACCCGGGCGGGAGCCCTTCCCGAGATGCACCGGGAGGCGGCAGCCCGGGCGCCTGCAGGGTCTCCCGCCCCCCCACGCCTTTTGTCTTGCCCACGCTGGCCCGGGCGCGGGAGCCTGGAAATAACGAGTGAGCAAAGTTCATACATATGTCACACTTGGATTCTGAACAGTCTGGTGACGACGTCGACAAAGTAATTGCTATTATATTTAAGGACATAGCAAGAGGCCCAGCACCTTGTCACTCCCCCCAAACTATACTCTGTAACAACACTGTGATCTCCCAGGGCAGTCACCTAAAATATATGTACATATATAAATCCAAGACCTAAGGAGGATGGAAAGAAAAGGGAGATCTTCCATCAAGCGTGTAACAAAAGAATGGCTTTGAGCATCTGAATACACTGAAAGTCCAGGGTGTTGGTTGACATTTTTAGAATTAATCTTTGCATATTGTATGCTGGTCCCCGGGTTACCTAGTAGATAGATTGCCAACAAGACACTAATTTGAAATGTACTTTGGTTATGCCCTGACTCTTAAGCAAACTAAATGCAATCATAATAAAGGATAAATTAGAAACACTCCCAAGACTGCTTTGTGTCGAAATGAACGGAGTGAACTTGCCACATTACAAATACCTGGACTTGCCTCTCAGACAGATGAAGGTTCTAAAGCTGCAAATCATTGAATCCTTGTGAACATGAACTTCCTCAAGAAGATGCTTATCTTTGGTCGTTTGAAGATTAAATGTGATAATATGTACAGACACCCTCAATTGAATTATGTACCTGGCTCAGTAATAACTCTTCCCCGCTCTTTTGTGAGCTTATTTCCATAGAAATTTAGTTGGAGGTCTCAGGAACCTTCTTAAAGGCTGAATTATAAAATTGATGTTTCTCATAATTCATTTTGTAATGCTTTGTTGGATATATTTAGCAGTGACATCATTTTATATTTTCACCTATTTATATTATTTTCCTACCCATGAGGATCCCTGGTCGTGTAGTGGGTTAGGACTGTGGGGTCCCTACAGGTGTAATCAACTCCAGGCAGTGAGTTTTGGGTGAGTTACCACCCATCCTAGTTTTTAAAATCCGTCTAATTTGAAATGTATAAAATTAATTTATACTTGTAATAATTTTAGACAGTTTGTCTTTTTTTTCTAAAATATACTTCCCCATAGCAAACTATTATATGTATAAATTTATTATTGAATCAATATGTGATGCCTGTTTCCATAGTTTTCCCCTATGCCTTTTGTTCCAGGCTCTTAATCAAAAACCATATTCCTTGTAGCTGCCATGTTTCCTTAGACTCCTCTTAGCCGACGGTGCCTCAGACTTTCCCTGCTTGTCTTCATCTGGGGGGTTTTGAGACTGTCCTATAGGATTTCTTTCTATTGGGATTTTTCTGATCTTTTAAATTTTCTCCTAATTAGAATGTGATTATAGGTTTGGTGAAGGAAACCCATAGAGATGAAGTGCCAAGTTCCTCGTAACATATCAAGGTACATAGTATCTACATGATTTATGACTGTTGATGTTGACCTTGATCACCAGACTGAGATAATGTTTGTCAGGTTTCTCTTCTGTGAAGTTAGTCTTTGCCCTCTCCCCCTTTCCAGACTGTAGTCTCTGCAAGGAAATCACCATGCACCACTTATACTTCAGAAGTGAGGTTTGTCTCAAGTTCAAGTTAACGTTGTAATGCCAGTGAGAAATGCTCAGGATAGAGTTTACTTATTCGGACGTATTACGAAGTTCTTTCAGGTCTGCTAATAAATGCTCCCAGGGGCATACCACTCCACTGTAAATAGCAACCTGAACACATTCAGCTCAAACTCCATGGGTCAGCAAACCCAGCTCCCTGAATTAAGTGTCCAGAGGCTCCTTAGTCTGAAGGCACTCAGCCTTACTTCTGTGGGTCAGCAAGCCCAGAGGCAGCCCGCTACACAAGCCAGCCAGGAGGTACAGAAGCAGCTTTACTGGCTCTTCGGTTGAGAAGTCCACCACTCTGTTCTGTGCTCTGGCTCCTGGTTCTGCTGCTGCTCTTCTGAGCCTGCAGCTGTCTTCTAGAGACAGGAGGCTCACTGTGCAGAGAGCTCAGGGGCAAAGAACGTGCCCCACTCTTGGCTCTTTCTGATAATGAAGTCCATCCTCCTGCTTCTCAAAAAGGCTCATTCCAGGGAATCTTGTTTACAATTACTCACAGGTGAATCTTATCAGTGTCTTCCCCCCAACCTTCTTACCAGACCCATGCAGGCAAAAGGTGGTTTGGTGGGAGTTAAGAGACTTTAGTGACTGGAAGAGCCACATTAAATAATTTACTGCCCTGCAATGGAAACTGTAAAATAAAGTAATATGGTACAGGGTCGCTGTCTGGGAAAGACTCACAGAGAAAGTGGCGTTTTATTTAGTTCATTAATAAAGCTGGACATAGTAGTCAAGCGAGCAAGATTTCCAATTCTAGTGGTAAGGGGAGCATAGAAAACAAATAAATAACATGATCCCTTCAAGACCAGTGGTGAGAGTGGCAATACTGGGAGGGTGGAGGGAAGGTGGGGGAGAAAAGGGGAACCGATTACAAGGGTCTACACATAACCTCCTCCCTGGGGGACGGACAACAAAAAAGTGGGTGAAGGGAGATGTAAAACATGACAAAATAATAATTTATAAGTTATCAAGGGTTCATGAAGGAGGGGAAAAATGAGCTGATACCAAGGGCTCAAGTAGAAATCAAATGTTCTGAAAATGATGATGGCTACAAATGTGTTTGACACAATGGATGGATGTCTGGACTGTGGTAAGAGTTGTATGAGCCCCCAATAAAATGATTTTAAAAACCCAAATAAATATATGTCATATAGTAAGAACTAGGAAGAAAAATAAAATCTAGTGGTAAGATTTCAAATTCTAGCAGTAAGGGGAGCTAGAAAACAAATAAATATAGGTCATATAGGAATAAGAACTAGGAAGAAAAATTAAAATCACAACTTTGCTGGGTTTAGTTGATTCTGACTCATGGTGACCCTATGTGGCAGAGTAGGACTACCCTGTAAAACTTTTTAGGAACTGAAAACACAGGGAATCCAGGGCAGATGAGCCCTACAGGACCAGTGGTGCGAGTGGCGAAACAGGGAGGGTAGAGGGAGAGTGGGTAGGAAGGAGGGAACCGATTACAAGG
>NW_022103896.1:44171821-44179449 GCF_000313985.2 Echinops telfairi | reverse complement strand
AACTAAGTTTAGTTTTATAAATTTTCCCCTATATTTTATTATCAGAAACCATTGAAATGTAGAGCAACATTGAAAGGATTTTACAAAGAACATCTATATACCTACCACTAAAAGAATTAACCATTAACATTTTGCTGTGTGTTAGTCCAGGTAGACTAGAGAAACAAGTTTATAGACACATAGGTGTATAAGAAAGAACTTTATATACAAGAGCAATTGCATATTGAGAAAACATCCCAGCCCAGTCCAGATCAAGTCCAAAAGTCTGGTGTTAGTCCATATGTCCGATATCAATCTATAAATTCCTCTTTGGACTCATGAAACACAGGCAATAATGCCGAATGCAGCATGATCACAGGCCAGTGGGTGGAAAGTCTGGTGGATCCAGTGGCATTGTAAGCATATGAGCTCTGGCAGGGGTCTCCCCATGGCTTCTTCAGCTCCAGGGCTAGCTCTGGGTGTCTTGTCAACCGGAATGTCTCACAGTGAGACATTCCTGCCTCCAGTGAGCTATTTATCTCCTTAGCGCCTCCAAATGAGCTAATTAGTCCACACAGCAGTACAGAGGGCTCAGTTCAACTCACTTTTGTGGAACAGTTAATATACTGTTAATACACTGAAGTCCTTCAACTCACGTGGACTGCCAGGTCCAAGGTCAATGAAACCAAGCAGAGCCTTCCAACAGGCAGTCTTCTAGAAGGCAGCAGACAGCAGGGTGGGTCAGAAATAGTCGGTGGCATGGGAGCTTAACAAAGCAGGCCCTGGTGGATTCTTGAACTCAAGTGATGGACTGTGACAGACTCCACCAGCCTCAAGCTCAAGCGATATATGCACCAGCAGTGTGGTGAATCAGGTCTTAAAGGAGCCTCAAGCTCTACAGTGGGCTTGGCCCACGGGTAGTGTAGTACACAAGTTGAGGCAGAGAACTAGCTAAAGCATCAATCAGCACATTGGTCTGATCACCAGGGAGCAAGAGAGATGGGATGCCAGCTGTCTTCATTTATCCTGGTCACCCTCCAATCAAATTGTGACCTGCTCAAACTCCGCCCATATGTTCCTATTGGCCTACTTGGCACAATAAACCTGTTACAAGAACATACACAGCAAGACATGAACCAATTCCGCACTTCATGTATAATTCAGTGGCATTGATTACATTCTTTGAGTTCTGCCACCATCCTCACTTTCCTTTTCTGAATTGTTGCTCTGCAATTAACATGAATTCACTGCTCCCAAAGGTTCCAAATTAACAGTATATTCTTCATGTTTATATTTGTATGATCCACGCTTCCTCATCCCCATTTCCTGTTTCTACCTCCTGAGACATAACCATTGTTGTGAACTTTTGTCTCCGTAGAATAGTTTCACCTTTGCGTCATATAAATGGAATCATACACATAAATGCCTTTGCATACGGCTTTTATTCAGCATAATCTTTTTGAGTTTCATCCATGGTGCTGTGTGAATCGGTAATTTGTTCCTTAGTAGTAACTACTCTTGTTAGTTTGTTGTGCTATGGTGGTTTGTGTGATGCAGGAAGCTATGCTTTCTGTGTTTCAGTTATCATTTGGGCATTCCTGTGTCTCCCTCCTCGTGGCAATGATAAAACAAGAAAGCTCGCCGCCATTGAGTCCACTCAGTGACCTTTTAGGGTAGAACTACCCCTGTGAGTTTCCAAGACTGTAGCTCTTTATGGGAATGATAAACCCATCTTTCTCAAGTAGAGAGACCTGGTGGTTTTGAACTGCTGACCTTGTAGTTAGCATCCCAGCTTGTAACCCCTGTGCTGTCAGGGCTTCTTCACATCTGTGATAGATCAGGAGAATCTCAGAGACTGAGGTGGCGCCCTAGACTACTTCTGCCCTGCTCCCAGTGATGACAGGCTTGCAGATAACTTCCCGGCCTTCCTTTCTCTTTCAGACTCTTGTTTCAGGTCTATTATCTGAGCCAAGTTCTCTCTTGATCCCAATTCCAAATCCTCCCTAGAGTTGAATTATATTTCAAATATTTGTCCTGTTCCATTGCTCTGTTTTCTTCTGGGACTCTGTGATTTCATACGCATGTCTTTATCACTTCCTCTCCAATGGTTCTTATGCTATTTTAACCTTCTTTGCTTTTTTCAATCCTTTATTTTATTTCATTCCCAGAGTTCCTGTAGCATGTTTCTTCTCCCTTGTATGTCTTGCCATTTGGCTTTAATCTCTGAAATGGTCTTGCAGTTTTCTTCTAACTCTGGTTCCTGTTTGGTGTCCTCCTGTTGTCTGATGATCACCTTCTGTTGCTACCCTTTCCTTGCTCTCTTTATTTCTGCTGTGACATTTTTCTGCATGGCTGCCGTTTTGATTAATGAAAACTTTGTTTTTAAAAAACTTTTGATAGCGATCACTTTGTTAGGTCTTAAAACAGGGCAAAGACAATCACCCAGATGAGGGAGACCATCAGTAGTAGGCCATAATGGTGTCCAAAGGATTCGTGGCCACATTGTTAATTATAGATGCTTGAGAGGAAAAAAAAATCCCACAGAATTGTGATTGACAGCAAGCAGATAAATTCATTAAAGTCACAGGCAGACTAAAAGCAAGAAAGC
The DNA here is from genome assembly GCF_000313985.2 of Echinops telfairi. NCBI lineage: Eukaryota > Metazoa > Chordata > Mammalia > Afrosoricida > Tenrecidae > Echinops > Echinops telfairi. The sequence continues at coordinate 44,176,862 of NW_022103896.1, read as the reverse complement.
GACAGATTAGAACATCTTACAGGATTGGTTTGGGGGTCTGACCACCTTAGGGTAGGATAGCTATGGAGGTATCAAGGCTGCAGTTATGAGCCCTGCACTGACCGAGGTAGGACTCCATTAATGGCACATCAGTCAAGTCCTTAAGGGCAGGACTACCCTTCCCTGGGCTGACTAGGGAAGCCCCAGTGAACCACTTTCAAACATTCTGCTTGAGGGCAAAGCATCTTACATTGCCAGTTAATAGAAACAACTCAGTGTAGGCTGAATTTATGCTAAGAGTAAAGGTGGAGTGGGTTCCCACTGTCAAATGAAACAAAGTGCTTAAAGTGCATCTTAAATGCATCCTCTCCTGTGACCATATATTTTATTAAGAATTCTTTGATCAAGCTTATGTTGGTGTGCTTTGCCCAGACTGGTTAACAGCTCCTTTAGATGACCACTTGTTTTAAGATAATCCTTTTCAGACCTCAGATGCCATCCTTTCTGGTAGCTGGGCACCGTTCAATTTCTTTACTGTGCTTGCTTTAGCACCAAGTCTTTAGTGATCACTCCTGAGGTTGAATATTGAGCAGGGCCACACAATAAAAACTATTTGTTCTTTGGTCAGACCATATGTCTTAAGTTGGGAGCTCAAATCCAACTTGTTTGTAGATATGTGGTTCACTTTGTGGGCAACATTTTAACTTCTTGAGAAATTAGAGCCCTCTATACATTGGTGAGCCCTGGCGGCATAGTGGTTATGTGTTGGGCTAACTGCAAGGTCGCAGTTTGAAACGACCAGAAACTGCAGGAGAAAGACTGGCTTTCTTCTCCCATAAGGAGTAAACCGTTTCAGAAACTGTCAGAGGGCCAGTTCTACTCTGTCCTGTTAGGGTGACTATGAGTTGACGTTGGCTCAATGGCAGTGAGTTTGGTCTTTTTTATTAATGCAACATTTTATCATTCTAATTATAATAGTATTAATCTAGCCAACAATATAGATTTAAAATACTAATGAGATAAACATAAAGGAAAATCTATTAAGACACGTGGAAAGGATCCCTTATACAAATCAGTAAAACTTAAGTGATTAAAAAATGCATAATGGAATGTTGGTTTAAGTTTTTCTTCTGCTTTATGGCAACATTTTCCCAATTGTGTTAGACTGGGTTAGCTAGAGAACCAAAACCAGTGATACTTATATGTGTAAGAGAGAGCTTTATATCAAGAGTTATTTATGCATCAAAATATCCAGCCCAGTACAACTCAAGTCCATAAGTCTGATTCCAGTCCATAAATTCCTCTTCAGACTCATGTGGTCACAAGCAGGGATGCAGCATGCAGGAAAATCACAGGCTGGTGGGTGAGAAGTTTTCTGGACGTATCTCCAGGGCTTGCACCAGTCTCATTGTGGCTCGCCAGCATGCAGGTGAAGGCAGATCAAGGGGAAGTTTCCCAGGACCCTCTATGAGGAGGTCTTGCCCACAAGGAGGCACCAACAATCTCTGATTGAGAGGGTAGACTCCACCCCTACACTTCAAGTTGACATGAAATTATATGATTACCACAGCCATGAATTTTACTATGTCTAGTTGTAGTTTCCCTTTACAGTACCTTTGTATGATTATTTCTTTTTAACATTATCTTTCATTTGATATTGACTTTTTTCTTTTATTTTTTAATGCATTCCATGTTTAAAAACCAACTATTATCAAGAGAATCCTGTGATGGGGAGCGGGGAGGTAGCTTTCCTAATTTCTCAGCCCAAGGCCCCTTTCTCTGTTACTAGAGTGGTGTATACGTTCTTTTCCATGTGCCACCTCTGTGTAGCCAAACTGCCTCTGGCTGTAGGATTCTGACACAGCTCAGGTGGACGCCAACCCATAGCTGGGCAGCTCTTCCTGGTTCCTTGCTGACCGAGGTTTCTGAGCCACCAACCATCCTGCCAATATGCCCCTTCCTCCCTTGAAAGTGGTGCTTTGCTCCACCTGCACGTTGCTCCTCCGGCAGCTCCTTTCCGCTTCTTCCCTCATTCTTGCCCTCTTCCTTCTTAGACCCGCTCGTAGCATTTCCCACTCGGAGGGTGAGCCCTCTCCTTCTGGGCTTGAGTATTTGCTGGAACACCTGCCACTACCTGGACTCCTCTGCACTTTCAGATCTACAGGGGACACATTTGCCCCCTCGTAGTTTCCCATGCTTGCTCATGAGATTTTGGCAACGTGGCATGCGGTTGTAAGCTTTGCAAGCTTCCTGGTTTCACTGCAGATGTAGTTTCTAGGTGTTTCATGAAGACTTCATTCTCCTTTTTGCTCTTTATGGTTTTCAGGAAAGTTGGGTGGTTCTTGTGTAATCCAAGTTTCCAAATCTGCTGCCATGTGCCCATCAATCTGTGCAGAGTCCTGAGCGCCCTGGCCCTGCTCCTGTTCTCCCTGCTTTAATGTAGGAAGGGCTCCCTCCTCTGTTGTGTCTTTCCTTTTCCCTCTGCTGTGTCTTTCGAATCTACTTACTTGCCCAGGAATTCAGCTGGCACATTCTTGGGTTTTGCTATTTCCCACTTCTGCATTGTCTTTTAGACCCAAAACTCACTGCCATTTAGTTGATTCTGACTCAGAGGGACCTTAGGGCCTCTTTATGGTGCTAATTGTTTGGGGTGAGTCAGCAAATTTTTCTCTCCTTCCTGTCCTTTTGTTTTTGTTTTTTTTTTCTTTCCTTCCTGTCCTTTTGATCTGGTATCAGAACCTACCTCACCATCCACCACTAGGGCTAGGTGCTGTAAACCCTGCACCTTCATTGATACCTTCACTTGACAGCTGTGATTATTTCAGGGAAGGATGGATTGTCTAAGCAGGGTCCAAGCCATATTCCCTTAGGAGCTTAGCTCTTAGCTCGGTCCTCACTCTTTGTGGGGGAAAATTCACCGAGAAGAATGCCCCATCCTGAGGGATGTGGCTGACACAGGGAAGAGTAGGGAGAGATGTGAGGGAGAAAGAGAAAGCGAGATTGAGATTGATAGACTGTGGTCCTGGTTTTACCACGAGCATCTTAAAATAGCCCGAGCTGTTTTAGCTCAAGCCACTTTGAGTCAGTTTTATCACGTGCAGCTGGGAAGACCCCTAACAGCTATACCTAACTATGTTTCCACTGCCTCTCCTGTGCTTTTGACCTGCGGTAGCACGTAGCACATGAGGCGGCACGGAATTGCCTGTCTTTGTGCTCTCCCTGCGGTGAGCCCTTCTTAGCAGGACTGACTTGATTACCGTTGGGTACCCAGCACTGTAAAAACGACATTTGTCCTTTTGCATTCTTCCCATCACTGCAGGGCTCAGACCCTGAGTTCTTCGTGACGCCTCCACACGAGCGATGTCTCCCTCCTCAGAGTCCCTGTATCGCCTTTAATCATGTACTGTCCACTTGGACTGGCTTCTGTTGGCGCTATTTGCATTTATGAAGTTTGTGATGTTATGTTTGATTTATGACATATAAAACCTAGAAACAGTTCAAATGCCTATTAGAAATTGTTGAATTAGTTTTCATTTGTCATAGGGAATGTATCTTGCAGTTATTTCTAAAAGGATGAGTTAGGATTGCATGGGTGTGTTTAGGGCACTATAAGGATATATTCATAAGTGATTTAAAAATTAAACAGGTATATTCCATAGCATTTTTACTTTTGGGAAAAGCAAGGGATTCTTTGTTGTGTGTTTATATATGATTGTATGACTATGAAGAAGGAAGTGGAAGGATACACCTTAGCTATTGAAATGTGTTGCCTCAGGGCTTAGAATTGGAATGGGGAAGGAGATATTGACATGTCTATGTTGTTTGACTTCTTACAATGAGGATATATTGATAATGGCAATGAGACACGAACTCAGGAATCCTGATGGATGATGTGAGGCCAGGCCCTCTTTCACCAGGAGTAACGGATCTTCATAATGATGTTGCTGAAAATCAAGGAAAAATTAATTCATACTCCATATTGTCTTGTAACCAAAAAGCAAACACAGCAATTGAGTTGATTCCTATTCATAATGATTCTATCTAGGGTTGCTAAGACTAAATAGTTCTTTCTCTGAAAGTTGCTAATGGGTTTGAACCACCAACCTTGCATTTAGCAGCTTGATACTTAACCCACAGCACCACCAGGATTCCTTATGTAGTCTATTTGAGGCCCTTAATTAAAGTGTGATGTAATGTAGAAGTAGATGTAATGTAGAAACTGAGATTAAACTCTCAGCTTTGCTGCTTAGTAAGTAAGTTTTGTTCTATATAAGTACCAGAAGATAACAGTTGTCTTTAGCCCATGAGGGAAAGATTAAGTAGCTGCCTACAGAAACAAATGTGGGTGGCCAGTGTGACAGTATTAGAAATGGCTTGAAAAGGACCTTGATGTAGAACAAAGGAATAATTTCTTACAAGTGCATTATTTGCTTTTTAATTAAGTTAACACAGCCTATAAATCCAAAATCTTTGGGGCTTGATGAATTGGAAAATCTAATTTCTTAGACTTTTTTGAAAGTTATATGTATACATAACAAATGCTAGTAGCCTCAGCAAGGGTTGTACACCAAAATCAAACATTAGGATTTCTGTAATAAGATGTGTAAAACTAATTGGGACAATGAATGTTGTTTGTCTATGTAATAAACTAGTAGGTGAAGTAGTGAGATATACATAGATTGTACATATTATAGTAGCCTTATCCCAAAGGGCAATGCTTTATAAAGTAGTCGATAAAATTCAAAGTCAGCAAAACAAGCTTTGCAGACACAATATATTGGCCATAATTTCTGGTGACTTGAGCATCATTGTGAAGATGTTGATGTTTTAATGATTTCAGCTTTATCCAAGTGTTTCCCAAAGTGGGTGGTACTGCCCCCTGGGGATGCTGGAAAGATTCAAGGGGCCTTTAAAAGCAGGTGCTTGCCCTTTATCCTCACTGCCCTGGAATCAATTCTGAATCTGAATGACCGTCTGTGGCTGAGAGAGTCAGAATCAACTCAATGGCAGTGAACACACACACACACACACACACACACACACACACACACACGCTCTTTCT
>NW_022103896.1:44166839-44171069 GCF_000313985.2 Echinops telfairi | reverse complement strand
GTACACTGGTACAGATAAGAGCTGGGAACACAGGGAATCCAGGACAGATAAATCCCTCAGGACCAATAATGAGAATAGCGATATCAGGAGGGTAAGGGTAAAGTTGGGGAGAATGGGGGAACTGATCACAAGGATCTACATATAAACCCCTCCCTGGGAGATGGACAACAGAAAAGTGGATGAAGGAAGACATTGGATAGTATAAGACATGGCAAAATAATAATAATTTATAAATTATCAAGGGTTCGGGAGGGAGGATGGGGAGAAAAATGAGCTGATACCAAGGGCTCAAGTAGAAAGCAGATGTTTTGAGAATTATGATGGCAACAAATGTACAAATATGCTTGACACAATGGATGTCTGTGTGGATTGTGATAAGAGTTGTATGAGCCCCCACATGATTTTAAAAAGTGATTTAAATTTAATAAAATGATTTTTTAAAATACTGGGAAATAAAAAGTTAATTTATTTTTAAAAAAGAAGAAAGGAGGGGCAGGGGCAGTTCTGCTCTGACCTTGGGAGTCATTATGAGTTGGAATTGAGTCGATGGCAGTGAATTTAGATTTGGTTGGTCAGATAAAAAGGACCTCTGGTGGCAATGTGGTTGAATTGCTTGGTTGCTAACCATACGTTTGGTGGTTCAAACGTGTCAACCACTCACACTCACTCATTGCCATTGAATCAATGCTGACTCATAGTGGGTTTCTGAGATCTCAACTGTTTACAGGAGCAGAAAGCCCAATCTTTGTCCTGAGGAGCTGCTGGTGGGTTGGAACTGCAACCATGTGGATTGCAGCCCAACTCTTAATCACTGTACCACCAGGGCTCTGTCAGTGACTACGTGGGAGGGGGAAAAAACCCTGGGAATCTACTTCCATAAAGATTGTAGCCTAGGACACCCTATGAGACAGTTCTACTCAGTCACTATGAGTCAGAATTTGTTCAACAGCGCACAGCAACAACTGGTTAGGTCGTTTGAAGATTGTCCCTCAAGTTAGTCTGCTTTTCCATACGATTAATTTGTAGCTTTGCATCACATCCATATCAAACACTTATAATGTTAATTTAGCATCATTCCAAGTCTCAACTGTGTTAATGGGATTAAAGATGGAACTTTACCAGGGAGTTCTTTGATTTTAAGGCCTTGTTACCTTCTGCAAGCATACAGGTGTTTTTGTTTTTGGTGCTTTTCCTTGTTCTTTGTGGAAGATAAAATTCCATTTTTGGCCTCACAAGAGGCTCAGCAAGGATTGCATGGCATAGGTAACTAATAGTTCTTCCTGGCCAGCTTGCCTGCTATGAACTCACTAACATCCTGCTCTGAAGTCAGTTATTGACCAATTGGGTAATCTTTCTCTGACCACCCATCTTTTGTTTGCATAGCAAAGCTCAAGTAAAATTTTTGTACTCTCCTAAGAAACTTGGAGGTTTTGTGATATGCCAGCTTTATCTAATGTGGCCTGCAGCAGTGGCACGCCCAAGGACATTCAGCCTCAAAGCCTGTGTGCGGGTGCTCACTTATCAGCAGTTGGCCTGGTCTTCCCTGCATGGAGCTTGTGAGCAGAGCGGTTTCATCAGCATTGCCAATTTCTTTAAGACTAGAGTTTCCATTAGATGTCATTTTAGCAAAGTCATCAGTATGATTTCCTGATCAGTAAGAGCCTTTTCCACTTGAGTGGAATATACACACCCACCTTCAACGTTCAGTTCTTCACAACATATTCTAGATATATTCTAATTATACAGTTCCTTATTTTTTCAGATCGTTCAACTAACGCCTGAGTAAGATTTCCCAATTTTGTCCTAGCAGATGTGTTGTTATTTTAATTAATTCTTGTGGGTCATCAGTGTGAAATGGCAATAGCATTTGCTTGTAGGATACTGTTTCCATTTCATGATCTGCCTCACAGACACCTCTGGATCAAGCTTCTGTAATCATTTCACTGTGTGTGCTACTGTCAATGGCGGATGCTGCTTTTCTTCCTCTCACTGCATTATCGATAAAGCTATCTTTAATCTTTTTGGATGTTTTCACCCATGCTGGAAAAACTCTTCTTCACTTCCCTCCTTCTTTGAAACACCCCCATTGTACATCAATTCTGTCTTCATAGTCTCTCCAACATTCTGCCTTTCTAACCCATTCCCTATGTCTGACCCTTTGGAAATCAACAAATGTTGACCAACCAATAAATTTGGCTTTTCCTTTTTACTAACTTTTGGCATGGAAACTATTTAGTTAAGTCCTAAATTTATTTTAATTTTTTGCAATTTGGTATTTACATCCCCTACCACTCAAATACATCTTGAATCTTAAAAAAAACAAAACCCAAAATGTTAACAGTTTTATCGACATGTTATTCACATGCCATATAATTCAGTGGTTGAAACATTTTAACAACATTATACAGTCATCACTGTGATTTGTTTTAGAATAATTTCTTCATTCTCATGCTCATTATTACTAGCTCCCGATTTCTTCCCAGCCCCCCTGTGATAACCTACACCTTGAATCTTAAAAAAGTGACACCACGACTTCTTTTTTAAGACAGTTTTTAACTTAATATACAGCAAAAATTTTGTTGGCATATGTGGTATATATATAATCGTTTGTCAATTTGAGGATTAAGAGTGTAAGGGTGGAGTCTAGCTTGTCAATCAGATCAGAGCCAATGAGGCCTCTGTGTGGGCATGGCCTTCTCCTGAGAATTCTGGGAAATCCAGTATTTCCTCCTTGGAGGTGGGAGACTCTCTGCTCATACCCTGGGAGACATGGCAGCTGACAAGACACATGGACCCACCTTGATGCAGAGACCCCTGCCAGCGCTGAGATGTTTCCAGTGACACTGGATCCAAAGACTTTCTACCCACTGGTCTGTGATCTTCTACATTCGGTGTCATTGCATGTTTTGTGAGTCTGAAGAGGACTTTATAGATTGATATTGGATTTATGGACTTGATCTGGACTGAGCAGGGATGTTTTCTCAATGTTCAGTTGCTCTTGTATATAAATCTCTTTCTTACACACATATGTGAGTCCATGGATTTGTTTCTCTAGTCTACCCAGACTAACACAGCATATTTCTGCATATTTCTCTGAGCATGAAGGGCACAGCTTCTCCAGGTTTTTCCTAATTGTAAATTAAGTGAGGATTTCCATTTCAGATCATTAACTTTGTATTGAAACAGTTTAACCCATTCATCAAGTCTCCCAATAATTTACCCCCTCACCCACTCCCTGGTTTCTCTTTTCTCTTGTGGGTCATTATCTTCCACTTCACCCAAGGTAACACCGTCCACAGTGGGGCCCATTGCTTTCTCTTCCTTCCCTCACCCATCTGCCTCACTCAAACTCCAAAGTCTGTTCCCTTGGGAGCGAACATCTTTGACTTGTATTCTAACCCCCTATAACAGTGGTCTCATACAATATGTGTCCTTTGGTGATTCTCTAATGCATTGTTAAATTTTATTTAAACTCTTTTTAGCTGTTGTATTTAAGCAACTCTGGAACACATTATTTTTGACTAGCTAACTGAACAGCAGCAACAACAGCAGTGACCAAAAGAAAATCTAGAAAACTGAAGTTTACATTTTGTTCTTTTTAAGGAGGAAGTACATCCCTTATTTATTTTAGGACTGTCTCCTCAAATCTATCCCTTCAAATATGTTTCTAGCTCAACTTGAACTTGAAAATATATCACCACCACACTAGATATGCCAATTTAATTCTTTGAATAGCAAATTAAAAATGGCAGTTACTTAATTTTTTTAATTTGACTGTACCCTGCAATGATGATTTATTATTACTTTTTGTAACATGTCAAACACTGTAGGATCCATTCAATTGGTGCAGTCACCATGATTTGCTCTGTCATTTTCAGAGAGGCCAGAATTCTTTTTTTTAAAATCATTTTATTGGGGGCTCCTACAACTCTTATCACAATCCACACATACATCTATTGTGTCAAGCACATTTATACATATGTTGCCATCATCATTCTCAAAACATTTTCTTTCTACTTGAGCCCTTGGTATCAGCTCCTTTTCCCCCTCCTACACCTTCCCTCATGAACCCTTGATAATTTATAAATTGTGATTATTTTTTCATGTCTTACAATGACCAATGTCTCCCTTCACCCACTTTTCTGTTTTCTGCCTCCAGGGTGTGGGTTATATGTAGATCATTGTGATTGGTTCCCCCTTCTCTCCCCCCGCCCCCACCTTCCCTCTACC
>NW_022103896.1:44157021-44165801 GCF_000313985.2 Echinops telfairi | reverse complement strand
TTTGAGAATGATGATGGCAACAAATGTACAAATGTGCTTGACACAATGGATGGATGTATGGATTGTGATAAGTTGTACGAGCCCCCAATAAAATGATTAAAAATAATAATAATAACCGTCTACTACAGACCAGCATTCACCCTCTGTGTGGTCCTGAGTAACCACACAGCAGATGTGTTAGTCTGGGTAGACTAGAGAAACAAGTTCATAAACATACACATGTATACAAGGGAGAGGTTTATATACAAGAGGAATTGAACATTGAGAAAACATCCCAACCCAGTCCAGTCCAAGGCCATAAGTCTGCCATTAGCCCACATGTCCGATACCAATCCATAAAGTCCTCTTCAGACTCATGAAACACATGCAATGAAGCCAAATTCAGGACCATCACAAGCCAGTGGGTAGAAAGTCCTTGGGTCCAGTGGCGTTGCAAGCATCTCAGCACTGGCAGAGGTCTCTGTGGCTTCTATGGATTGAGAGATCTGGTTGCATCCATGTGGTTTTTCTTCTGCAATGTCTCCCAAGGAGTAGTAGGGATAGAAGTGTCTTCTGCCTCCCAGGAGGAAGTCCCAGATTTCCCAGAATTCTCAGGAGAAGGCCATGCCCATACAGAAGTTTCATTGGCTATCTCCAGATTGACAGCCTAGAATCCACCCCTACACTATTTAATCCTTAAATTGACACCAGATTAGGTGACTACCACAGCAGGTGAGCTTGTATATCCTCCTTAATGTCAATTGGAAAGGTTAAGGAGTTCAAGTAGTCTGAGCTCCAAGTGTCATCTGAACGCATTAGCCACAAGCAACGGTAAAAACCAATTAATTCTAAAACCTAGCAGGGAAAAATTGAGGAATCAAGGATCAAAATATTAGAAACAAAGTTTCTAAATAAAGGGGCTGGTTCTGGAAGGATTGATGGGTATGCATGCATGCATGTATGTGTGTATGTATGTCTCTAGTCATTTTACATAGAATTTCCTATAACCTCATTTGCTGTGGTAGGTCACATGCCATGCTAAAATTAAGTATGGATATAGTATCCATATGAAAATTTAAAAGGGATGTGTGATGAGTGAGGTTGCTTTGGGTGACAGTTTGATAGATTATGTACTATATGAAAAGAATGATCCTAGTTGAACTCAGAGTGGAGTTTGTGATCACAGATTACAAACTGGTTGGGGTTATTTTGTAGCGAGGTGGCACCATGTAGCAAGTTCAAGTGTAGTTTTCAAATCTACAAGCTGTGTAACCTGGCTTAGGGCAAGTCTCAAGCTCTCTGGTGACAAGCCTGTATTGTAAGGTGACGTGGTCATGCTTTCTACTTCCCAGGATTGTCTTAAGAAGGGGGAGAGAATGCAGGTTAACTTGCTTTGTACAGCTCAGAATGTTTACAGACATTAGGTAAATGGGTGTAATCCATTTACATCCTCCTTAAGAAGAACAAAATTTAAGCTTCAGTTTTCTACTATTTTTTTGTTATTGCTGTTAAATTATCTAGTAAAAAATATTGTGTTCCAAAGTTGCTCAAATCCCCCCCGCTGAAAGATTCCATTGCCCCCATACTTCTAGTTTTGCGGCTGTTTCAGTGATTACCTGATGCAGGGCTTGCCCAAACAAGGGGATGTTGCAAGTTAGAGGAGTCATCCAAGCAAAAACGAGGCCTCTTAAGTCCTCTAAGTCCAAATATTGGTAATATGCAAAGCACTGGGAATGTTGAATGAGGCTGAGATCCAGGTCCTGAGGCCTCCAAATGCACTCTGTAAGGTACAATGGGGGTGTAGAGAAGGAAAAGGAATTTTTACTGCATTTCATTGGTCTAAAATATTACATATTAAGAAACTAATTTTATGTATCACTAAGAAAAAATACTGTGGTGGCTTGCGTGTTGCTGTGATGGTCACCCAATGTGTACAGGTTTTAACACAGCTTCCTGACTAAGGACAAATATGAAGGAATAATTGGCTGTTCACTTTGGAGGAAGTAGCTGCTGAAAACCTTGTGTAGATACTGCAGGCCTAATGAACATTGTCAAGTATGGATGATGTCAAGATGAGCCCCTTAGGTCAGACAGCACTCAAAATATGACTGAGGTATAGCTGCCTTCTCATGGTAGGCGACCATAATGATGTGTATACAGTAAAGCTGTAAGAGCAAAGCCTTCAGGACCTTGATTTTCTGATGAAAATGAGAAAAAAAATCTGCACAAATGTAATAATCAGAACTTGGACTATGCAAAGGAGTAAGAATTCAGGGAAATTGAAAATTGTCAAAAATGAAATGGAATGCATAAAGATTGATTTACTAGGCTTTGATGAGCTGAAATTAACTGACATTGTCCATCTTGAATCAGAAAATCATAGTTTACTGGGAATGAGACAATCATTGTCAAAAAGGACATTTCAAGATCTGTCTTGAATATGGTACTGTCTGGTGGGATTAGAACTATCTGAATCCAAGGAAATCCAATCAATACAACAGTTCATCAGATTTATGTACCAACTACCAAACCTGAAGAAATTGATGAATTCTACCAACGTCTTTGGTTGAAAATTGATCAAACGTGGAATCAAGATTCACTAATAATTATTGGAAATTGGAGTGCAAAAAGTTTGAAACAGAGGAAGGAAGGAACAGTAGTTGGAAAATACAGTTTTGGTGTTAGAAACATAAGCCAGAGATCGAATGACACAATTTTATAAGACCAATGATTTGTTCATAGCAAATAGGTTTTTTTCCCCAGCAACATAAAAGGCAACTATATCCTAAGAGCCCCCAATAAAATTATTAACACACACACACACACACACACACACACGATTGGTCTTGAAGAAGCCAGTTAGCTCACCACCTGCCTGTCTGTCCCTAGAGCCATGGAGAGAGCCAGCTTGATCCAGAAGGCCAAGTTGGCCGAGCAGGCCAAGCACTACAAGGCCGCTTTCATGAAAGGCATTGTGGAGAAGGGTGAGGAGCTGTCCTGTGAGGTGTGCAACCTGCTCTCAGTGGCCTATAAGAACGTGGTGGGTGGCCAGAGAGCTGCCTGGAGGGTCCTGTCCAGCATTGAGCAGAAGAGCAATGAGGAGGGGGCCGAAGAGAAGGGCTCCAAGGTGTGAGAGTACCAGGAGAAGGTAGAGACCGAGCTCCGGGGGGTGTGCAACACAGTGCTGGGCCTGCTGGACACCCACCTCATGAAGGTGGCTAGTGATGCCAAGAGCCATGTCTTCTACCTGAAGATGAAGAGTGACTACTACTGGTAGCTGGCTGAGGTGGCCACCAGTGACAATAAGAAATGCACCGTCAACTCGGCCCTGGGCAGCCTACCAGGAGGCTATGGACATCAGCAAGAAGGAAATGCCCCCCACCAACCCCAGCCGCCTGGGTCTCGCCCTGAACTTCTCCGTCTTCCACTATGGGATCGCCAACAGCCCTGAGGAGACCATCTCTCTGGCCAAGACCATATTCGATGAGGCCATGGCCGACCTGCACGCCCTCAGTGAGGACTCCTACAAGGACAGCACCCTCATCATGCAGCCGCTGCGAGACAATCCGGAAGAAGCAGTGAAGGTACCCGGCAGCCCCAGAGCTGAGCCACACCTGCTCCCTGCCTGCCTGCCCTGCCCTGCTTCAGCACACCCCCCTCCCCCTCTCTCCCACCTCCGGCAGAGGACTGGCATGGGGTGAGAAGCCTGCCCTTCTCTCTGAATGCCCCAGATAGCTCCACAGAGAGGGACTGACACAGCCAAGGCCACTGGGAGCCAGAGCACCCACTCAGCACCTGCCAGATGCTGACTGCTGGTCACTCCAACTGCCTTTGCTGGGGGTGGAGTTTCCCTTCTTCCTGCCCCACCTTGAGCTGGGCCCCTTCCTCTCCCCTCTTGCTGTCCTTCTGCCCTTTGCCTCAGGGATCTTAGGAATCCAGGGATGTCACATCCTCCTGGCTGAGAGCTGGACTGTGGCAGAGAGAGAGAGTGAGAGAGAAATACCAAGCATAGGAGAACGAGGGCAAGCGTGTCTTCTGGGATGGACCATGTTTCCTCTCAGTAGTAAAGTGCTCCTATGACCTTCAAGAACACACATATATACACACACAAGGCAACTACACACATGGACTTCTCTAGGCGGAATACACAGAAATCAAATTGATGATGTCTGTGGGAAGAGACATGAAGCTCAAAATCAGCAGCCAAAACAAGGCCAGCGGCTGGCTGCAGAATGGTCCATCAATTGCTCATATATAAGTTCAGGTTGAAGCTGAAGAAAATTTTATAAAGTCCACGAGAGCCAAAATATGACCTTGAGGCCATCCCACCAAAATTTTGAGAATTTCACAAGAACAGATTTGATGCATGAAACACTGATGGCAGAACAATTTATAAACTGTGGGAAGACATCAATATTATTCATAAAAAATAGTATATATCATTCCTGAAGAAAGCAAAAGGTCATTAAAAAGACAAGAAAAAAAGAAAAGATCAAAGTGTATGCCTGTGTTAGGCGGGCTGACTAGAGAAACAAATCTAGTGACACTCGTATGTGTAAGGAAGAACTTTATATCAAGCAGCTTTATATATATATCAGGAAAACATCTCAGCCTAGTTCAGACCAACTCCATAAGTTCAATACTAATCCATAAATCCCTCTTTAGACTCACACAGCCATGTGCAGTGATGCAAAATGCAGGAAGATCACAGGCCGCTGAGTGCAAAGTCTTGTGCATCCAATGGTGGTGGCTGCATCACAGGGCTTACTGGTCTCAGCGTGGCTCGCCAGCAGGAAGGCGAAAGCAGGAAGAGAAGAGTTTCCCAGGACCCTCCTTATGAGGAGGTCATGGCCACAAGGAGGCACCATCAGTCTGTGACCTGATTGACAACCTAGACTCCATCCTTACACTTCCAAGTGGACATGAAATTATGTAAGTACCACAATGTCAGAAGAGACTTTGAAACTTGCTTTTAATCATAGAATAGCAAAGACAAATGGAAGAAATGATGAAGTCAAAGAGCTGAACAGAAAATGTCAAAGGGCACACAGTAAAATATGACATAAAACATAATGAAAAACCTAGAGTTAGAAAACCAATAAGGAAGAACATGCTCAGCACATCTTAAAATGAAAGAACTCAAAAACTTCAATCCTTAAGTTGCAATCTTGAAAAATTCTATGAGCAAAATATTGAATGATGCAGGAAGCATCAAAAGAAGATGGAAAGAATATACAGAATCACTGTACCAGAAACAACCAGTTGACCTCCATTTCAAGAGGTAGCATATGATCAAGAACCAATGGTACTGAAGAAGGAGTTCAAGCTGTGTTGCAAGCATTAGCCAAAGACAAGGCTCCAGAAATTGATAAAATTACCCACTCAAATGTTTCAACAAGCTGATGAAGCACAGGAAGCACTTACTTATCTGTGCCAGGCAATTTGAAAAACAGTTACTTAGCCAGCCGACTGGAAGGGATCCATATTTGTATTCATTCCAAAGGAAGGTGACCCAATAGAAAGCTCAAATTTTAGAACAATATCATTAATGTCACAGGCAAACACAATTTAGCTGATGATCATTCAACAAAAGTTGCAGCAGCACATTGACTGGGAACTGCCAGAGGTTCTGGCCAGATTCAGAAGAGGATGTAGAACAAGGGATATCATTGCTGTTGTCAGATGAATCCTGACTGAGAGCAGAGAATACCAGAAAGAGGTTTACTTGTGTTTTCTAATCCACAATAGTGTATGTATGTACCCCAATCAAGGAATACACATTGCATCTGTAGAACTGCCTGTGACAACTTGATCTGCCACCAGTCATTTTGTGACAGTCCTTTGTTTACTTGCCCTATCTAAGTAGCCATTCGGTTGTGAATCCTTTGAACACCATGATAGCCTTATGCTGTTGAACATCCTCACCTGAATGATTTGTTTTTCGTCTTTGTCTTATCGTTGACCTGTTTCAGACTTAGTAAATGGGTCTCTATAAATCATATTAGAAATTGGGGTTTCTTTTACCACCTACAAAGTTATTAAAATAAAGGTACATCTAAAAAGCAATGAAACATCATAAGTCTACAGTGAAGAGGACAGTGAAGACCAGAAAACATGGTCACAATTGGACTATACTTCCAAAACAGCTTTGCTCTTTCTTCTGAGATCCCTTGGTACACTCGGTGTTCTTTGCCCACACCATAATTCAAAGGCCACAGTTCTATGCTGGCCTTTCTTACTCATTGTACAGCTTTTACAATGCGTATGATGGGACTGAAAATGCCAAGCGCACCTTGCTCTCAAAGTGACATATTTCCTCTTTAACACTTGAAAGAAGTCTTTTGCAGCAATTTACCCAATACAATGACTTGTCTGACTTCTTTGTATTTTTAAAAACTTTTTGTTGTGAATTGGGTGAAGGTTTACATTCTGCTTAATCACATTCATGGCAATCCTCTTAGGGTAACATCACCTATCCTACCTTCTTCTGGTTTCCTGTCTTTTATAACCTTTCTGAACTTTGTCCTTGCCACCCAATAATGAATCCCAAATGGTCCATTGTTTTAAAGTCCGCACACATCAACAATGTTATCATTCCCTCCATAGACCGGTCTGTTGTTTGGCTAAAAATTGAACTACAGTGGTGAGTTCAGTTCAGTTAAAGCAGTGGTTCTCAACCTTCCTAATGCCATAACCCTATAATATAGTTCTTCATGTTGTGGTGACCCCCCCCAAATGTAAAATTATTTTCGTTGCTACTTCATCACTCTAATTTTGCTACAGTTATGAATCCAGCGACCCCTGTGAAAGAGTTGTTCTACCCACAAAGGGTTGCGACCCACAGGTTGAGAACCGCTGACTTGAAGGCTGACCAAAGGGCTGTGGTGGCTGAGGTTCCATTAGTTTGTATCTGACCAGAAAACTTGGCTTCCTTCATGATTTTGAGTTTCGTTCCACATCTCTGCGGTTTTTCTATCACTCTATCCAGGACTTTCTAATGTGAGTCCTTTCAGAGTAGTTAGTAGTGATAGCCAGGCACCATCTAGTTCTGATTGTAGGACTGTGGAAAGTGTTATTTGTATGGTCCAGTGAACAATTAGTGCTATGGACTAATTGCCTTTGATCTTCATCCCTCCTCTTTTCTTCTTGACAAGAAAAGATCAATATTTGTGCCATAGATGGTCACTCATGAGCTTTCAAATCTTAGTCACCACTCATTCTAAACTGTTTGGTCCCCAGGCTCAACAACTCACTCTTTCAAGGATTTTTCCATGGAGTTTTTTTTTTTTTAATCATTTTACTGAGGGCTCATACAACTCTTATCCCAATCCATACATACATCAATTGTGTAAAGCACATTTGTACATTCATTGCCCTCATCATTCTCAAAACATTTGCTCTCCACTTAAGCCCCTGGCATCAGGTCCTCATTTTTCCCCTCACCTCCCCACTCCCCCTTCCTCATGAGCCCTTGATAATTTATAAATTATCATTTTGTCATATCTTGCACTGTGTGACGTCTCCCTTCGCCCACTTTTCTGTTGTCCATCCCCCAGGGAGGAGGTTATATGTAGATTGGTTCCTCCTTTCCACTCCATGAAGTTTTTATAACTTTGCTTTTCTGTGCTTTATCATCCACCACATCAGTGTATATAGTAGCAACAAAAGTAAAGACCCTTGTACAAATATCCTTTGTCAAATGTGATTATTCCCTTTTCCCTCCCACGCATGCTCACCCTTTATGGCTATTTCTTTGTAAAGCACCATTATTGGAAGATTGCAAACATTACAATATTTTTCTCTGTTGCCTTTAACTGCACTAGCCTGTGTTCTCCACCACTGTAATTCTTTGCTAGCTTCTCTCATTGTCTACTACTCTCTTCACTCTAGTTCTTGAAATCTACCTGACTTCCTCTCCATTTGGGAATTCTATAACTAAATTATTCCTTCTTTTGACTTTATAATTGTCTTCATTACACATTGATGTCTCTGGTTGCCTATTTTCAGCCTGTATGTTTGTTTTACTTGGGATATTTCTATATTTGTGTTGACTTTTGGGTGGTGGTGTCATGTATGTTAGTCCCAGGTTGTTCTTTGCTCTTGTTGGTTCTCTGCCCAAAGAACTCTCTTTAGTATTTTTGCAAGGTTGGTCTGGTTTTTACACATTCCTTCAGTTTTGGTCTATCTGGAAATGTCCTAACTTTGCTGGCAGATTTAGGAACAATTTTGCTGCATATATATGATTCTTGTTTGAGTTTGTTATTTTTTCTTCTAGAGCTTCATATATGTCATCTCATTGATTTTTTTCACCTGAATGTTTTCTGCTGAGAAATCTGAGCTTAGTTTTATTGGCTGTCCTTTGTAGGTAACTTCAGTTTTTCCTGAGCTGCCCTCAGGATTCTTCCCTTGTCTTTGGTTTTAGAAAGTTTGATTACGGTATGGCGTGGAGATTTTCTTTTGGAGTCTATCCTGCGTGAAGCTCATTCAGCTTCTTGAATGCATATGTTCCTGTCGTTCATGATGTTAGGGAAGTTTTCTTCCGCAACTTGACAACTTTTTGTTTTTGATGTTTCTTCATGTTTTGGAATTCCTGTCACACTTGAAGTTATTCTTCTTGATGATGTACCACTTAAATCTTGGGCTTATTTAGAAAATTTTTGTTCTTTTTTCTGATTATTCCTCCAACAGATTAGAACTGAGAGATAAGTCTTCAGGCTCACTAGTTTGGCCTACCATTGATTTAGCGCTACTCTTTTGATTTATTAATGTGTTGCTTATTTTTGAACTTTTTTTTTTTTTTT
>NW_022103896.1:44142513-44155703 GCF_000313985.2 Echinops telfairi | reverse complement strand
CCTTGATTCTCCTCCTGTCCCACTATCATGCTCAGTCCCCACCAGGATTTCAGCACTTCCTCTTTGTTACGTTCCCCTTGATCCTGCCCTATATTTTTGAACTTTTAGTATCAATCTTCTGGATTTCTATTTGTTGTTTTTGCATGGTTTTAACTTTTTTTTCTCAAAATTTTCATTTGTCAGTTCTTATAGTGTTTTCCTAAATTCTTCTAAAGTTTTTCCTGCATTTCCCTTGCTATTTTCTCTAGCTTTCTCAATCATTCTTTCAATCTGTTGAAAGTACCTAAATACAATTCTTTTGACTTTCTTAACAGGTTGTTCCAATGCCCTTTTTATCTGAGAAAGATCTGACTACATGAACCACGTTTGTTGTCTTGGTGTGAACTGAAATAGTCTGTTATCTCTGAGACTTATGCTGTTGTTTTTATGCTTCACTGTTGATTGCCTGTTGGTGTGTGCTTAGGTAGCCACTACCCATTTCCTGGCAGGTGTGATAGAGGTGAGTGTCTGTAGAGTTCTGTTTGTGTAACACAGTTGAGGGCAGGTTTGGCTGGTGTTGGTTGCTGTCTGTAGATGAGCAGGTGGTATAGGAGTGGGTAGTTTCCCTGGCTAAGTGGGGCTGTAGGAGCTACAGGTGTAGTTTCACTTTGTGGGCACAATTATTGTCTCCATGAGGTAGGACAAGAAAAATAGGATCAAAGCAAAGTTACAAGAAAATAATAAAAATGTAAGCAGAGGAAAGCAGGCAAGCAACAAACAGCAAGAAGAATAACTAAACAAAAGTTGTTTGTGCTTTTGGATCCATTTTGACTCATAGTGACTCTACGTGTAACCAAATGAAACACTACCCAGTCCAGCACCATTCTCAAATTGTTCTGATGTTTGAACCTATTGTTGCAGCCACTGTGTCAACCCATCTTGCTGAGGGACTTCCTCTTTTTCTCTGCCCCTCCACTTTACCAAGAATGTCCAAGTGTGAGGGACTGGCTTCTCCTGATAACAGCCCTGGTTGTGTAGTGGTTACTCATTGGGCTACTAACCACAAGGTCAGCAGTTTGAAACCACCAGCCACTCCTTTAGGAGGAAGAGGAAGGAGGCTTTCTGTACCCAAACAATTATAGTCTGGAAACAGACAGCGGCAGTTCTACCGTGTTCTATTGGGTCACTGTGATTTAGAACTGACTCGATGATAGTGAATAAAACGAAAAAATAGGGAAGCAAAATAAAAATTGGAAAGAGAAAAAATATAGTCAAAAAAAGAGGGAAAGGAGCAAAGAATAATAAAACAAGAGAAAAGAATGAAAGAAAAATAAAAAAGAGGAAAATATCAAATCAAAGCTGAGAAGGAAAGGATGAAAGAAACCACTTTCATGAATCTCATTTCTTTGGTGTAGACCAGCGGTTCTCAACCTGTGGGTCATGACCCCTTTGGAGGTCGAACGGCCCTTTCACAGGGGTCACCCGATTCATAACAGTAGCAAAACTACAGTTATGAAATAGTACAAAAATAATCTTATGTTTGGGGGGGTCACCACATCATGAGGAACTGTATTAAAGGGTCATGGAATTAGGAAAGTTGAGAACCACTGTGAAGGGTCTGATAGTGTGTCTGCCATCTTGCTATCATTGAGTTGTCTGATTTATTGACTGCTGCTTTCAGCAGCACTGACTGGATCGAAGGAAAATGAAATCCTTGACAACTTCAGTCTTTTCTCCATTGATCTCCATGTTGCTTATTGGTCCATGTGCAAGGATTCTTGTTTTATGTCGACGTACAATCCATCCTGAAGTCTGTAGGCTTTCGTTCTTCTCAGAAAGTATTCTGTTTTCAGCCTGCAAGGTTGTGTTATCTGCATATCACACATTGTTAATGATTCTTTCTCCAATCCTGCCATGTTCTTCAAAAAGTCGTTTCTTGGATTATTTGCTTAACACATAGATTGAATAACTATATTGAAAGGGCACAACCATAACATACACTTTTCCTGATTTTAAACTATGCAATAACCCTTGTTTTGTTCAAACAACTGCCTCGTGGTCTACGTATAGGTTCTGCATGAACACAGTGTTCTGGAATTTCCATTCTTCACAGCGTTAGCCATCATGTATTATAATCCACACAGCTGAAAGTCTTTGTAGTCAGTGTAACACAGGCAAACATCTTTGTGATAATCTCTGCCCTTACCCGAAATCTGACACCCATAATGGTATGCCTCATTTCATGCCCTCTTCTGAATCTAGCTTGAATTTTTTTTTTAACATTTTATTAGGGGCTCATACAACTGTTATCGCAATCCATACACACATCAATTGTGTAAAGCGCATTTGTACATCATTCTCAAAACATTTTCTCTCCACTTAAAACCCCCGACATTAGGTCCTCATTTTTCCCCTCCCTCCCCGCTCCCCTCTCCCTCATGAGCCCTTGATAGTTCATAAATTGTTATTTTGTCATATCTTGCTCTAGCTTGAATTTCTGGCACTTCCCTGTTGATGTACTACTGCAAATGTTTTTCATTTATCTTCAGCAAAATTTACTTGTAATTTTAACGGTGTTGTTTGTGGATTTCCCTAATGGGTTACCTTTTAGAATGAGCACAAATAAGGGGCTCGTCCAGTGGGTTAGCCAGGTTGTTGTCCAGATTTCTTGGCATAGGTGAATGCGTGCTCCCAGGATAGCATCCCTGTTTTGAAACATCTCTCTTAATATTCTATGTCTAGAGCCTTGCTTCTTGCCCATTCCTTTGGTGCAGCTTAGACTTCTTCAGTACCATCAGTTCTTAGTCACATACTACTTTCTGAAATTCTTTTTGGTACAGTGATCTTGTGTATTTCTTCCATCTTCTCTCAATGGTGAAATTGTTCATTATCTGATTGGCCATGTGTAATTCATAGGCTTATGATGAAGCATGGAGTAGTTAATGCCATGTGAAACAAACATGGATTATGCAAAGAGGAATAGAAGATTCCCAAGGAAAAATTGGGATGCTCCTTATCAAAAGGAAATGGATGCAGAATGTAAAACAGATCTCTGCTTTACACGATATTTTTCTTAATACTGAACACACTTTCTTAGTAACCTCTACTATGGTTATTAGTAGTGTGATGATTGTTTCACTAAGGGAAGAACAGACACCACAAGTCCTACTGAGGTCTTCTCCCAGGATAACTCCTATTGTCTTTCTGAAATCAAATTTAAAATCTGCTCAGAGATAAGACCAGCAGTGATTTACAGCTGTGATCTCAAAGCATGTTCCCGGGAGTAGCAATGGCAAATTCACTGGAGAATTGTTAGAAATATTCTCAAGCCCCATTCCAAAGCAACTCTATTAGAAACTATGGAGGTGTACCTTAGCAATCTTTGTTTTAATGCACGCTTCAGCTAATTCTGGCGTATGCTACAGTTGGTGAACTATTGGGTCAAAATGTGGTTCATGAGAATGGTCAGGTCACCAAGGATGTGCTGGCAATGTAGAATTTCTAGCCCTACTCTAGACCTAATTAGATCAGAATCTCTATTTTTAATAACCCTGCTCAGGTGAGTAATTTGCATATTAATGTTTGATAAGCACTTGGTTGGGGATCTGAAGAGAGTGGAGCAAGGGAATTATATCAAGTCTCCATCCCACAAGCCACCTGCATTTTTTTTTTTTTTAACCACCTGCATTTTCTTACTTGTACTTTTAGATCCCATGCAGTCATTGCCTTCGAGACAGAGCCAAGCCATTCTAAGTCACCTTGTCAGTGGACTTAGTAAACATGAACTCTTTAGCAGACATGCCAGAAATTTTAAGTTGTTCTAAGGACTTCCATGACCTTATTTCATCTTTGGGGTGATTCCTCCATCTCCTCCCAACTTTTCATCTCAACTCTGGGTTTCAGAGGTAATGAAAACTTGTCTTGTGATAGGCTTCCGTTCTAGAAATGCCAGTTTCCCCTAAGGGGTCATTCATGTTGGGAATGATTCTTTGGGTTTCCTATTAAAGAATTCTGAATGTTCACTTGGCTTCCACAATAGGGGACATTAGTGGGCAACAGGGAAGGTCATATTACCCTAATAGCGGTTTCAACCTGTGGGTTATGTCCCTTTGGGGGTCAAACGACTCTTTCACAGGGTTCGCCCAATTCACAACAGTAGCAAAATGACAGTTTTGAAGTAGCAACGAAATAATTTTATGGTTGGGGGTTCACCACAACATGTGGAACTGTATGAAAGGGTCGCAGCATTAGGAAGGTCGAGAACCATTGCCCTAACATATTTATTATGTCAGACTGTGGCTGCATTTATATGGGGAGAAGAACCATCATTGAGATTTCTACAAGCTGGCCTGAAAAAGGCCAAGAACCACTATATTAAATTATTTGCTTGTTAATGTAGATTCGTTAGCAAGAAGGTAGTAACTGAGGGGAGATGTCAAACTCAAATTCATGTTCCTTTTGGGAGATAGGTATGAGTATTTACTTTAGGTTGAAACTTTATTAATTATATCTAAGATTTTTAAAATACATATTATAGTGTATATTAACTACATCTTCTAAGAAACTAAAACTAAAGAGCAAATCATTTTAAGTTGTATGTAATTTTAAGACTAATGCTGATAAAGATAAAATAAGAGAAACTGACAAGTGTGACATTAAAGGACTTTTTTTATTGACTGACATTAAAAACTGTAACATCCAGAAAGTGCAAAATGTACCCACTGACCCCAATTATAAAGAACTGGCGTTAATACACAATGTTTAATTAGGCAATGCTACACTTATTTTTGGCAAAGTGCTGTATTGTTCAGTCTGCGTATAAAACTGACCCTCTATGAACCAATTCAGTATAAAAATTTTTATAAAAACAGAAAAAACAATTTAGACAGTGGCTCAAGAAAACAACAAGCTGCCTTTTATGCATAGATTGATACACAGTTTATAACCTAACCAAATGTCCCTTTTGAGTTTTCAAGTTGCTGGGAACAACAAAAACAAAAACAACCTTGTGTCCAGAAACACATTAATAAGGCACATATTACACTCTACAATACCATTCTCCATAACTGATGAGTGTTGTGATAAGTGTTCACAATTTTACTTAAGGAAAAATAAAGTCAAAGCCACTTAAAAATTAACACACAACTATCAATTAAGTTAAAAACTTGTGGAGGAACACAACCAAAATGCAAACAAAACCACTCAGACACACCAAACTTGAAAACGTACACCTCTCACTACCCCAATGGCTGGTTTGGTTTTTAGAAGTCCACCTACTTAAAGAACAAAATGCCAAATTTCAGGCAAATATAGAACAAAACTGCAAAGAACAATCACACACACACAAAATGATGCAAGAAAAAAATTAAATACAAAATGTTTTCCACTAAGCTGCCTTTCTATGAATAGTAACTTACTTCTTCCATGTGAAGGATACAGTTCCAAATTAAAAAAGATATCCTTATCTGTATGCTTTCTTGTACCTGCTTCTCCTCAGCCCAGATCATTTCAATTGGTGTCAATTTTCAAGTGAAATTGGGGCATGGCAAGGCTGACACCACTGGACTCAATAGGCTTTCTAAATAAAGCATTTCATATAAAGCACGAAGTCGATAAGGATGCCATAATACACCAGCCTGGCTGATAATGAAACCATCCAGAATAGCCCCAACTTTTAGAAGGTTTTAACCAATATGTATGGGCCTTGTAAATTTTACGTAACATTACAAAAACAAACTGGTGCCTCCCAGTACAAGAAGAAGTCTACAAACTGGTGCCTCCCAGTACAAGAAGCAGTCTACTAACTGATTCTAACTGCAAAACCCAGTACTTGGAAATGCTCACACTCCACTATTCTATTTAAATGCCTATCTTGTTGGAGTCCTTCATTTTTGTTTGCAACTCAAAGAAAATCAGGGTCACAAAGACACTTTCCTTGCTTTTTTTTCTTTTATTAGAGTATTTAGAAGCAATATTTTCTTGAGAAATAACATAGTAACAGCCAATAAGTACATGAAGATTACTAATCAGTGTGCTACACAGAGTTGAGAACCAAGAAACAAGGGAGAATGCTCATAGGTTCTCTCAAATTTGAAGCAAACTGTCTTCTCACTAGAATGAAAAGTACTTATGGCAACAGAAAGGTTATGTAAACAGGAACAATTTGCATGGGCATCAGAAAAAATATGCAGGATAAGGTTTTTAAAACACACACCAAAAAAATCCTTGCAATAGGAAGCCAAAAATCTAATCACTTTGCATCTTCTCGCCTAACATATTTGTAAAAAAGCAACCATACAGATGTATTGCAAAAGAAGATAAATAAGATGGTTCACTTTCAATTTAACAGTGCAGTACATAATTCAATTAGTTAAGGAAGAAAAAATAATACATGTATTGTACATTATAAAAGGCTTTATTAACATAAACAAGCTCTGAGGACATGGTGCAATTAAAAAAATCAAAGAAAACTCATTCACGAAGCCCTGTGTGAGTGCACCATGTCTTCCAGACTTCTTCCAAGTAACATTCTGTATCACAGGGTTAGAAAGTGTCATAGCTACTAAATTCAGAGGACTCTCATTTCTCACTCCTTGAATTTTAAGGGATGTACACAATGTACACTGTAAACCACTAGTATTTACAACAGTGAAGATTAATAACTTACAGAATGCATTTTGGCTACGTTTCAAAGAGTGCGTAGCAGGTCAGCATAATTCTGTGTTGTTATTGGCCTGTGTCTTGCATATAGTAGATGTCTAATAAACATCTAATGACCAAGAACTGCAACTGAATTATGTAAACCATTTTCTTCAATTCTCCAATTTTACACAGAAACTTTAGATACTGACACAGAAACCACAGCAACATATGACAGGTGATATGGTAACTCTTGCCCTGAAAACAGAAAACCCCAAACCTCCCTACGACTGAAAGTATTTATTTTCCAGGTATAAACCATATGAAAGTAGGTTAGGTCCAGGTGAGGCAGAGTCAATATAACTGATAAGGATGTGGATGTATTTAATGGTTTAGGAAATTCAAGGTGGGGGGAAAAATCCATTGTAGTTTTATATACAAATCATTTCATGGTGTCCAACCAATTCTCATGGCTGAGCGTTTGTAGCTTTTGAGGTACTAACAACTTGCACGTATTGTTTGGAAGACACCCTCATGAATAGAGGCTTACATCCAGGAAACATTTGTGATCTGTTTCACATTACCAACTTATGTATGGCCCTATAACAAATATGGTGTAAAACACACAATTTTAGGAAAACATGAACCTTAACTCCCTATTCTGGTAACGCAAAACAGTAGCAAAATACCTTCTAGCTTAGTTTGACCACGTTACAGACATAGCCCCTAATTAGAAAACAAATAAAGGGGTTCTCAAAAATGGAAGGAGTCTGGAGATACCCGGAGGAATCTAGACTCTGGTAAAGAGATACCCTGGCACTTTTTCACAGCCGGTGGGAAAACAGCCTAACATTCCACCATCTAACTCCTCTTTCTGCCAGCTCCCATTTCCAGCCACACCAGTCTAGTCGGGAGAGAGCAGTTTTCCCCCCAAAGAAAAGCCTCCCATTGTTCCGTGTCAAATCTGCTACAGTGTCATTGAAAACTGTAACACTTCACATAACCATGCTTTTTTTCCTTGAAAACATTTACAGACGTGTACTACTAGGGTTACAGAGGAGTTGAAAAAATAAGCTATTTATTGAAAGTGATACTGCTGTCAGTAGATTGTGCTTTTGATTTTAAAGGTGTTTACTCAATTTCAAGAGGAAATCAGTGGGAGTGTGGATGGCTCGGCAAAACCCATCACAACTGCAAAAGTGTAAAGTGACTGGCTAGAGGTAAGGGGATAGATTTTGTGTCAAGTTCACTGGCCTACATGTGGCTAGAACCCTGCACCTGGCCTCAGTAGCACCAACATTATTTAGAAAACCACCACAGGCCCCACCCTATCACTAGATTCAGTAGAGAGGCCCTTGGAATTTCACACAGGGTCCAATCCTGGGCAGCACACACCCCCACTTCAAATCAGTACACAAACCTCACAGTTAATACTGTGAGGGAGGTAAATAATATTACTTCCCTGTTGGTGAAGAAAACAGACACCAAAATGGTTAATATTTTGCCTGAAACCCAAGTGAAACAAAGAATGAAAACTCAAGGAAGCCAACTGGTGGTTCTTTGCTTAGAATCTAAGAAAAGCCACCCCCACCCCCCCATGTTTGCAGGTGGCAGGCCAGGCTCCATTATGGAGGAGGATTTACCATGGTATCTGGAAATAAAAAGCCTACCACTCTTCTCTTTTGGTCAGACAGAACTATGAAGTCACTTAAGTGCCTGGAAGAGTTCTTTCAAATTAACAGCTGATGTGATGTAGGAGGTGGCCAGAGTCAGGAGGAAAGAAGCAAAACAAATACTGGGCTGATGGGTGAGCTATAGACATACATTTTTTCCAAATAAAATTTCACAGGTTAACTTTAATCCCTCTCACGAAACCTATAATGTCTGTACCACATCACATAATCGCATCAGAATGACCACATTGTTCACTGAAGCTTAACTGTACCTGAATTCTAAAATGAACTGTATGACTAACCTGGAAAAACAAAACCAACCCAAACACACAGAAATACATCAAGTTTTCTTTCAAAAAAAAAAAAATTCAGCCATAATTTCATTATGTCCATGGCAACTATCACATGTTAATGCTCATGTTAGTGTGTAAAAACTATATACAGAAAAAGATTATCAAGTACTGGTCAATAAAGTGTATGGCTGACCCTGAGAATAAGTTTTTGCTTACTGTAAAGATTTAAGTAACACAAAATAAAATGGAATTTTTTCTCACACTTGGGAAGAAATGTCTTTAAAATGCTAACTCATGTCAACTTTAGTAGATTTAAAGACATCCCCAAACACTGTAATTCCAAAACCATTCTGAAAAAATTTACAAAAAAAGGTTAAGAAAAAGGCATTATGTGATACACAAGCATGTAAATAAGTTTTTCAAGATAGTGTCTAAACGCACTCATAAAATATGCAATTGGTCATCCATTGGCTGTGAAAGGACATCTTCATTGTACAGCTACACTCACCCACACATAAATGCATAAACCAAAAAAAGCCAACAAACTTGAAAATCTTAGTAATTGTACTGTCGAGGGCAGGGCTGATGAACAACCCAGCCATTGTGCTTGACTTGCCGAGAGTGGCAATCCCTGGTAAGATTTTGGCGACGAAGGCTATTTCTGTTAAGAGACTGTCTTTCACCATGTTCTTTTATCCATTGGGAAGAACGAAAGCTCTTGGGTTGTTCCAGAAAAGTGTGAGCAGCAAGAGCTGCAACATAGCAATGAATGTGCTGCCCCATTTCATTCTGAGCTTCCACTCTGAAACAGAAAAGAATGAGGATGTATTAGATAGCAAAGTATACTCATGGTAAAGTTTCTACATAACTCTGTATCTATTCTTTTCTCCAAACCTTTTACTCAGATTTTTCAATTGTGGAAAAGCCTAAATTATATTAAATATTACACTATGATTAAGTCTAGTTATGTGAAAATTTGACACTTTTTCTTCTACTGTAATACTAGAGTTATTTACATATTTAAATTGCTAGGTTATGTAGACAGTAACAATAAAATTAGAAAAATTACTTAGCAATACAATTTGCCACACTAATTCATCTATGTTTGAAGAGAGCTTAATGCCTCAAGGCTGACAGATAAGTTTATATTTTATGACCACAATGACTATCAAGACACCAACTAAAACACCAGAAGAGTAAAAGTAACTGATGGGAAGATAGGAGCCAACTGCTATACAACTTAACTCACTGCCATCAAGTTGATGCCAACTCATAGCAACTCCACAGGACAGGGTAGAACTGCCCCTGTAAGTTTCTAAGACTAACACTTTACAGGAGTAGAAAGTCCCGTCTTTCTCTCAAACTGTGGCTGGTGGTTTCAAACTCTTGACCCTGCAGTTAGCAGCCCAACATATAGTAAAGACTGCCACCAGGATTCCTGCTCATATCAATAGGCTACATTATTTAAAAAATTCTTTACATAACTGGGCGTGAATTTCAATTACAACATAAACTCACATGTATATATGCTTTTCTGGGAGAAGAAGTAGCATTGATTATCTATAAAAAATTTTGCAAGCTCCTTAATGAATACTGTATATTTTAATTCTTACCATAAACTTAAAGAGGTAATATTTTTTATCACCAATTTTATTGACTGATGACAAAGCTGAGGCTCAGAGATGTTAAGGTCATAATAATTATATAACCAGGAATCTAGTACAGGTGTTACTCAAAGACCATAGTGATAGAAGCAGGGTTAATACAAAGCACTGTGCCGACACTTGCACCTTCACTCCAATGTGCTAGGATACAAATCTTGCTTCTCTATCTAACATGAGGGGGTACTCCCCCAAAAAACAGATTTCCCCCTAAAAATTATGTATTTAAATTTTTGTACAAAACAACCTTATCACCTTCAAAGTACTCTCCATTACACTTAATACATTTATCAAATATGTGGTTCCATTCTTTTTTTTTTTTTTTCCATTCTTGGAAACATTTTTCAAACTCATTTGGGGGGGCTGAGAGCACCCTCCCTTGTTTATGTCCCTGTGCATTCACGGAAACAAAAGGTCGCACAGAACAAGGTCAGGTGAGTAAGTTGCATGGGGCAAGACAGGAATGCTGTTTTTTGCCAAAAACTGATGCACTGAGATGGCTGCATGAGCAGGTGCATTGTTGTCGTAACAAAACCAGTACCGTCTGCCACAAATCAGGCCTTTTTTTTGTTGCACACTGTTAGACAATCTTTTCAGAACCTCTAAACAGAAAGTTTGATTAACAGTCTGACCTGGTGGCACGAACTCCAAATGCACAACAAGTTAAGGTTTTTGTCCATTTGGGAAGTTCACTGTGTCCAGAATGAGTTTTATCATCAGTTGACCTTGACCTTTTTTGAAATGAGAAATCATTTGTATATTTGAGTTTCTCTATAGCACTGTCTTTGTAAGCTGTATTCAACATCATAACTGTTTCTGTGGCATTTTTTTCCTGAGCAGGAAACAAAAATTCACAGCTGCACTGTTTCCTTAAATCAGCCATCAAAAAAAACCCACCAAACAAACAAGGTTTGAGCGAAACTGCTTTAATGAAAAAATCCACTGTGACCAAAGAGAACCTACCCATGCGACTGCACTGGGTCCACTAACTCAGTGCAAGTAACTCTGTGCTTGCCTTGGGGGCGGGGGGCGGGGTGGGTGTGTGTGTGTTCTACTATGAAGTTCCACCCAGTGGTGCTTTTTTCCATTTTTGGGAGGGTAACCCCAGTATATATATATATATAAGTATTCTACTTGTTTAACATTTTTCTAGTTAAGAGAAGCTACTGCTAATACCAGACACAATACTAGGTTTTTATTTATACCACAGCAGAGAATATTTTGGAATGGTATTTACATGGCAATGTCAAATACTATTGAAGCGTATATCATAGCTATTATGTTTTCTGTATTAAAAAGGAATCAAATAGGAACAATGTTTAACATGAAGATTTGAAAGTTTTTTTAAAGGTCATTTTACCCAGGAAGGGCAATTAAATATTCTGCCTATAGTTATGTGACAAAGAGATCTTTTAATATACAGTACTGACTTAGAGAATTTAGGAAGAATTGAAGCAGGTCATATTAGGAAACTAACAGGAAGAAACAGAAACTCGTATTAAGAGTGGTTTGTAAAAGGTGGACATCTTAAAGAACTTAACTTCCCTATGCAGACTGATAAACACATCCCACACAGTCTCAAAGTGAATATACTTACTCTGTGCCAGTGAGTCTTATAAGCAGCTTTCCTGGCCCTACAAATGTTAAATGGTGACTATTAAACCACTAGTAAGATTTCAAACACTTTTAACTTTACTGCAAGGATGAGGAGTATTTTATTAAACTAGTTTACTATGGGTCATTAAAGTCATATATATTACTTAAGCTTTTGACAGCACACAAACCTTCACAGATATTTCAAAAAGCTAAATTGTAATACACACACTCTGAAGCCATCCACAATTGCAAAGCACTTTTTTTTTTAAACAAAGCACTTTTTATGTGCTTGCCGGCACTATCCCAAGGATAGATAGGATGGAAACAATTTTTTTGAAAGACATGGGTTTTCTTTTCCGGTCAGAAAATATATGTGCTTACACATCATGGTCATTTAAAAAATCAGATGTTACTAAAATTCTTATCTTGCTTTAGTGGGAGTTCATATAAAAATTTCTAAGCCCATAATATGGTAGTTTTAAAAAGTTACTATTTTATAATTGTAATCATTTGCAGGACTTTCTTATATGGAGAAGTAATTCATATAAAGCTTAGCATGTTACTTTGTTCCTTTACATATGGAAAAGTTCATACTTACTTAACTATCCCATATGTTACAACGGATAAATGGAAAACGACTGAATAGTGTCACTATATCAGAACTACAAATACACAGCATACAGATGCAGTGTATGATCCTGAACTGGATTACTGGTCTGGACCAAAAATTGGGTGGGCTTCAAGGAAGGTATGGAAGATTGTTATCTTTTCATGTCATTTTCCCACAAACTTTTTGAAGGGGATCTGAGCAGAGTATGGGTGAAAATTTTTACTGAAACCAAAAGATAGACACTATTTCCTAAAGAAATTTGTTTTAAAAAATAGTACACATCATAATCTCATTTAGGTTAAGAAGTGTGTGTGGACACAAAAAGTTTGGAAGGATGTGCCAGATGGTGCTAATGGTAATCATATCTGGGTATTGACTGTCATTTAAACATTTCTAAATTTGGCATACTGTTTCTAGTTCTAGTCTATGTACAAATGGACTGCTTCCTCTATAATAAGTTATACAAAGCTGCTGTATGTGTGTATATAGCACACTGGAAAAAAAGTCTGTAAATGCCAGTTGGTTTAAAGTACCTATTAAGCATGCTTAATTCTAAATGGAATATATAGAAAGTGAGATGGGGATCAGGTAGGAAGAATTTTTTTTTTTTAATTATTTAAAAAAAATTTTTTTAATTTTAATTATTTTAATTTTTTTATTAGGGGCTCATACAACTGTTATCCCAATCCATACACACATCAATTGTGTAAAGCGCATTTGTACATCGTTTCTCAAAACA
>NW_022103896.1:44140447-44141683 GCF_000313985.2 Echinops telfairi | reverse complement strand
TTCAAGCTTTTAAGACCCCAGATGCTATATCTTTTGATAGCCGGGCACCATCAACTTTCTTCACCACATTTGCTTATTCACCCGCTTTGTCTGGTAGGAAGAATTTTTAAGTACTGAAAAAAATCATTTGATGCAACTAAAAGACAATTAAATTGATCACAATCTCCAAAAATTATATTAATTTTTATTTCGCTGTTCCCTGCAGTCCTTTTATTTCTCCTTACACAACACTGTTGCTGGGACCTAAAGCTCGCACATGGTAGTAGAAAACCAAAATGTGTCGTGTCATCTCGAGTTGAGATTTGCGTATCAAAAAAACCTTACATAAATTGAAAGGGTGAGTAAATTTACAGGTTTAAATGCAAATCGTCTTCCAACTCAAGCCAAGTAACAGCCACTGGGCCAACATCAACTAGAGAAAGGACACTTGGTCCCAAGGCTCAGATTCTTCTGCCCAGCGGGCAGCACACAAAGCAAGGACTGGCTACTCCTGGTCTTCTAGCTAGCCTCTGGGCCAGCGGTTCTCAATTTGTGGGTCGTGACCCAGTTTGGGGGTCAATCGACCCTTTCACAGGCGTCACCTGATTCATAACATAGCAAAATTAGAGTTATGGAGTAGAAAGGAAAATAATTTTATGGTTGGGGGTGGTGGTCACTACAACATGAGGAACTGTATTAAAGGGTCACGGCATTAGGAAGGTTGAGAACCGCTGCTCTGGGCAATCCTGAAGCTGACAGCAATTCCTGTGAGCACCCTGCAGACTGACCAGGTCTCCACCCTGGTTGCCAATGCTAGGGCTGAAATCAAAGGATTTACAGGGGATTGAACACAGACCAGGGGGACAGTTAATGTCAGGATGGACACCAAGTCCAACACACAGTGCTGCCACCAGAGAGGGCTTCAAGGGTAATTCTTTCAAAGGCTTCTTCCAGTTTCACAAGGCTAGCATGAGTGGCCAACCTGCACTGTCATTAAGCTCATGAGGCAAGTGGCAGCACCTGCGGGCAATCCATCTAGAACAGTGGTTCTCAACCTTCCTAATGCCAAGACCCTTTAATACAGTTCCTCATGTTGTGGTGGCGCCCCCCCCACCCCAACCATAAAATTATTTTCATTGCTACTGCATAACTGTAGTTTTGCTACTGTTATGAATCGGGAGATCCCTGTGAGAGGGTGTTCGCCCCCAAAGGGGTCAGGACACACAGGTTGAGAACCGCTAGTCTAGAGGCACTTGC
>NW_022103896.1:44130018-44140347 GCF_000313985.2 Echinops telfairi | reverse complement strand
ATTTTCATTGCTACTGCATAACTGTAGTTTTGCTACTGTTATGAATCGGGAGATCCCTGTGAGAGGGTCGATCCACCCCCCAAAGGGGTCGCGACCAACAGGTTGAGAACCGCTAGTCTAGAGGCACTTGCATTGGACAATGGAGGGGCCTGAATTATACTCCTGCTTGCTGATCCCTATCTGCTGGAAGGTAGACAGCAAGGCTTGGATGAAGCTGCAAATCCACATGGGGTACTTGCGTTCTGGGGTGCAATGATCTTGATCTTCATGGTGGTAGGCGTCAGCACTGTGATCTTCTGCATGTGGTCTGCAATGCCAGGGTACATGGTGGTCCTGCTGGACAGCACCGTGTTGGAATACAGGTCCTTCTGGATGTCACGTTACACGTCATGATGGCGTTAAAGGTGGTCTCATGGATGCAGTCTAAGGACTCCGTGCCCAGGAAGGAGGGCTAGAAGAGTGTTTCCAGGCAGCAGAAGCGCTCACTGCTGATAGTGATGACCTGGCCCATGGGCAGCCCATAACTCTTCTCCAGGGATGAGGAGGGGGTGGCAGTGGCCATCTCTTGGTCCAAGTCCAGGGCAAGATAGCAGAGCTTCTCCTTGATAACAGGCACGATCTTTTGCTCAGCTGTGGTTGTGAAGCTGTAGCTCTGCTTGGTCAGTATCTTCATGAGGTAGTCAGTCGGTCAGGTCCCGGCCTGCCAGGTCCAGCCGCAGAATGGTGTGGGGTAGGGCATAGCCCTCGTAGATGGGCACAGTGTGCACGACGCTGTCAGTGGAGTTCATGACTATGCCTGTAGTGCAGTCCAGGACATACAGGGACAGCACGACCTGGATTGCACATACATGGCCAGGGAGTTGAAGGTGTCAAACATGATCTGGGTCATCTCCCTGTTGGCCTTGGGGTTGAGGGGCACCTCCACCAGCAGCACCCCTCTTCATGAGCAACGCACAGCTCATTGTCAAAGAGGTAGTGCCAGATCTTCATGTCATCCCAATTGGTAATGATGCTGTGCTCAACTGGGTACTTCACCATCAGGATGTCTCGTTGCTCTGGACCATGCCCACCATGACGCCTTGCAGGGATTGTTGCTGCTGGTCAATCCGGCCTTGCACATGCCAGAGCCATTGTCCATGACCGGGGAGCAATTTCTTCTTCCATGGTGATCAGAGAGATGGGTGGTGGCGAACCAGAGCAGAGGAAGCTGAAAGCGGTGGAGGCTGGGACTGAGCTAAATTTTTATTGGAATAGTTGAAAGACTGGCCTCATGAAAAATCTTTCAAAACGTACCAGTTAAAGATACATTTCTCACCAGAGCTCTTATAAACTATAAAGCCCAGTGTCATGTAAATATACAAAAGTGAATTGATGTCCTTGGTTCAAGCACATGTTTACTCTCATAAACAATCACTGAGACTTTAGAGACAGCAAGCTTCAGCAAAGTTAACAAATTAATGAGTTGCTTGGGCCATGTTTATATTTGGAAAACAGAAAATATTAGGATATATATACACATACAGCCAGTTAGTTAGGAGAGTCAAAGCTGAGACAATCTAGTGAGACTTTCTTCTCACTGGGAGGATTGATCATCAGAATATTCTAAATGGCTCTCAAGCAACCAATTTACCTGTACCCTTGAATGACCCAAGAGGAAATTAAGTTGAGTACCAGCATTCTCGAAATACATTCTCCTAAGGAACATTCCACTGAAGTGCATTATGGGCTAGCTGGCCTGTGAGCTAAATAAAAATAGCATGGTCATGGGCTTTACTTTATTTCAGTGGGTGTGAGCATCATTAAAATATTCTCTGGAAAAGCCAGAGTGTATGTTTGTTTTGGAACATACCAACCTCCATCACCAATGCCCGCAACCTATCTGCCATTCAACAACTCTTCAGACCACTTCAGTCCCCTAAACAGCCATACATTGTCTGGGTGTGAAATCTTTTATCAGTAGAGCAAAAAGCAACTCAAAGCAATATGTTTTGGTAAACTATCGTTTTACTATACACTTAAAATTTCTGTTAAATTCCATTTGATATTACCTAGCTAGGCAGATCTGGAAGAAAGTTTATTTTAAGACAAGGTATTTTAGTCAAATTTGCTACCCAAGATAATCCAGTGTGTAACATGTCAGTTACATTCTAAACTACTTGTTAGCAGAAATGCCAGTCTTTTTCTTTATACTCCAAACCAGGATATTACAAATGAGATAACTCTTACATGCCGGGACCATGTAAAGTTTTAAAAATCTAGGATAAACAAGTTTTTTCATAGCACTACTCACCCTGTACATTAAGCACATGCTTTTATAAATATCTAACACAATTGTTTGGCATCTTTCAAAAAAGTAGCTTTTAATTGAAAGTGGAAATAAATAAAATCTGTCCCTGGAGAGAGAAAAATATTTACAACATACCTGGGACTACTTGTATTATGAAATTCATCAGTCCCACAGTTAGCCTCATTGAGACTGGGACAGGAGTTATGCACAGCATATACAGACATGCTGGGATGTTCGATGAGAAGGTTTTCCATTGGACTGGTTTCCACCTTAATAGTGGTTAATCCACCTGCAGTAAAACATGGGGGAGGGGTGATAAACCAGCTCTCTTCCATTGGACAGGACTCAAACTGGAGGAAGCAGGAATCATTTGGATCAGCCAAGCACTCAATAGACGTCGGTAAACAGGAAAAGACTGAAGGGTGCTCAGTAGGTGATTCTTCACTGATGTCCTCTTCCTCTTCTTCCTCTGCTGAGAACCCAGTACAGGAATCTAGATTGTAGCCCACCAGAGTATTGTTGAACGTTCCCATGGAAGAAGGATTACGTTGATTCGTCATCATGGGGCCACCCATCAAATTCAGAGCATAGAAAAAGAAGAGATGCTACTGTTAGCTCATGCATACATACCTGCCTTTAGTTACCTTTTTTTTTGGGAAAAGCACTTACATTTCCCCCATAAAATAAACATAAGACAATTTCTGATCATAATGTGTGATGGGGGTATGCTGGTTTTTAGGGATGGTTTTAAGAATTTTTCCTTCCATATCATTGAATAAACAATGTGCCAGCTGAGTTTTGTTTGTCTAATAGAAGGTTTCTTCTTCAATCTGATTTGAAAAGGGTGAAAGAAAGAGTTGCACAACTGCAAAGTCGGACATCAATTTCACTAGCTGATCATCTGGCACAGGATGTTTCCTGCAAATTTTTTTTTTGGAGGGTGAAGGGACAGATTCTTTGTTATTAACTTCTCAGGCTTAAAAACTTGCAGAGTTACTAGTTTACTTATGCAAAACTTTTGAAAACCAACTAATACCATACCTATGAAGTCAACAAGAATCCATTCATCGTCTTCTTTCTCACTAAATTCTGGTTCTGGGTTGGAGGAAGTATCAGCTTCACGCACAAACATTTTATTCAGCCTCTGGAACATTATTAAGGCAAGATGGAGACTTTGGCTGGATGTCTTTACAGCTGAGATTTCAAAACCCTATCTTCAGTTAGCC
The DNA here is from genome assembly GCF_000313985.2 of Echinops telfairi. Classification (NCBI taxonomy): domain Eukaryota; kingdom Metazoa; phylum Chordata; class Mammalia; order Afrosoricida; family Tenrecidae; genus Echinops; species Echinops telfairi. The sequence continues at coordinate 44,136,834 of NW_022103896.1, read as the reverse complement.
CAGTGGCACCAACAGGAGATTAAAGTGCACAGGATCCTCATTCAATTTAGGCAAGAAGATTTATCCCTAAAATGAAATAGAAAAATATTTTTAAATCATCATGCATTTGTGTGTTCATGTGTGTCTTTTAAAAGGATGCAAGACCTAAACAGACACTCCACACCTTTAGATGAAAGAACATGCCCTAACTTACGTACACCCTACAGCTATACCCTGTTTGCAAGAGTGAAATACAAGAAACACAGCATCTTTCTTTTACAAAACATTGTGTTTTGAATAAAATGAAGCCTGTAAAGATCTCAGGAGCTTTGCGTCTTAGAATAAAAGGAAAGGATATTTAGCTGTGACAGTCTTAAATTGAATCCAGAAGAGAGTCCAGTAGCCACCATTATGCCAGGCCCTCATCTTTCCCTAGCTCATTTCCCTTCTGTTCTGTACTTTTTTTTTTTTTTAAGTGTTGTGGAGTTGTTTCTTTATTGAGGGTTGGGGAGCACCAGGGAATGTCCATTTTAATCTTCCTGGGCTGGTTTTTAAATTTTTTTCTTTTTCTTAGTGCTGTTGCTCTTGCTGCTAGCAGCTGCCTCCTCGGGTCCACTGCTGGCGGGCTCCCCCTTCACGGGGAGTTTCTTCTTTTTCTTTGGGATGCTGCCGCCATTTGCTGTCTCTTGAGGATGTTCTGTACTTTCTATATCTCCATATTCTTAAGCACACCTAGTTATATTTAAAAATCTATAATTAGACCGTACTTTGTCTTCTGAAAAAATTTCTAGCACTGGCAGGGAATAAACCTGGAAGCTTCCTTTCTGTGTAGTGGTTAAACAGATAGGTACTCTGAGTTCAAATTCTGGGTCTGCTAGTTACTCAAAATACATTAGGAAGTTAAGTGGCAAGTCATACAGCTTCAGAGGTGGGTCCTAAATAAGGGATTCCATTTCCACCTGGCTACATGATTAACTGTTCAGATCTAATGTTCCAGAGAAATATTTTACTTTTTTCCCCTACAAACTTACGTATACCCTTCAGCAGCCATAGCCAACAATAGTTCAAGTCAAAATCTAGCAATTATCCTGAACTCTTTTTGCTCCTTACGATCTTCTCTATTTCACATCCAGTCTCACCAAACATGCACAAATCTTTAACTCTAGTTGCATGCATAGTTTGACCTGCCTTCTTTTCCCTATCACTCACATCCTAGTTTATACCACCTTAGTGCCTGCCCAGAACTTTTCCAAAAGCCTTTTCCTAGGTCTCCTCAAGCCTTCCCTTGCTAATAGGAAATCACGCAGACAACAGTCAGAGGCTAGACACAAAGTTCTCTGTTAACGTCAACTATTACTAGCCTACGTATATATTAACAGTACCAATTACTAGGCATCAGGCATGGTATGGTAAACAGAGGAGACAGCAGTGAATAAAGTCATATCATAGGTACTACATGTTCCTCAGGCCTAACCTGGGTGGAGGACAAGGAAAGCCTCTTGGAACAAATGACTTCAATACTGAATTGTTGGAAAGATCAACAATGAAGCAAGAGGGAGAAGGAACCACTGTGTTGAAAGCTGGCATATGAGTGGGAATGTATGACACCCTCGGTTTGGGTTCAGGGCTAAGAGCAAAGCAGACACCAGGATCTGAGGGCCTTGTAAGTCAGAAATTAAGGGGAGAAAGACAGCAAGGATGACCCAGGTTTTCATTTTGGCTAACTGAAGGGAAGGGAAGGTAGTCTGGCAGGAGAGGACTATAGAAGGTGCAGGCTGGGCATTTGAGACATGCTGGCTTTGGGAAAGCTGCCAAAGTGGAGATGTCTACTACTAGGCAACTAAATAGAGGGCTCCGGGGTTCAGGAGCAAGTTTTACCAGAGGCATAGAGTTGGGAGTCATCAAGACAAGGGGGATGTCAGAGTTTTAAGAGTACATGAGACCCCCAGAATGGTGAAGAATAGCACTAAATAACACTTAAGTTTTGAGCACAGGTAGCAGCCTTGAACTATATTGACATTTTACTTTAAAAGTAATATTTAATTATATAAAGTAAGATCTGTAGCTGATGTGAATTCCTGGTTCAATTCCTTGGATGCGGATTAGACCACTACAATTGTTGGCACACTTGTTCAAATACATGACATTTGAACACTTTTGTGGTCACAATTCATCCTCAGCCATTAATTATTCAAAGTGGGTAAACAGGAAGTGTCACTTGCATAACCAGCCTTCCTGAAACCCTTCTGGCTGGAGATTTAGGATGAGAGCTCACATTCAGCTTCATTTTGCATGCGGAAGAAAAGTGAACTGTTGTAATAAGTTATATCCCCAACTTCTGGTGTACATAAAGCTTTCATGTGTAAAAGCAAGCAGAGCCCCCCCTTTTCCCAAATCTGTTTCCATTATTTATTCTGTGTCTGCTGTATTAGTTAAGAAAATAATCTCAACTCTAGAGAACAGGCCTGAACTCTGGCCCTATCAGTTTGGAAGCTACAGTTGCTGAGTGGGGAGGGGCGAACCCCACAGGGGAACCCTTGTTTAACCTGTAACAATGTGTCAGGCAGGGCACTTGGGCCCAAGCTGGTTAAGGGGCAGCCACAAGGTAGAAAATATTGTTGGGGCCACTATGGTTAGGGCTGCTGCTGGCCTCACAGATGCAATTGCCCACTGTGGCTACAGCTCTAAACCCATGAAACAGTCATGCCTGGAACATACATAATTCACCACAGGGCAGGTTTCCCTCAATGAGCTTTCTAGAGGGTAGTACATCTTCCTGCTTTCCTTCAGATGTCCCAGGTCTCCTGCAAGGGCAACCAGCTTCCAGTGGGCAATGTTCAGAGGCCTAACTAGGTGAGGGAAACCCCACTCCCTGGCTTGGAGCCATTCCCGACATTTATATAACACATCTCCTAAGACCTCTTGGGAAGGACACAGAATGGAGGGCTGGAAGTAGTGAGGGTCCTGACTGTGGCTCTTCCATAGGTGGCTGAAGCGAAATAATGTTGCCCTCCTGAACCTTGCTTTCATCATTGGAAAGAATGAGCAGATTCTGTTGAATCACCTCATGTACTTTCTCTGCAAATTTATAACATAATGAGGATGCCAGTTGGACTAACTATACAAAGCAAAGCTCCTGTGGCCCTCTCTGAAAGGACCAACCAAAATCAAACTCACTGCCATCCAGTCATGGACCCATCCTTATAGGGCCGAGTAGAGTAGAATTGCCTCCTAGTGGGTTTCTGAGACCATAATTCTTTACAGGGGTAGAAAGCCTCATCCCCCCTCTCCCAGAGCGGTTAGTCTTTCCAATCGCTGACCTTGTGATTGATTGGCAGCCCATGTATAACCCACAGGGCTCCTTCACAAAGATTAGGGAGTTCAATATGCAAAAACTGCGTCGTCTAATGTGGCAGCTACCAGCCAGCTGCTTTAGGTGACTAGTGTGTCACCCTGAGTAACTAAATATTTAATTGAAACTTGAAAGCTGCTAATGGATTCAATTCTTAGAAACTTTTTACATGTTTGGAACAATTTGGGTTTACAAATTATTTTCAGCTGTAAATTTTATGTCATTTAAATACAGATTAAGTATTAAAAATGAAAATTTTGCATTCAAATTGAGATGTACTATGATGTACAAAATATACATTGGATTTGAAAGCTGTGGTACCAAAACGTACAATATCTGATAAAATAATTTTTGTGTAATTTTGAAACTATATTGCCACCTATTTGTTCTGTCAATGTGGCTACAAGATAATTTAAATGTACATGTGGCTCATATTATAAATTTTTTTTTAAACATTTTATTAGGGGCTCATACAACTGTTATTGCAATCCATACACACATCAATTGTGTAAAGCGCATCTGCACATCATTCTCAAAACATTTTCTCTCCACTTAAACCCCCAACATTAGGTCCTCATTTTTCCCCTCCCTCCCCGCTCCCCCATAGTATAAATTTTTATTGGGCAATGAAACTTAAAAAATTTTTCTCTAAAATCTTAATGGCCTATCATCCCACTGAATCCCCACGGGCTATTCCTGCTCTGTACCTGCTATCCTTGGCTCCTGCCCAGGGTTGGAGGCTCTGGGACAGAGCTGGTTCACTAAGGAGCTAAAGGGCAAAGAGTTTCACATTCCTTGCCACATGACCACTGATTTCTAATATTTACAATTCTAGTGAAATGATAAAACTAAAGTGAAAATTCCAGAGGAAACATGTGCCTTGGGAGGACAAATATCAATACAGCTCTGGAATTTGGCAGGAAGACTAGATGGAGTGGTACCACTGTTGTCTGAGGCACCGGCAAGCTTTCAGCTGTAACCAGCCTTAGCCCAGCTAGCTCGCTCCACTGGAGGAAAAGAGTGTCTGGGCGTTGAGCATTTCAAGAGAGCAGCTTTGTCCCTGGTTCTGCTTGCTTCAAGACAGCTCACCACACCCTTAAAAATATGGTCTTTTTCATACTAAAGTGAACAAACACACATTACACAGTTTAAAGAAAATGGTCTGCTTTTTCCACTTTTAGCACACTGGTGCATTTTTTTCTAGTTTTTCCTCCTATGTGGTGATTTTTTTCTTATAGCAGCAGTCTAGGAAGTTATTTAACAACTTTTCCTACTCTGTTACTTAACATTTTTTTAATCAACATTTTTTCATATTATATGAATAAAAATGCTTTGTGGCAGAGGAAGGTAGCTGTTTAATATCTGTGAGCAAAAACATCCTAGTTGGAGAACTTAGAACTTCTAGACAGAGGAGCTGGCAAAGCTTGTTAGTATGATTCCTGAGGGGAAAAAATGAGGAGCCAATACCAAGGGCTCAAGTAGAGAGAAAGATTTTTGAAAAAGATGATAGCAACAAATGTACAAATGTGCTTGAACAATGGATGGATGGATTGTGATAAGAGTTGTATGAACTCCCAATAAAATGATTTAAAATAGATATGATTCCTCAGTTTTGAAACAGGCAACCAATCGCAGTGTGGTGTGATAGCTAAAGGTAGCCTGCTCAGTTTAAAATCTTGGTCCTGCTACTTGCATCCTGTTTGAACTTAAGACATTTAGTAACCTCTTCGAGCAGTTTTCTCATCCATTACAGGGGGGTGATATTACACTCCTACTTCATAGTACCAATGAGGACTAGAACAGGACCTGATAAATACCAGACACATAGCTATTACTACCACTTCATGATCAGCTAGTTGTGTAATTGTAAGCGAATCACTTACAATCTTTGAACCTGAGTTTCTTCATCTTTAAAGTGTCTAAATAATAAAAAGTTACAATTTGTTGTGTGTGACAGGCACTTGGGTATCTGAAGAAACTGAGTTACACAAATCAAGTAACTTGTTCAGAGCTGGGCCAGGGTGAAGCCAGGATTAGAACACACATTTGCCTAATTCCGAGTGCCTGGCTTTTTCCCTGTACAAGATCTCCTGCCAGCTTCAACTGATTATGTGAACTTCAGAGAACAGCATGTTTCAGTTGGTTTTGGCTGCCAGTAGGCGGCTCCAAAAAGCAACACTTTTTAAGTAAAAAAAACCAAACCCAACAACAAACCACAACTTTGGTGACCTAACTTCTAAATATGTGCACCGTTGTGGCTTTTTGAGTTTTCAGAACATCAGGTGGCTGAACTCACACACTTGAATTTAAAAGTGGCCTCAAATTTTTCTTTTATACTCCACTCTCACCAGTTTAGAAAAAAAGTCAATCCAAATAATTAAAAATAGATTTTTAACTGCATATATTTAAACCAAGCCAAGAAAGTTGCCTTTGCCTACCTATTCTACTTCCACCCCACCATTCAACCAGCTCCAGCTGAGTTTATAATCCCCCTGGAGCCACGCCATTGAACGCCCTGGAGGCTGCAATGACAGTGGACAGAGATAGCAGTAAGTGGTAATTCATAGCCCATTAACCTTGAATTTTGAAAGCATGACCCCCCCAAAGATAAATGAGAATACAAGAGACCTTGTTATAGAAATTCCTAAGGTCCTGGTTCCAGTCTGGTCCTTTGAAAATTATGCTGCTGGCTTAAAAAATTAAAGTGGCTGCAATTTAAAATCAAAAGCATCCCCCTGCTTTGTACAGCTGCAAGGGAGGACGGTATTTCAATTCCCAAACAAGGGTTTCAGAGTCCTGAGCACTCATCATTACCTCACGGCTCACCCTTTTCCTTTTCCCAAAGTTACTTTGCATGTAGAAAGCCTGTCTTAGCAAAGGATGCCGGGAGAGTCAGAGTTGGAAAGAGCTCTCCTTAATCTACTCCAAACTGGAATTCATATCGATGATACTTATTAGAATGAAGAAACAATACTAGCGGGAAGTTCCTCCATAAAATTCATCTGTAGCATCAAAGTAAACAACAGCAGCACTATGTTCTTCTCTTTACTGGCCGTGTTGTCTTGCGTAAAGGAGCCCTGGTGGCACAGCGGTTAAAGAGCAGGGGCTGCTAACTTCGAAGTGTGCGGTTTGAAGCCCGCAGCCGGAGGCTCCGCAGGAAACGGGGATGTGGCCCTCAGCTTCCAGAGAGCGGGCCGCTCGGAACCCCCTGCTCGCCGCTGACCCTCGGCGTCTGCGGGACGCAATGGGGATGGGCTTGGTTGTGAGTGAATCGCTGAATCTCCCCGTGTCTCGGGTTTCCGATCGGTGAAACAGGCAGGCCCTCCCGCGCAATTATTGGGGCGCGTGCTCAGTAAACCAGAGGGGGTCAGAATGTGATTTGAACTCTGACTTGCAAGTCAGGCGCTCGTGACGCCGGTGTCACCTCAACGGTGTGTCTGTCAGATGCGCACCACCGCGGCGGGCCGGCGGCGCCACCGTCCGGA
>NW_022103896.1:44126871-44129089 GCF_000313985.2 Echinops telfairi | reverse complement strand
TTAAGAGGGAAGAGGTCGAACAAGCCCCAGAAACCCCGTCCTGGCCAGTGTCGGGAAGGAGGCTGGGAATGGGTAAACCGGGCTCAGATGGGCTTGGCCCGTTTCTTGGGAAGGAAAGTGGACCCCGGGGTTCTGGGGTGCCCGTGTGCCAGCCCGCGCAACCTCGTTTTTAAGACGTGGAGCCAGGAGTCTGTGGAAATCAACGCGTGGGGTCTGACTGAACTTGCCTAGAAGCTTCCAAGGGAGGAGTCCAGAGAGAAGGGGTGCCCAGGCTTGAAGGCCTGCAGGGAAGGAGGCTAGAGGGCCTTCTGCTCCGTTAGTCAAAAGAGAAGAGTTAGGAGAGCCTCTTCCCCAGGCTGTGCATCCCACCTCTGCTAGGACCTAGGGAGATCTGGCCCTCGCGAGTTATGTTTGTGCATTTTCACACCAGACCTGCCGTTGTTAGGTCCTGTCTAGTTGGTTCTTACGCGTAATGGCCCTGTGCACAACAGAACGAATGCTTGGTCCTCATAATTGTTTTTATGTCTGAGCTCGTTGTTGAGGCCACCGTGTCACAGTATCTCATGGAGGGCTTTCTTTTTCACTGTGCCTCACTTCAAGCATGATGTCCTTCTCCAGGGCCTGGGGTCTCCTGACCACATGTCCAAAGTAAATGAGATAGGAAGTCTCACCATCCTTTGCCACAAAGGAACATTCTGATTGTAATACCAAGACGGATGTTTGTTCTTTTGCAGTCCATGATACTGTACTTTCAATATTCTTTAACAACACCATAGTTCAAATGCATCAATTCTTAGGTTTTCCTTATTCATTGTCCAACTTTCACATGCATGTGAGGTGATTGAAAATACCATGGTGGGTCAGGCACACCTTAGTCCTCAAAGTAACCTCCTTGCATCTCAACATTTTAAAGATAGCTTGCCCAACAGATTTACCTTATCCAATGTGTCCTTTGCTCTCTTGACTGCTGCTTCCAAAAGCATGGGTTTTAGATCCAAGAAATACAATCCTTGACAACTTCAATCTTATCTCCATCTATCATGATTTTACCTATTGTGAGGATTTTTGTTTTCTTTACATGAGTCGTAATCCATATTGAAGACTAATTCTTGATGGTCATTAGCAAGTGCTTCAAGTCCTCCTCAGTGTCAGCAAGCAAGCTTGTATCACCCCACAAAGCAGGTGGTTAATAATCCTTCCTCTAACCCTGATGCCTCATTCTTCATCTAATCCAGCTTTCTCTGATTTTTGGCTAAACATAGATTGAATAAGTTTGGTAAGAGGATAAAACCCTGACACACACCTTTCCTGATTTTTAAACCATGTAGCATTCTCTTGTTCTATTTGTACAATTGCCTCTTGATCCATGTACAGGTTCGGCATGAGCACATGAGGCGTTCTAGAATTTCCATTCTCCTCTAGACAATCCATAGTTTGTTATGATCCACACAGTCGAATGCCTTGGCATAGTTAATGAAACACAAGTAAACACACTTGTGTTTATAGTGACGAAGGAATAAGGGTTCAAAATTGCTTTCAAAAACTAAAGTTTTATACACATCTTGGATTAACTGTGTCTGGACAAGACAATGGTCGTGTTGATGCAAATCAGCTCTCAAGTGGATCCTGTTCAGACTAAGATGAACTTCTTTGACTTCAAAGGGAATTTATAAGGACCCTCAACAGGTATATCATAGATTACAATATATGAGAGACACATTTTGACCCTCACAATCCTATGGTCAGTCCATCCCCAACAGCACTACTTTTAGAGGAGGTAAGTGCAAAGGTTTATATTCAGGACTAATGACCAAAAATATGCTTATCATTTGACCTTATCTTCAGCAGTAGCGCAAGGCTGTATATAACTTGCTGACTAAAGAGTCTCAGAGAATTGAATATGCTTTGGATTTTAGTTTTGGGAAATTAAGCTCATCTTAGTATTTTCTCTTGAATATAATTGCTATGTTTGGAATCCCAGTCTCATGTTTCCATGAAGAGACCATCTTCCTCTTCAGAATCAAGGCATGACAACTTTGGGTCAATTTTTTTTTATTAGATTGAGGTTTATTTTCTTTCTGCTTGATAAAGTTCGTTACAGCTAAAGGCCAAGAACAAAGACAGCATACTTTCTTATGATGGAGAAAACAAGGTGAGAGAGGGCATGCTTCCAAAGATGGACACAATATCCCCTTCATCATGAAATGGGGTCTATTTT
>NW_022103896.1:44124599-44126489 GCF_000313985.2 Echinops telfairi | reverse complement strand
TAAAAGGGATCGTTCTTATTTGACAGCTTCCTTCTTGATTTGCAATTATAACCAAAGAAACCAAAACTTTATGACTCACGTTTGGCCTAACACTCATGAGTAATATGAAAATGGGATTTTTGTTTGTTAACACTTTTATGGGCATATAATAAATATATCATACAATTTAATAATTCAATCATATTAAGAAGAGTGGTACAATCAATTTTAGGACATTTACTTCAATCCTGTACTTACTGTTGTTTTCCTCACCACCACCCCCCCATTTCCCCTGGGATTTCTCAAGAAACCATTAATCCAGTTACTGTCTCTATAGATTAACCTATCCTGAATTTCATATACAGGAAAACACACAAAACAACAACAATAAAAACCAACAAATTAAAGCAAAAACCTTCATTAAAATGCAAAAAATAATAAAAAACTACAGCAAATTTAAAATGGGTCAAAAAGGAAATCAAATGATCACTTCCTAATGCACTGCACATGAATAGCAAGGTCATTCACATTCCTAGGAACCTGGGTGGATAGTAATTACACATTGAACTATGATCTGTGAGGTCAGCAATTCAAAATCACCAGATGCTCCACAGGAGAAAGAGAGGGATTTCTACTCCTGTAAAGAGTTACAGTCTTGGAAACCCACAGGGGCAGATCAACCTTGCCCTATAGGGACACTATGGGTTGGCAGCAACTCTATGGCAGTGAGGGTTTTTTTTTTATTTTTTTTAGAGGTCTATAGTTAGAGGGAATTTAGGTGAGGCTTAATACATCTGTATTTCTTCACTTTTTATGTTTTAACTGAACCAACTTTAAAGTGAGTCAAAAGGGAGATCAAATGATAAGACATTATATTTTAATCTACCTATGTCTGCTATAATCAACTTTACAATGCTTGCTCTCTGATAAGGCTATTCACATCCCTTGATGATAGAGGGGATTTGCTAGAGGCTTAATCCATGACACCTGCAAATGAATTTTGGTCTTCTACTGCCTCCCACAGCCTTCTGCAAACCAGGTGATAAAGGGATTGTTTTTAAAGCATCAGTAACCAGAAACCAAACTCATTGTCAGCTGGTCGGTTCTGACTCATAGCAACCCTATAGGGCGGGGTAGAACTGTCCCCATAGTCAATAAATAACCCAAAATACAATATAGAGGCCTGTGGTACACAGATCAACAATCTCTAAACTCAACAAAGTGGGATTTTGTAATTAAAATATAAAATCTTATCTCAGTAGTCATTTGCTTTCTATTTACCATCTTGCTGATTTATAATCTTCCACCTGGTGCTGGTTTATCCTAGGGGCGTACCAAGTTGGGGGAGGAGAAGCTGTGGGAGAAGTCCTCTGCAGTGTTTATTTTATCACTGATGTTTTGAACTGCTGATGCAATAATACATAGCAAACTCACTTCTAGTCAGTTTTATTATAGCTTAAATATTCTCTTCAGAACAAAAATAAAACAAAAAAATGCTTCTTGACCTCACGTGGGAGGACTCATTTCCACTGTCTCCCTCTGTTTGGCCAATGGTGTATCCACCAGAATGAGGTTCAGGAATAATGTTATCTGCACAGCATTGGGCTATCTGAACACAACTAAACTATCAAATCACACAGCGGTAAGCTGGCCTCTTATCTGTTGGCTGACAAAGACCCAGCCAGGTCCCCTGTCTGGGCAGACACAGTGAATCAGACCATCCTTTAATTCTCGGGATAATTCTTAGTGTGTTGCTATAGTACCCACTTCTAGGCAGACTCCCTGCTGTGGGAGTGACCCTTTTCCCATCTGTCAGAGTCCTCCTGTCTGTTTTCCTTGGAGCTCAATACACTTTCTTATTTACCCCAACAAAAGGGATTCAACCTCAGGCTTTGTTGTGAAGGACCACAG
>NW_022103896.1:44120316-44123560 GCF_000313985.2 Echinops telfairi | reverse complement strand
CAACCCAATGTGTAACCCCCTAAGCCACGAGGGCTCCTAAAGGTTATTTTAGGTGAAAATATATGTAATAAAACTTCCACTCATTTAACATATCCTACATGTACAGTCCACTAACACTGGTTACTGTCTTTGTATTACGCATTCTCACTAACTCTACTCAGTATTCTAACATCATTAACCTAGACTCTCGACCACTTAACTGTCTCCTCTGTTTTTCAGAGTCACTGTTGGCCGTTTAGGAGCCCTGGTAGCGTGGTTACACATTGGGCTCTGATCCTCATGGTCAGCAGTTCAAAGCCACCAGTTACTTTGAGGGAGAAAGACTGGGCTTTCTACTCCTAAAAACAGTCACAGCCTCGGAAACTCACAAGGGGGTCTTCAGCACGGTTGATGACTGTGAGTTTGTTTGATTTGGGATGTCAATTTAGAAACAGCCCTGGTGGTGGTGTGGTTATGTGTTGGTCTGCTAACCGCAAGGTCAGCAGTTCAATACCATCAGCTACTCAGCAAGAGAAAGTGAGGCTTTCTAGTCCCCTGTATAGAGTTACAGCCTCAGAAACCCACAGGGGCAGTTCTGTCCTATCCTATAAGATTGCTATAAGCCAGAGGTGACTTGATGGCAGTGGGTTTGAGATCTGGGAAAATAAGCTTTAGAAGAAAATCCTTCTGTCTTTACAGACCCTTAGCATCATGGTTTGGTGTACAGTAAAGGCCCAGCATACCCAACTTATTGATGGATAGTTTGAAAATTACCTAAGCAGACTATGCACGAGGTTAGCAGTTAGAAACCACCAGTCATTCATTGGGAGAAAGGTGAGACTTTCAACTCCTGTAAAGAGGTATAGTCTCACAAACCCACAGGGCCAATTCTGCCCTATCCTATAGGGCTTCCATGAGTCAGAATTGAGTTGATGGCAGTGAGTTTGGAGTTTGGTTGTCAATTTGATCTCATATACCACATTTTAATGCAAATAACTGATGTGTTATATTTCTTTCCAACCACTGGGGTAGTGCCTAAAAGCAAGGCCAGGATTTCACCATAAGCCTTGAAATAGTCCTAATGCCATATTGAGTACCCCTCATTCACTTTCTGACCAAACTGCCAAAGTCAAGTCCCAGGGGGACAGGGAAGAGCAGTAGCCCTAATGAACCTCCATGGTAATCCAGAAAGGCAGGGAAGAGCAGCTTACTTACAGGAAAGACGGATAAGGGTTAGGAACATACACATCAAATAGACAGTTAGATGGAGGAGGATTCTACCCAAAGGATAAGGGTCGACTTAGGCAAGCCCCACCCCACCTCAAGACTAAGATAATGCTATTATCCCAATTCTGGCTTGATAGATTAATATAAGACCCCACCTGACTATCCTTATACAGAGCTTTTTGTTGCGTCCCGGCCTGCGGGACGCACGAGCAAGGCCCTGCAGGGAAAGACGAACCTGGATGGAGAAAAAGACACGGGGAAGTGGAGCAAGACAAAACTCTGATCAAGCTCATTTATTTGGGCAGAGCTGGGGTATAAAAAAGGGGGAACTGGGAGGTGCATATTTTAATAAGGTGTGCGACACAGCATCCAATCCAACAGGTACATTAATGAAGCATAAGAACGTTAACCAATCAGCTGTAGGTAAAAGGGCGCGCGCTAGTTCTCAAAGACGTCCTGCATGCAGATTAAGGTCCATCAGGTGTAAAGCAAAGTCCATCTTAGTCCAATGAGCGCCTGGCATTATTAACCAATGGGTGAAAAGGTCAACTTTACAACTGCCCGTGCTACAGAGCACGTAGCTAGGAACGCGGAGGCAGGAATTTAGGCAGGGCCTTACAGGTTTTGCAAATGAAAGACTAGGAAGCAGCCAAGTTCGGCTCAGGCTGAGGCTAAGGCCTTAATGGCCACCGGCTCCCAACAGCTTTTGACAAAGGTTTTGCAGAATTACTGTTTGTGCTTACCTCATTAGTTATAATAACAAAACCACTACCAACTCTTGTCTAAAAAGAGTAAATCATACATGGCTTTTCAGATTCAGTCAGATGTACCTTTAATGGGGTGTCAGTCGGGTCGTTTCCCATCTCTTTTTTTTCCTTTGTTGCATGTGCCAATAAAAATCTGTCTTTCTTCACTTTATAATCTTGTAATGATTTCCCCTTACGACATCATGCAACAACTTCTAGAGTTAGTTTCCTATACATGCCATATATGTTCAAGATTATCTCCAAGAAGTAGATTAGAAGGTTTTCCTGGTCTCAATGGGTATACTAAATCTGGTTTTTATAAGAATTTGAAATTCTGTTTCACGGTTTTTCTCTTTTTGAGCTAGGCCTATCCAATGGATTCTTGATCAAATGTCAAGTAATGGTAGCTAGTTACCACTCCATTCTTTTGGTTTCCTGGCAAGGGAGGATTTTTTTGCTTTTTAAAATCAATTTTAGGGTGGCAGTTTTATGGAGGCAGTTAGATCTGCAATCCATTTTCTGTTTAAATTCCTGGGTCTTTCTACTCTACTATTCTAGATTAAGAGAGACCAATTGCATTCTGTATGATTGCTGACAAGCTTTTAAGAGCTCAGCTACTACTTACTAAACTTGCTAGTAGAACAGAGACTCTAAAAGCAATATTGTGTCAATCAATTGGCCAGACCCTCAAAACCATGACTAAATTTTTAAACCAAGGAAATTCACTCCACAGGCTGTTTAATGGTTTCTAAATCATATGAACAACTGCTACCACTCTTATTTATTCATTTTTTTGGCTTCTATTATAAAAGTCAGACAATCATGGTTTACTGTGCTAAGAATGACAAATCCAAGAGGAATGGGATCACATCCATTTCAATAACCGTCTTGAGTACGTTGCTGCCTGTGATAGGATGACATCCTTATGCCTATAAGGAAGCCAGTTCAACTTTGCTTAAATTCAAGCTCCAACCACTAAAGCCAGTGATGGAGAAATTGAAGAGCTCTACCAACTTTTTCAGTCTGAAGTTGATGAAACATGCAATCAAGATGCATTGATAATTATTGACAATTGGAATATAAGAGTTGGAAACAAAGAAGTAGAAACAATAGGTGAAAAATATGGCCTTGATGATAGAAACAAAGCTGTGGTTCTCACGATAGAATTTTGTCAGACCCACAACTTCTTCATTGCAAATATCTTTTTTTTTCTTTTTCCCCCCTCCCTCCCCACTCCCCCCCCATGAGCCCTTGATAATTTATAAATTATAATTTTGTCATATCTTGTCCTG
>NW_022103896.1:44117030-44119133 GCF_000313985.2 Echinops telfairi | reverse complement strand
TTTAATGGAATGTACAAAGGCCTGGAGTTAGAAAGCCAAAAAGGAAGAGCATGCTTAGCATATCTCAAGCTGAAAGAATTGAAGGAAAAATATTCAAGTCGTAAGTTGAAATATTGAAGGATTCCACAGGTAAAATATTGAATGATGTATGAAGCATCAAAAGGAGAAGGAAGAAATACTCTCACTGTATCAAAAAGAACTGGCCAACATGCAACCATTGCAAGAGGTAGCATATGATCAAGAACCAATTATATCGAAGGAAGCAGTCCAAGTTGCACTAAGGCATTAATGAAAAACAAAGCTCCAGGAATGGATGGAACACCAATTGAAATGTTTCAACAAGCTGATTAAACATAAGAAGCTTTCACTCACCTATCCGAAGAAATTTGGAAGATAGTTACTTGGCTAACTGACTAGAAGAGAGCCATATTTGTCCCCATTCCAAAGAAAAGTGACCCAACAAAAGGCAGACATTACCAAACAACAGAATCAGTACCACAAGTAAAATTTTGCTGAAGATGATTCTGCATCAAGGGTTTCAGTAGTACATTGATAGAGAACTGCCATAAACTCAAGCTGAATCAGAAGAGGATGATGTCTGAGGGATATCATTGCTGATATCAGATGAATCTTGACTGAAAGTGGAAAATACCAGAAAGATGTTTTGGGTTTGTTTTGTTTTTTAGTTTTCTTTTTTCCCCCAAATACTTTCATGGGAGCTCTTACATCTCTTATCACAATCCATACATTCATCCAGTATGTCAAGCACATTTGCACATATGCTACCATCATCATTTTCAAAGCATTCTCTTCCCAATTGAGCCCCTGATTTCAGCTCCCCCACAAAGATGTGTATTTGTACTTTATTGATTATGCAAAGGCATGTGACTGTGTGGATCATAACAAAACTATAGATGACACTGAAAAGTATGAGAATTCCAGAACACAACATTGTGCTTATGCAGAACCTGTACATGGGCCATAGGCTATTGTTAGAACAGAACAAGGGAACACTGCATAGTTTAGAATCAGGGAAGATGTGTGTCAGGGTTGTCTCTTGACACCATACTTATTTAATCTGCATGCTGAGCAAATATTCTGAGAAGCTAGGCTATGTGAAGAAGAACATGACATCAGGATTGGAGGAAGGCTTATTAACAATCTGCTATGTACATATGACACAATCTTGCTGGGTGAAAATGAGGAAGATTTGAAACCCTTTCTGTTAAAAATAGAAGACAACAGGCTTTGGTATGTAAGTAAAACCGAATGCAAAGTAAAGAAAACCAAAGTCCTCCCAAATGGACCAATAGACAACATCATGATAACAGAAAGATCTAAGTTGTCTCAGAGTTCTTTTTGTTTGGATCCATAATCAATGCTCAAGGAAACAGCAGTCAAGAAACCAACCGACTTATTGCATTGGGCAAATTCGCTGCACAAAATTTATTAATAGTGTGTAAGACCAATGATGTCATTTTGAGGACTATGGTGCATGATCTAAGCCATGGTGTTTTGTTTTTTTTAAGCCATGATATATTTGATTACTTTATGTGCATGTGAAAGTTGGACCGTGAAGAAAGAATATCAATGGGCACATTTTAATTACGGTGTTGGTGAAGAATATTGAAAGTACCATGAAGTGCAAGAAGAACAAACAAACCTGTTCTGGAAGAAATGCAACTAGAATGTTTTGGACATACTTTGGACATGTTATCAAGAGATAGTAGGTCTGGGGGATGGACAGCAGAGAAGAGGGCAGAGGAGACGTCGGACAGTGTAACTTATGACAAAACTATAATAATTTATGAATTATGAAGAGTTCAGGAGGAAAATGAGCAAATGATATTGAGGGCTAAAGTAGAGGACAAATGTTATGAGATTGATGAGGGCAACAGGTGTACATATGTGCTTGACTCAATGGATGGATGTATGAACTGTGATAAGAATTGTACGAGCCCTCAATAAAATAATTTAAAAAAAAAGAATAATGAGGGTAACAAATGTACAAATGTGCTTTATACAACTGATGTATGTATGGGTTGTGATGAGTTGTATGAGCCCCCAGTAAAATTACTTTAAAAAAATAAAATAAAATATAAT
>NW_022103896.1:44105368-44111792 GCF_000313985.2 Echinops telfairi | reverse complement strand
ATTTGACTTATTGATGAACTGAAACACCACCAGGAGGTCCAGTGTCAGGTAGGTGAGTCTATTGAATCTATGACCCTGCGTTGGCCTCTTTATTTGAATTGGGCTGCCAGAGGTTTGGGTCCAGTTCGCCACTGGCCATTTCAGCTGATTACATCACCAGCTTTTCGTATGCCGATTGCTACTACCCTGTCACCAGCCCTGGGAACACTTGGCTTGGCGATTTCGCTTCTACAAACTCTTATCACAGCACTTGCCTGTCAGAGGCCAGATGTTAAACAAATCAATAAATAAACAAACCTTGGCTTCACATTTTGTACAGACAAAATTTAACTGGCACGGGACAATAGTCTCTTAGCTGCTACACAGCCTGGGTCACAAGGTCTGCCTGGAAACACTTCCTTCTTTTTCTACTTTTTTTTTTAATATCAGCTTTATTGAGATCCATTTCATGTATTTAAAGTGTACCATGCATACGCCTTCAGTGCATTCACAGGTGTGAATGTTTCCTTCTTGACACTGTGGTTTTATTTTACCTAGGTAGATAGGTCAGATTCATAGTGACCCCAGAGCACAGAGGAGGACTCCCCCCATACTGTTTCCAAGGCTGCAGATCTTTACGAAAACACACTGCCGCATCTGTCTCCTAAGAACTGGCTAGGAGTTTCAAACCCCTAATGTTTGGTTAGCAGCCACGCACTCTAACCACTGTGCTACCATGCCTCGGTAACCTTAGTACGGCTCAGCTACTTTTGTCATGGCGATTTCTGAACCTATAAAGGCTATCTTCTCCATATACTTTGGCTTCTCTAATTATTTGCTCAATATTGTTAGGTGCCATCGAGTTGGTTCCAACCCATAGCAACCCTATGCACAATGGAACCCTATGCACTGCCTGACCTGCTCCATGCTCGCAATTGTTCCTATGCCTGAGCCCACTGTTGCAGCCACTGTGTCAAACCACCTCCTTTGAAGGCCCCCCCCCCTCTCCACTTTACTAAGCATGATGTCTTTCTCCAGGGACTGGTTTCTCCTGATAACGTGTCGAAAGTATGTAAGATGAAATCTGGACATCCTTGCCTCTAGGGAGCACCCTGGCCATATTTCTTCCAAGAAAAATTTGTCCTTTCAGCAGTCCATAGTACTTTCAGTATTCTTCTCCGGGATTCTTCACCGCAATTCAAATGCATCGATTCTTCTTCAATCTTCCTTATTTCATGTCCAACTTTCACCTGGTTTGAGACAGTTAAAAAATGCCATGGCTTGGGTTAGTGCACCTTAGTCCTCAAAACAATATCCTTGCTTTTCCATACCCTAAAGAGACCTTGTGCAGAAGATTTACCCAATGTAATGTGTCTTTTGATTTCTTGACTGCAGCTTCCATGAGCATTGATGGTGAATCCAAGCAAGACAACTTCCTTGACAACTTCAACCTTTTCTCTGTTTATCAAGATGTTGTGTAGTGGTCTCGTTGTAAGCATTTTGGTTTTCTTTACATTGAATTGTAATCCATACTGAAGACTGTAATCTTTGATCTTCATCAATAAGTGCTTCAAGTCCCCTCACTTTTATGAAGCCAGGTTGTGTCACCTGAATATCACAGGTTATTAATAAGACTTTTCTCCAATCCTGGTGTTTCATTTTTCTTCATATAATCACCTTCTTCTTATAATCACACCTTTCCTGATTTTAAAGCATGCAGTATTCCTTTGTTCTGTTTGCACAACTGCCTGTTGGTCCATGTACAAGTTCTACAGGAGCACAATGAAGTGTCGGGGATTCCTGCTCTTCTCGGGGCGAGCCAGGGTATATTATGATGCATACAGTCGAATGTCCTGGCATACAATAAAACATAAGTAAACATCTTTCTGGTATTCTCTGCTTTCAGCCAAGATCCATCTGACATCAGCAATGATACCTCTTGTTCCACGTCCTTTTCTGAATCTGGTCTGAACCTCTGGCAGCTCCCTGTCAGTGTACTGCTGTAACCATTGTTGGATGATCTGCAGAAAAATTTTACTTGCATGTGGTATCACTGATATTGTTTGATAATTTCTGCCTTCTCTTGGTTCCTTTCTTTGGAATGGGTACAAATATGAGTCTTTTTCAGTCAGTTGGCCAAGTAGCTGTCTTCCAAGTTTCTTGGTGTAAACGAGTGAGTATTTTCAGTACTTCATCAGCTTGTTGAAACATTTTAGTTTCATCAGTTCCTGGAACTTGGTTTTTGGTTGATGCTTTCAGTGCAGACTGAACTTCTTTCTTCAGTACCATTAGTTCTTGCTCATGTGCTACCTCATGAAATGGTTGAATGTCGACTAGTTCTTTTTGGTACAGTGATTCTGTGTATTCTTTCCATCTTCTATTTCTACAGTCTTTATACTGAACCAGTAATCAGAGAAGCCAGATTATATGAAGAAGAATGTGGCTTCAGTGTTGGAGAAGGTTTATTAACAACTTGCTTTATGCAGGTGACACAACTTGCTTGCTGGCAGTGAAGACTTGAAGCACTTGCTGATGAAGATCAAGGAGTGCAGCCTTCAGTAAGGATTACAACTCAATGTAAAGAAAACCCGAATCCTCACAACTGGACCAGTAGGTAACCTCATGATAAGCAGAGAAAAGATAACATCTGTTAAGCTTTTAATTTTCCTTCAATCCACAATCAGTGCTCATGGAAGCAGCAGCCAAGAGACCAAAAGACATAGTGCATTAAGCAAATCTGCCGTCAAGATCCTTTAAAGTGTTGAATAGCAAGGATGTTACTTTGAAGACTAAGGTGTACCTGACCCAAGCCATGTTATTTTCCTTCTTTCTTTTTAAAAACAGTTTTATTAGTACTTTATCTACGTTATGCAATTCAATAATTCAATCATATCAAGAAGAGTTGTACAATTATCATATTCAATTCCAGAACATTTTCTTCTTCCATGTAGTCATTGTTATTCATGTAAATTTTTTTCTAATTGTGGCAAAAAATATACACAGCAGAATATTCTCCAATTCCACAACCTCTACTTGTATAATTCAGTGTCATTGATTATACTCTTTGTGCTGTGCAGCCACTATTGATATCCTTTTCCAAATTATTCTACTACCATTGACATAAACTCAGTGCCCCCTATACAACAGCTCTTTCTCCTTCACCTAGGGTAGCCATTGATCAAGGCTTTTTTGGTTTTTTCTCTCGTGGTTTTCTTGATATAGGATACACATATCATATACTTCCATAGTTAAATCACTTTTCAAATGAGTTGTATAATCACAATTAGTTCGAGTGCTCCCTACCCCCAACCATGGTATTTTCTATCGCCTCGTATGCATGTGAGTGTTAGACATTGACTAAGGAAGACTGAAGAAGAATTGATGCACTTAAATTGTGGTACTTGGCAAAAAAAAAATTGAAGAACAAACAAAAATAACCAACAGATCTGTTTTGGAAGCAGTACAGTCAGAACACTGCTTCTAGCTAAAGGCAAGGATGGTGAGACTTCACTTTGTGTACTTTGGACATTTGTCAGGAGAGAACGGCCCTGGAGAAGGACATGCTTGCTAGAGTGGCAGCAAAAAAGAGAAAGACCTTCGGCAAGATGGGTTGACACGGGCAGCATCGATGGGCTGGAACATAACAAATTGGGGAGGATGGCACAGGACTGGCAGTGTTTCATTCTGTTGAACATAGGGTCGCAATGAGTCAGAACTGACCTGAAGGCACCTAACAACAACAGCAACTTAAGACTATCTGGCCATCACTGTCAGTTTGTCTTACTGTGTCATTTGCATGTTGCTATGATGCTGGATGCTATGTCACTGGTATTTTAAATACCAGCAGGGTTACCCATGGCGGGCAGGCCTCAGATGAACTTTCAGCCTAAGATGGAAGGAAGACCTGACAGTCTACTATTAAAAATTAGTTCATGAAATCTCTATGGAGCACAACAGAATTTGATCAGTATAATGTTGGAATATGAGCTCCCTTGGATGGAAGACCCTCAGTACGCCTTGGCTCCAATGATGGGCTCGAGCATTGTGCTTGTGGCACAGGACCAGCAAGTGTTTTGTTCGATTGTATGAGGAGGGCTTTGAAAAGCTCATGGGAAAATTCCATTACCTCTCAATTCCATTTTTTCAGCAAACTTTGTGAAGGCTCTTGAATCATAAGATCACTACGAGTCAGAATTGACCCAGTGGCGACTCACAGCAACAACCAAGGCTACAACAGAGGTGACATCACGGGGCCTGGTTAGCAGCTATCGTTGTCCACATTCACCCAGTGGGAGAGCGGCAGGGCATGTGGCAGGGTCAGCTCTTGGGGAATGGGATAAACCAGTAATTGAGAGAGTAGTGTTTTCTGCCTCACTGGGTACTCAGACACTGGTGCCTGCATAGTCATAGCCCAAATAGCCTAACACTGACCCCTGTCCATTTGTTTCATATTGTCTCACCCACCCTCTCCGCTGCTTGCTCTATTTCATTTTCCTGCAAAGGGTTTCTTTTGAAGCCACGCGTGTCCTTCCTCTCATGGAAACCACCTGTAGCAGCCTCCTCTGGAGCTGCAGCACACATTTGTTTTTGATAACTGTATTTTGAACCTCTGCAGTTTCATTTTCTATTTTTGTCCCTTACCGTCACTAAAAAAAAAAAGAAAAAAAATCCCTTCATGCCTTTTACGGGTAGTTTTGCATTTCCCAAACATTTGTCCTCTGCCAAACCCGTCAGCTGCATGGACTTTGACAAGACTGTTGCAAGATTCCTCTATCGTTATCCCCAGAAAATGTCTTGTGAAAGATCCCCAAACACTAAGTGGCCAACATGTGGACCTTTTGGATTTGTATGGATTATGTGCAATCATCCCCAAACACTAGACATCTGCCAAAAGAATCTTCCTTTTCTGAAAGTTAGACCTGCAATGCAGAGGACCACAGAGATCCTTGGATGGTGCAAGTACTTTGTACTCAACTACTCCCCTAAGGGTTGGCAGTCTGAATGCCCCCTGGAAGAAAGGCCTGGAGATCTTTTGTTAGAAGATTGTCACCTGGAAAGCTCTAGGGACCACAGTTCTACTCAGGAGCACATGGGGTCACTGTGAGTTAAAATAGACTTGGTAACAACATGTTTGGATTGGCAGAAGAACACAGTGAAGCGAATCACTCCGTCCTGATAGTAAAACTTGTCTCTTAAAGTTCTATTTGTTTCTAAGGACTTCTATACCTTCAGTGTGCTTTTGTCTACATTATTTTTCATTGGTCCTGCCTGGTGGCAGAACGGGCTACATGTTGGGCTGCTAACAGCAAAATCATTTCAAGACCACCAGTTGCTCCTCAGGAGAAGGATGAGGCTTTCTGTTACTCTCAGGGACACGCCCAGGGGCGGTTCTATTCTACCTTATAGGGTCTCGGAGTAGGACTGGACATGATGGCAGTGAGTTTGGTCATTTTAATTCAGTGCCTGAGTCAGGGTAACCATTACTATTCCCATTTTATAGATCAGAAAACTAAGGTTTCCTTGCTAACAAAGAACATGTAACTAGTGTGTGTGTGGGGGGGCAGGTGATTTGAATTCTAGTCTTTGAATTGTTCTTACCATAATACTGACCATTCTAGATAGCTGTGTTTATCCATCTTTTGATGCACCAGAAACCCTTTGAGGGCTGTGATGTGTGACGCAGTTTGCTGGGCCTCACCACCAGCATTTCCGATCCAGAAGGTCAAGGGCCATTCCACACTCCTGCTCAACCACCTTCTCTCTTGCCTTCTTTGGCACAAGGAGATGTGAACAGAACTTTTTGTGTGTGTGGATTCCCGGGAAACTTGTGCTTTCTTTCTTTTCAAGTTTACCTGTAACCTTTTAAAACCATTGCTTTCCTGATGAATAGGGTCAGCCTTCACTCTTCACACTACTCACTTCTCCCTGCCTTGAGCATGTATGTAACACTTGGAGGTGTGACAGACCTTTCATGACAGACACACTGAAGTTGTCAGGAAAGAGACAGGCAGAGGCTGAGTCCCTAACAGCCCAGGGTGCATACCTCCAGGCTCACGTTTATGTGTGAAACATGTCTAATTCTTTAAGCCCCTGTGTCCAGGTTTCTGTTACTTGCAGCCAAATTCATCCCTAACTAATTCTGAGAAAGGGGAGTCTAAACTGGTGCAAGACCGTATAAGGGATGACATGTGAATGGGCAATTAACAAGCATTTACTGAGACCCTTGTGGAGTTGTTGGGTAAGCTTTGAACTGTAAGGTTAGTAGTTCAAACCCACCAGCTGGTGGGCGTGAGGTGGGGAGGGGAGGGGCGTGGTGGGCACGAGAAAGTTAAGTCTATCTGC
Organism: Echinops telfairi; assembly: GCF_000313985.2. Classification (NCBI taxonomy): domain Eukaryota; kingdom Metazoa; phylum Chordata; class Mammalia; order Afrosoricida; family Tenrecidae; genus Echinops; species Echinops telfairi. The sequence continues at coordinate 44,105,471 of NW_022103896.1, read as the reverse complement.
TCATGTAAAAAATTAAAGACTCAGAAACTCTACAGTGTCCCTATGAGTTGGAACCAAGTTGATGGCAGCGGGTTTTTTTTTTTTAATTTTGTTTTAGTTTGGG
>NW_022103896.1:44100595-44102337 GCF_000313985.2 Echinops telfairi | reverse complement strand
TACTACAATTCTGGTGTCTGCCTCACCCTGCAGGGCCCTTCAGGTTTCTGCCCTGCTGTTCCTGTGACACAGGAACTGGGGTTGCAGGTACCACCTCGCTGCATCATGGGTATTTCCACCAGGCTCCAGACACATCCTGGCTAGGGGCCTCAACGTCCTCTCTCACGATACCATACATCCAGCCACTTCTTTCTAGGGGGAAATCCTTTTGTCTAGTCTTATTTTCTTAGCTTAAGCCTTCAAGGACTTAAAAATGTACAAAAGAAAACGAACAACCCACTGATTGCCATCAAGTCATTATCAACTCCGGGAGAGCCCATGTGTTGCAGAAAAAACTGCACTCTAGAATTTTCCCAGTTGCGACCTCGCAGAAGCAGATCACGTCTTTCTTCCAAGGCACCTCAGGTGAGCTTGGACTGCCCACCTTTTGGTTAGCAACCAAGTGCTTGACTGTTGGAGCCACCCGGCAACCCAATGGACTGGGGCTTGGGAACTACAAACCAGGAAGGAAGTGTCTCTAAGCTAACTCTGCTTTCCACCTGCCCCAAAGAACACCTCCCTGGCGACCAAGAACAGAAGCTCGGCTTTGAATGGGGAGAACAAAAAGGGGGAAATAGAGGAAGAAGACAAACTTTCAAGCAACCACTTTGACCCCGCTTTGATGATGATTTGGTTTGGCTTAAAGCAGACGTCCTCAAATTTGTTGGTACCCCAGCCCCTTTTCAGGGAAAAAAAATTACTCAGTGCCTGACCAGGCAATGAAAAGCTTTTGTGCTGTTGCCCACAATCCAGGATTAAGTGTAGGGATATGCTTTTGCAGTCCTCCCTGGATTACTCCAGCGCCCCCATGGGGCAGTTTTGCCCACTTTGGAAAACATTGGTATGAGGGTCGAGGGCAGAGCACGCATATTCCAACATGGGTCGAGACGGTGCTAAAGGATCAGCAATTTTTGGAGCATGGTGGTTGGCTGGGGACTGACGAGGTTTGAGGAGCCGGGATGGGACAGATCCTGCATGGTCATTTATGGAAAAGGGACCTTATTCTATTGGTAATAGTAGAGGTCTGTAGACTATGTTGATATGTGATCCTATTTTTTCAAGGGGGTGAGCTAATAGGAAATGAGAGAGATTCAAATGTGAAACATCTAATAAGACAAAAGCAAAAGTAATTTAATCTGTAGAGGGGAGACTTAAAAAACACAAAGTTCGGGGATATGATCAGTGTTAGTATTTAGAATTTAGTAATTAGCTGTGGGGGAATAATGAGGAGTGGCATAGTGAGAGAAGCTGGGGAGGATGCCATGATTCCCAGCTGGGTAAAGTCATAGGCAGAACCGAAGGAGATACTGCTTGGTCCTGTGCCATCCTCACAATTCTTACGATGGTGGTGGTGGGTGCCAAAGTAACCATTTTGTCAAATTGTGGGAATGAAAGTATGGAACTTAAAGTTCCATACTCAAATTCCCACAATTAAGCAAAATGGTTGTATTGGTACCCACCATCATCGAGGTGAAGAAGGAAAGAGGGAGAAAAGAGGACCAGGCCAATGCAAAAGGATGTGGCCAGCCAAGCAAGCCTGCTTTTAAAACACCCTTTACCAAAGAGCCTGCTCATAACCTCTGCTTGCATCTCATTGGCCAGAACTTAGTCACATGACATTTCTAAGGGAGACTGAGCAATGTGTTTCTTGGCTAGTTTAGCCAGGGAGTGGATTACTTTGACTCATCAGGGTTCTTGAGGTA
>NW_022103896.1:44096732-44099650 GCF_000313985.2 Echinops telfairi | reverse complement strand
TCACCACATTTGCTTATGCACCCATTTTGTCTTCAGTGACCGTGTCGGGAATGCCTCACCCAAACAATCTTGGCTCAAGTAACTTACTAAAAATTTTACAAGAACAGGAGGAGAGGTTGTGGGCACTCTGGCTTTGCTCGTCTGCCATTTTTCATGGACTGTCCCTCTGTGTTCTTGGGAGAAAGATGGGGCTTTCTAAACAATTACAGGTATAGACTCAGAAGCCGCAGAGGAGTTTTACGCTGCCCTATGGGATCATTATGAGTCTGCACTGACTCGGTGGCAGTGAGTTTGCTTTGCTTTGTTTTTTGTGTTTTTTGTTTCGGTTCCTGTGTGTTAGACTTGTATTCAGGTTGGCTTTACAAATGGGAATCAAATGGCTGAAGCAGCTCTGGAGCTCACACATGCATCCACATTGTCTAAATACACAAACTCACTGCCATTGAGTCAACAGCGATTCAGAGGGACCCTATAGGACAGGGTAGAACCGCCCCTGTGGGTTTCTGAGACTGTAAACTCTTTAGGAGTAGAAAGATCTCTCTTTTGCCCCTAGAATAACACAGGCAACCTATATCCCAGACTTCCTAGCAAAAGCCTTGAAAAGGATTCATTTTTTTATTTAAACGTGTTCATGTGCTAAGCACTTTTCCAGGTGTTAAAACATCATGCAAATAAAACAAGCAGGGCCTCTGCCCTCCTGGAGCTTACTCCAGTCTGTGAAAATTCTAGTTTGGTCTGCACAACAAGTTATCCCCAAACTCAGCAGACATTTTTCATGACATTACCACAACCCACGGCAATGTGTCAGCCCTTTCCCTGTTTCCTCTCTGGGCTCCCGGTTTCTCTTGACCTCGTTTTCTGTTCATCTCTGTCTTCTCATCTTTGGTTTTGTGCAAATGTGGCCCTTTGGGTCTTATAGGGTTGACTGCCCTAAGGACGCCATTCTTCTTGGGGATTACTGTTAGTTTTATAGTCTAGTCCTATTATTTTCCTGAAATGTGGTTTTTAGGCGTGTCTCCAATTTCAAATTAGAAGGGTGTCTCAAGGCAATAGTCTCTGGTGTTCCTCTGGTCAGTCTATTTCCAACTAGTAAATATGGCCTTTCTATTCTTTTATACTTTGACTTTTATTCTACATTTTACCCATTTAAACCAGGACCTTCTAGTGTGGTCTTGGTCAGAGTGGTTGGTAGTGGTAGCTGGGCACCTTGTAGTTCTTCTGGTCTCTGGTTAAAGGAGGATATGAGCTCTTTTTATTTTTGTTGTTGTTTTGCCATTTGAAGTTAGATTTTTAGCCAGAGGGGGCAAGGTGTCAAAATATTGATTCTGGCCTCAAGGTGAATGGGAAGAGAAATACCAGGCACTATTGGAAACCCAGAGATCAAAGAGTCATTGCTGTTCTTGTTTGTGTTCAAATTAGAGTTTCATCTTCCCTACTGGTGGTACAGGAGCCCTAGTGGCACAGTGGTTAAGCACTTGGCTGCTAACGGGAGGGTGGACAGGTCAGACCCACAGCTGCTCCACAGGAGAAATACGTGACAGTGTGCACCCATCAAGATTACATACAGTGTTGGAAACCCTATGGAGCAGTTATACTAGGTCTTACAGGGTTGCTATGAGTTGGGACCAACTAAAGAGCAATGGACGTATTCTTGGACAGCTATTTCATTTTTACTGAATACTGAATGTATGTGAGGTGCCAAGAAGATCTGCCTAACTTTGAAAAGGCACACTCTAGCTGTGGTATGGGGAATAGACCATGCAAGAGTCAAGAATGAAAGACTAGATAGGATTCTACAGCAGTAGCTCAGGTGGGAGATGATGGAATCTTGAACATCATCTTGGATTGGGATAGTATTAGTGAAATGGAGATGTAATTGGATTTCAAATAAAGTTTAAAGGTAGAACCGACAAGATTTGCTGCGACATAGTGCACACACACACACACACACACACACACAACCAAATCCACTGCCATTGAGTCGATTCTGACTCACGGTGACCTTATAGGACAGGATAGAACTGCCCCTGTGGCTTTCCTAGACTGTAACTGTTTACAGGAGTAGCAAGCCTTAGCTTTCTTCTACAGAGCAGCTAGTGATTTTGAACTTCTGATCTTGCAGTAAAAACGCATCCCAACATGTAACCCACTATGCTGCCAGGGTTCAGCAGGGTGTGCTAGAGAAGAGGAATAAAATATGACTTAGAGGCTTTAAGCACAGGTATCTCTAAGGTTGAGGCTGTCATTTGCTGAAATGATGAGGGCAAGTTTGGGACATTTAGTCAAGAATTTATTTTGATATTATGGACTCATTAACTTTGAGATGCCTATTAGACATGTATGTTGCCTAGTCACTTGGAATCTGGAAATCAGAGGAGAGGTCCAGGTTGGTAATAGAAACTTGGAGCCCTCAGTGTCAAAGTCTACATGGTGCCAGTTACCTACAGAATGTGTATAAATTGAGCAAGGAAAAGATGGAGAAAATGAAGAAAATGTGGCCAAAGGGTCTCTGAAGGAGCAGTTGAGGGGAAAAGGCCAATGATGCAGGGGAGACAACTAATGGGGTCCACCTTAGAGTCTAAGAGGAGGGATGCTCTCCAAGAGGTCGGGTAGGGCCATTGGATTTGAAAGGTGATGGAGTACATAACTGACCAGGTAAATGATGACACCAAGAAACATGTATGAGGAAGGGCCATTTTGGGAACATGCTATAACGTATACAATCTTGGAGTAACAACCAAAACATATGTGGGTATATACATGTACATATGTATACTCTTACATGTATGCAAGTGCTATATGTAGACTTTTATTTATTTTATTTTTTTAACATTTTATTAGGGGCTCATACAACTGTTATCCCAATCCATACACACATCAATTGTGTAAAGCGTATTTGTACATCATTTCTCAAAACA
>NW_022103896.1:44095408-44096550 GCF_000313985.2 Echinops telfairi | reverse complement strand
ACCTGATCCCTTCGACACCTCGTGGTTGCATAGGCTGGTGTGCTTTTTCCATGTGGGCTTTGTTGCTTCGCTATATGTAGACTTTTATAAATGTAGTAATAAAGCACATAAGGAGATACAGGTATGGGTACCTCACAGACATAACCAAACACCTTGTGGGATTGATATACTGGGATTGAAGGCTTTCAGGACCACTGTCTCATGGAACAACTTGATGAATTAGCTTAACATAGTTCATCAAGTTTGTGCTCTACATCCTAGGTTAGTGAGTAGCATCTAGGTTCTTAAAAGTTTGCAAGCTGCCATCGAAGATACAACTCTTGGACTCAACACAGCTAAGACAAGAGAATGAAGGGAACCGAAGTCTCAAGGAAGAAACTAGTGAGCAGGACTAAAGGCCTATACAAACCATAGCCTCGTCCATCCTGAGACCAGAAGAGTTAGATGGATACCTGGCTACCACTGGCAACCATTCTATCCAGGGACACCATAGATGGTGTAGAATGAAACTCTACTTCCTAAAAATGGCCAGTTTATTGGACTAGAGACTAGAGCCACTGCTAAGATTATCACCCTGAGACACCCTTTAAACTTTATTTGCAGCTACTCTGAGGTCTCTATGAAACCAAATGGTTAGCATTTATCCTAAAGCAAAGATGAGGAGGGAAGGGAAGGGACAAGAAAGCTAGGTAAGTGGGAATGGAAATAATGAGACTGTTGCCAGACTGTGAAAAATGTCACCAGTGTTACTAAGCAGTATGTATAGATATTGTTAAACAGGAACTTGACTTGTTAGGTACCCCTTCAGCCAAAACACAGTAACATAATGTTTTAAAAATAGCGTGATTTTTACGATTGCATTTCAATCGAAGTATTGCTATGTAGCCCAGCGCTACCTAGAACACCCTTTGCCTAGTGTTAGTAATTCTGAGTGGAAACTTCCATCAGACCACCCAGTCCATCTTCAATTATGTATAGTAAGAGTAGATCATTTTTACAAAAATAATAAAGTATTGTTTAAGAAAAGGTGGTGGTGGAAAGTCATTAACAATTTTAGGGAAATAACTTTATAAAACTCATAGTCAGCTGCTGGATGAGTCTATGGATTTTGAACATGGGAGGAATAAATTTAAGAAAAGAGA
>NW_022103896.1:44093862-44095276 GCF_000313985.2 Echinops telfairi | reverse complement strand
ACCCTCCCGGTATCGCCACTCTCACCACTGGTCTTGAAGGGATCATCCGCCCTGGATTCCCTGTGTTGATATAAAACATTTTAAATGATCTATAATTCAATAAACAAACAGTATACAGTAACAATGAAATCCAGACCACTGAGATGAAGGTTGTTTTCATTAGATATAAAAGGGGTTAGAGTGTTTATTATGGAAATGTACATGAAAATTTATAAGTATTTATTAAATACTAGAACCCTAATATATGAATGGACAAACAATATGAATAGACAATTCACAAAGGAGAAAATACAACTAGTAAACATAGGTAAAGAAAAATGCCTGCCATTATTAGAAAGTAAAGAAATATAGATTATAACATATAAGATGATGGAGTTTTCAACTGTCAAGCAAAAACAAAACCAAAAAATATCCCCAAACCAAAAAACTTTCATACCCTCTACCCACCCTAACTCCACCTCAGGAAATCTATCCTATGAAACTAAGCCAAAATGCAGATGAAGAACTTACCACACTTTTATTTATAAAAATTAATAACAAAGTAACTCAATTGCTAAAGACTAACAGTAGATTCAAAAATTATAGCACATAAAAAGTGGGGCCTTAATCAACCCCATTAAAAATAACAGCAAACCCCCGTTGCCTCTGTGTGTTCCAACCCCCCATGTGCAGGGTAGAACCACAGTCTACAGCGTTTCCAAGGTGGTACTTTCAGGCTGCTTTTCTAAGGCACTGCAGGGTAGGCCCAAACTGCCAACTTTTTGCTTAGTAGTTGAACACTTAATCATTTGCTCCACCCAAACAAACAAAAACAAGAAACCTCAATGCTAGAATCAGATTGATTCTGACTCAAAGCCACCCTATAGGACAGAATAGAGCTGCCTGTGGCTTTCTGACATCAAACCTTTACAAGAATAAAAATAGAATCGCCATGATGATGGCATCGTGGTGGTTCTGTTTTTTCTTTACAAGAATAGAAAATTTTAACTTTCTTCCTTGGAGCAACTGGCGGGTTTGAACCACCAACCTTATAGTTAACAGCCCAATGAATGACCTGGATGCCAGCAGGGATCTGCCAGAGACTGCTCATTAGCCACCTACATTGATGAAAAAGAAATGGGGAAGAATTTTTGGTAGCAGAAAAATGCTTACGTTAATTGAGTAAGGGGAAGAAAGCACAATTCTAAATTGTACATAGTTCATACTCTCACTCTGTGTGTTAGTCTGGGTAGACTAGAGAAACAAATTCATAGAGACCCTCAGGTGTATAAGGAGGAGCTTTCTATACAAGAGCAATTTAATATTGAGAAAACATCCCAGCCCAGTCCAGATCAAGTTCATAAGGCCGATATTAGCCCTATGTCCAATACCAATCTATAAATTCCTCTTCAGACTCACGCAACACATGCAATGA
>NW_022103896.1:44091727-44093470 GCF_000313985.2 Echinops telfairi | reverse complement strand
TCATCAAGCTACAACCTTATTGACAGGCTAGACTCCACCCCTCCACTCGTAAGTCTCCAATTGACAACAGATTATCTAACTACCACACTATGGGAAAAATATTGACATAAGACAGTTAACACACCAGAATGCTCCCTCTGGTCACACAGCAAGTCTGGTTACCAGTTCTTTCATGCAGCACACCTCTGTTGAGCTATTCTGTACCAGTCTCCCTGCGCCAAGTCTTAGGAGAACAAAAGTAATTCAGAAATTTCTTGCCCTTGAAGAGTTTGCATCTAAGATTTGAAAAAATATATATTCTACAATGACACATCTCAATAGAGAGAGATGTAATTGGGATCTCAAAATATCACAACAAAAGTGAGCCCAGCATCCAGGCTAACAGGAGCCTCACAGCTGGGTCTCGTCCAGGCTGCAACACCAGGGGCCATCAGACAGTGGACTTAGCTGTCAGTCGAGTTCATGGAGACCTCAGTGCAGGGAGCGCATAACGCTCCAAAGGAAGGAAGTCAAGTTATAGATAATGGGATTGGTAGGACCAAGCTGGCATTTGCAAACACTATTTGTTATCTAACTTCCTGCTTTAAGAGGTTTGGTGCGATTGCACCTGCGCCCAGCCTTTGATGGTAACTACAGATGGCCATTGTGCTCCTTCCATCTTGGGTCACCCCCAAACCTCACCTCCTGGCAAAAACTGGCTTGGAGTTTACTGCTATGGCATCAGGGTTAGGCTGAGGTGTTTTGAGGCCTTCCCCCCCACCCCCACCTCACCTCTCATTGATGGAGACAAAGAGAACCACATCTGTAAGGATATGAGGAAAAGGCTGTGAAGGGGCTTTAAAAAATCTGTGGAGAAATTGATGCAGAAAAGACATTCTACAAAATCCAATCTGTATTTTTGATACAAGTACTCAATAAAATATGAATAAAAGAGATATTCCTCAACATGATAAAGGCCATGTATGCAAAACAAATGGCCAACAATTTTGTTCTATATAGAGAACCTGAGAGCATTCCTTTTCCAAACATGAGCCAGACAGGGATGCCCTGCATCACTACTCATACTTAATATAATCCTGGAAGTCTTATCCAGCACTATTAGACATCAGAAAGAAATCAAAGGCATTTGAATTGGCTAAGAATAAGTAATACTCTCACTATTTGCAGATGATACGATTTTATATGTAGAAAAATCCAAAGACTTGATTAAAAAATGCTGGAACTAGTTGAAAATTTGGCAATGTGTCAGGTTATAAGATCAACATACAAAAATCAATATGATTCTTTTATATTAAGGGAGAGAATTCTAAAAAGGAAAGTAAGAAATACAATTTGCAATAACAACCCAAAAGATGATATACTTAAGAATAAACCTAACCAGAAAAACAAAAGACTTGTACAAAGAAAATGTCAAAACACTACTACAATAAACCAAAAGACTTACATAAATGTAAGAATAATGGTTCATGTTCATAGATACGAAGAAGTAATATGGTGAAAATGTCAGTACTACCAAAACACAAATTCTCTGCCATCAAGTCAGTGCTAACTTATAGAGAGACCCAAAGGATGGCTTTCTGAGATGATAACTCTTTACGGGAGTAGAAAGCTCCTGGTGGTTTCCAACTGACCTTCCAATTAGAAGTCCCAACACATAACCACTATGGCAATAAATCTAAGTAGTCTATAAATACAATGCAATTTTATCCAAATCCCAACACTATTCTTCAAAGAAATGTAAAA
>NW_022103896.1:44087626-44089974 GCF_000313985.2 Echinops telfairi | reverse complement strand
ACCTTTTCCTAGGGCCCTCTTCTCTCTCGGAGAACACAATGAGGAAGGAGAATGAGGTTTCCGCGGGATCTTTGAAGGCCCCTCATCTGCAGCCCTTTGCAGACCCCTTTCACATATATTTTTTTAAAATCCTGATTCACCTGCAAGTGAAGAATAGTTGATTTCAAGTGCTGTATTATTTATTTTCTGGCAGTGTCTGTGTGACTGCCCGTCCACTATCAGACGGCAGGTATCCGACAAATGCTAAATGAGACCCGACCCAATAGCAGGAGTTTGTTTTTGAGTGCTGATAGTTGACATTATTTATTTTACTAGCCACCTGAGCTTTTGATTGATAGATGATGGAGTTCCAGGAGTGGGTGGAGTTCCAAGTTTAAAGAGTTTCCCAGTGCGATAGTCATAGGCTTCGCTTTAGTCTCTGCTGATCCAGTAAGTCTGGCCTTATTTAGGAATTTCAGTTTCATTCTACATTTTCCTTCCACTCTAGCTGAGACCATCTACTCAGTCCCCGGGTGGGATGGTCAGCAGGGTTAGCCAGGCACCGGCTAGTCCTTCTGGTCTCAAGGTAAGGAAAGCCATGGTTTATGTAGGCCATTAGTTATGTCAACTATTTTCTTCTTTGAGTCTTTGAGCGTCCTTTTATCTTCTTTGTTCTAGACAAGTGAGGGCTTATAGATATATCTCAGATCGAGGCTTGCAAGCTTTTAAGACCCCTGTCACTCCTCAGCAAAGTAGAATATAGAGTTTTATCTTTAGGAGCTATGCCATGCCAATTGACTGAGCTGCTGATGAGTTTACAATCCTCAGCCCTCAAACTCAGTGACCCAGTGCCATGGGGTGTTTGTGTTGCCTTATGTCTGGGGGGGTAACCAACACTGTGCCCCCCCCCTTGGGGGAGAGAGGGAGAAGAAATGGAGCTGATATCAGGGGCTCAAGTGGGAAGAGAATGCTTTGAAAATGATGATGTCTAGGGAGTATCCAAAACTGTGTCCCCCCCTTGGGGGAGGAAGGGGGAAGAAATGGGGAGCTGATATGATGGACTCAAGTGGGAAGAGAATGCTTTGAAAATGATGCATGTGTGCAAACGTGCTTGACACAATGGGTGAATGTATGGATAGTGATGAGATGTAAGAGCCCCCAATAAAAGTATTTAATAAAAAACAAAAACAAATCTGTGCCCCCCAATGTGCTTTATTTTATAGAAATACATCTATACCTATAAAAAGTCATTTATACAAAAAAAAGTCATTTATACATATTAGAACCTGGTATTCTCTAAGAATGCCTACATTTGTATATTTATTTATCCAGGTAATGAACTTAAAATAGAAATACATGAATGATTTTGTCTTCATTTTAAACAGTTGGAAACAAAGGGCATAAGAAAAGGAAGCAATTTGCCTAAAGTTCTAAGGAACAGCACTGGAGCAGGGCGAGGACCAGAGGCAAGGTCTATGCAGGTGAAATTATTATTCAAAATCTGTTGTAGTGAAATGGAAAAAAAGAAGTTGCTTCATAACATGTTTTAATTACACAGTTTAAAAATCAGCTGCTTTTCAAAGGCATAGTCTTCATTGTTCTGGTAACTGTTTTTCCAGGTGCAACTTCCTCCTTTTGTGGTAGCTGGCTCTTTTTGATGATGGTTGGCCTTTTTCATATGCTGGCAGAGCTCACTTTCGGGGGCCCCCCTCACCATCATCCCCTCCCTGGCCTGCAGGCTCGGTGGCATGCCTGCTGGTCCCCACACGGAAGAGTTGAGTGCCACCGTGCACCTGCTGGTTTCCCACCTCCTTCTCTAAGGAGGCTGCTGCTCCATACAGAGGGCCCTTCCTGTTTTTGTTTTTGTTTTTCTTTTTCCTTTCTTAAATCATTTTATTGGGGGCTCATACAACTCTGATCATAATCCATCCATCCATTGTGTCAAGCACATCTGTACATTTGTTACCACCATCATTCTCAAAACATTTGCTTTCTACTTGAGCCCTTGGTATCAGCTCCTCATTTTTCCCCTCCTACCTCACAAACCCTTTATAATTTATAAGTTATTATTATTTTGTCATGTCTTACAATGTCCGATGTCTCCCATCACTCACTTTTCTGTTGTTATCCCCCAGAGAGGGGGTTGTATGCAGATAATTGTCATCGGTTCCCTCTTTTCCCCCTCACACCTTCCTCTTATCCTCCTGGTATTGCTACTCTCATTATTGGTCCTGAGGGGTTGATCTGTCCTGGATTCCCTGCATTTCCAGCTCTTATCTGTACCAGTGTACATCCTCTGGTCTAGCCAGATTTGTAAGGTACAATTGGGATCATGATAGTGGGGGGTGGGGGAGCGTTAACGAACAAGA
>NW_022103896.1:44084886-44086421 GCF_000313985.2 Echinops telfairi | reverse complement strand
TCTCTGTGCATTGGCTGCTCTGAGCGGGAATATCATCCTCAAGACTTGGTGGGCTTGGAGGTGTTCCACTCTCTCTTCCTCCCCCTTCATTTGCTCCTGTGTGTTCAGATCAGACATGCCCCTGTCTCTGAGTTATAGTGTCAATGCTGATCTCAGAAGTAAATTCACCTGGGGGAGAGGAGTCAGTCCAGGTAGTTGGGATTGGGACAGGCCCCTCCTTCCTTACTTTCAAGAATGACTATACTGTATTGCCTTTCACTTCTCTCCTTCCTTTCACCTTTGTATCCTTAAGAAATAACTTCCCAGGGTCTTCTGATGGAGGTACGGGGCCCTGATGGCATAGTGATTATGCTTTGGGCTGCTAGCCACATGATCAATTTGAAACCACCAGCAGCTTTGCGGGAGAAAGACGGGCCTTTGTATGTAGGTAAAGAGTTACGGTCTCGGAAACTCAGAAACCCAGACAGTTAGTTCAACACTGGCCTATCGGGTTGCTATCAGTCGGCATCAACTCAGTGTCTGTGAGTTGAGTTGATGGAGGGGGTAATGGATACCAGTTGGTGCAGATGCTAAAACACTCGACTTCTACCTGAAATATTAGTGCTTTGAACCCAATGGCTGTTCTGTGGGAGAAAGAAGTGGCAGAGTGCTTACGTAAATACTGCAGCCTGGACACCCCTGTGGGCGATCTGCTGTGTCCTCTAGCAGCTCTATGAGTTGGAGTGTGTTCTAAGCAGCGGATTGAAAAGAGGTAGATTTCAGCAGGAATTTAGTGCACATCCTTGAAACTTGATGGCTTTACTTTTTAACTTTCTGTATTTTAGGGTTACTTGAATCATTTTATCACAACTAGGCTACTTAAAATGTTTTATTCTGAAAAATATATGTAACACATCATATGCCAACTTAAGTCACATCAATGACCTCCGTCAGACTGTGCAACCATCACAGTATCCACTGCCAATGTCCCATCACCATAAGCCGAAGCCCACTGCCCTCGAAGCAATGACAGACGGTGCCCTGCCGCCCTGATAACCAGGAATACATTTTGGTCTCTACAAAAGTATATAAAGTCAATAACAATCTCATAAATATTTTATGAAAATAAATTATTTTCATAAAGTCTATATAAAAATTGAGAAACAGTGGTTATGAGTTGGGCTGCTAACCACAAAGTCAGCAGTTCATAACCACCAACCTCACCTTGGGAGGAAGATGGGGCTTTCTATTCCCATTACAGCCTTGGAAACCCACAGGGGCAATTCTTACCATGCCCTATGTGGTCACTATTAGTTGGCATCAACTCCATGTGAGGGAGATATAAAAACCTGGAAAAATTTGATGAGATAATACTAAGAGGGAAAAGTATAAATATGTGCAGTAGGATCCCAATATAAAATAAGACTATGAGGGAAAATAAAATGTACCTGTAGGAGACAGATTAGAATGAAATATTTTTTTAAAAGAATGAAATATAAAAAGTAAAAATATAAAAAGTTAGGCTGTGGATAAGTCTCTTCATATATGCTATTATT
>NW_022103896.1:44082125-44083837 GCF_000313985.2 Echinops telfairi | reverse complement strand
TTTATCCAGTACTTTCTCGAGAGGGCAGGTGCTCTGATCACTGGCCCCCAGCCCTGTTCAATCAGCAGACAACTCCTTCCCCTGGGGCAGTAGTCATTGGTTCAGTGAGCCTGTCTTGATGAAATTATCTCCCCAGTACACCAACCCTATTTCTGATTCTGACTTGATCAAATAGTCTTCTGATTTGGCCTTGTTGCCTGTGGTGATGATTCCCTCTGTTGTTGAGAGCGGCACTTTTCCATTGTCATTACATTATCTTAGTCAGTCTCTTGTGAGTTTGGTTAAGCAGTTAGCTACCTAATGTCTAGCTAGACTGTAGATTAACTGGGGACCTTGAGATTCCCATTGCAAGACTGAGAATAAATAAGTCCTTTTCTATGGTGACCTACCATACCTTGGTGATCTACCATAAGACAGAAGGGCCATTCAACCTAAGAATCTTGCTTTCTCTCTTTATTTTCAGTATGACCATTTGTATAAAAATAGAATTAATAAAGGACACATATATGTGTTTACTTTGAGGACTATGGCGCACCTGACCTAAGCTATGGTATTTTCAGTCACCTCACAGTTCATTAAAGTTGGACATTGAATAAGAAAGACCAGTTGTATTTGAATTATGGGGCTGGCAAAGAATATTGAAAGTACCATGAGCTGCCAGGAGAACAAACAACTCAGTCTTGGAAGAAATATAGCTGTAATGCTCCTTGTGAAGCTGGCGAAACCTAGTCTGGCGTACTTGGCAGATGTTATCAGAGAGAACAGCTCCTGCTGAAGTACATCATGCTCGGCAACATGAGGGGCAGCAAAACAGAGGAAAATCCCCAATAAGATGGACTGCCACAGTGGGCTCAAACTTAACCAGTGTGAGGACGGCGCAGGACCAGGCAGTGTTTCGTTCTGTTGTGCACAGGGTCGCTATGGGTCTGAACCCAATTGATAGCAACGTATGCGTTCAGAATGTGCCCTTGGCTACTCTGCTTTGGGACATGGTAAACCCAGGTTTGCCTAAGCCTCTAATTTGATGACTATGAAGTGGAGAATACCTTTCTGGTGTGACTGAAGATCTAAATGGAATAATATAGGTGAAGCCTGAGCACAATAAAATAATAGCTGCTCAGAGGGGCGTTTTCCATGAATCCAGGGAAGCTTCCAGTCCTGGGAAAGACGCTGACACTGTGTTTGCATAGTCATATATTTTCATAAATTTTATTGTTCTAAGATATTTTGCATTTCCCCCTTGAGTTTGGCCCCTCAAATCAACTAAACTTCATCACCTATAGCTCTTATCAGTATCATTTCATTTAAATGTATACAACACTATTAGATAGGTACTCTTGCTGTCCTCATTTTACAAATGAGAAAACAGACTTACAGAAGTAGATTTTCGAAGTTCAACCTGGGAGTGGTGGAGCCAGGATTCCAAGGTGGTCAGTCCATGACCAGAGAATGTCCAAGGCCTATGTTTTAACTGCTCCAGTTAGGTTTTCCAGACTTGCCCGGGTTTAGGAATCACCAGGGGCACCCATTAAAATAGAAGTTTGAGGGCCCATCTCAAAGCTACCAAATCAAGCTCTCTAGTGCAGGGCCTCTCATTCACTGCCATCGAGTCAATTTTGATTCATAGCATGCACTTACAGGATAGAGCTGCCCCTGTGGGTTTCTGAGACTGCAACTTTTTTTTTTTTTTAATTAATTTTATTGCGGGCTCG
>NW_022103896.1:44077935-44081005 GCF_000313985.2 Echinops telfairi | reverse complement strand
AAAATGTTTTGAGAATGATGTACAAATGCGCTTTACACAATTGATGTGTGTATGGATTGGGATGACAGTTGTATGAGCCCCTGATAAAATGTTAAAAAAAAAAAAAATTCTCTGGCTTATTTGAGCCAAATGAGAAAGGACCACCTTTAGCACCCACCCAAGAAAGGTCCATCCTGGCCACAGGAGACTCTTAATTCAAAGAAAAGAAACACATTTTGACAAGAAGTTTAAAATCACTGATGGGTTGTTCAGACAAAGTATGTGACAGAATAAGGCTTCCCAGTTGTATGCCACGGCCCTGAACCTGGGGAAGGAAAGACGAGAACCTAACCCTGTCCTCCAGATTTACAGCTGCATACATAACCATAGGCTTTAAAGCCACAAGCTTTAACAGTTCACCTAAACATAACCATAGGCTTTAAAGAAAAGGGAGCCCTGGTGGCTAACTGTAAGGCCGCAGTCCAGAAGAAAGATGAGGCTTTCTACTCCTGTGAAGATTTACGGTCTGAGAAACCCAAAGAGACTGTTCTACCCTGTCTTATAGGGTCACTATGAATCACAATCAGCTTGATAGTAGTGAACTAAGAATATTGGTTTAGACGTTAGTTCTGAAGCATGGAGAATTGAGTGTTTTTTTTACTTCATTTATGGAAGTTCTCAAGATGAAAAAAATAGAATAGTGTCCTGAATCTCTGAATGTACCCATCACCCAGCATCAACATATTTTGTGTATGAATACATACCCTGAAGACCAATTTCCTATGTCTAACACTTGAATGTCCACTCGAAACCAGTTGCCATTGGGTAGTATAGCCTATGTGCACCCCATCTAGCTCATAAAGAGCCCCCATGGGTGTCAAGTAGAACTGTGCTCTGGAGGCTTTTAGTGACTAATTTTTAAAAATAGGTCCCCATTCCTTAATTCTAAGATGATTTCTGATCACTTGAAACCCTAACCTTTGGATTAGTGGCAGAATGTGCGAACAGTCTATACCAACCACCCAGGGGCCCTGATGGCCCCTAGATTTTCAGGTAAATACATAAAATCATAGACTTTAAGGAATCTGAAGCATGAAGAATCTATTTGCTTTTAACTTCTGTTATGAAAGTTCCAAAGCTACAAAAAATAGAATAGTGTAATGCACTCCCACGTACCTGTCACTTAGCATCGCCAGTCATTATTAGTCTTTTTTTTTCTTAAAACATTTTATTAGGGGCTCATACAACTATTATCGCAATCCATACACACATCAATTGTGTAAAGCGCATTTGTACATCATTCTCAAAACATTTTCTCTCCACTTAAACCCCCGCCATTAGGTCCTCATTTTTCCCCTCCCTCCCCGCTCCCCTCTCCCTCATGAGCCCTTGATAGTTTATAAATTGGTATTTTGTCATCATTATTAGTCTTGAAAAGCAGTTTACAAAGCCATGAAAATTAGGTCAGTAGTTGGAAAGAATCGGAAAGGGTTAAAATAATTATTAGGGAAGAAAAGTCATTGAAATAATTTGGGGGGGGGCTGCTTTTAAGTAAATTACTATTTTTATATATCTATCAAGACCATTTTTTTATAGTGAAAACACCCTATGAAATAGAAAAACAGATTAAGTTAATCTTTTGGGTAGCTATTGTGTGCAATATAATTTTGTTTAAATCCACTCCCCACTAGCCCCCCCCCCCAACCGCCACCCCCATACTATTCTTTGTAATGAGAATCCTGTTTTCCATGACATTTTCTTCTTCAGCTCCGAGGACAAAAGGGTTTTAATCAAATCACCAGGCTTGTCGAGCCTTGTCTCCCCTCTGAGAGACCAAGAATTGCAAAGTCTGACCACAATTATTTAGAAGACTTCTTTGGGCAAGTGGTGTTGGTTGGCATCTTTGAGAAGGGGATGGAACTCCAGGCTGCAGGAACTGCATGTACAAAGATGAAAGGCACGCGGTGCAGGGTGAGTGTGAGGGTGTGGTTACAATGTAGTGCTTGCGATGGAAAAGTGATTTAAAAGCGGGAAGAATCTTCAAGGAGGTTTCATGGAGTGAAGGTTTAAGGCATATGTTGTGTTGGCAGACAGACCTGTCTGGTTACCTGCCTCAGCTGACAGTACTGGTTTCCAGCCCAAGAGCCATGCCTAGTTGTTTGAGTTGCCTTCCTTTCTAAAGATGGAAAATGGCAGCTAACACCTAACAGCCCCTCTGACAGGTAGAGCATGGCCATGAGATCCAACTTTAACCAAAGGGATCCGAGGGGAAATCTGCTGGAGAATTTTGGGAGAAACTTTTCTTTCCAACAAAAGAGATGTTAAAATGTTAAAAATGTAAAAAATGTTAAAAACAAAGTTACCGTTTAATCAAGTGATTCCACTCCTAGGTAGGTGTATACCAAGAAGTGAGAGCAGGGACTCAAACAGATAGATACTTACTTGTACATCAATGACCATCATAGCATTATTCACACTAGCCCCCAAACGGAGACAACTCAAGTGCCCATCCACAGGTGAATACATAAACAAAATGTGGAATATACATATAGCATAAAGAGGAATGACTTTGATACACACACCTTATGACATGGATGAACTTTGAAAACGTTATGCTAAGTGAAATAAGCCAGACACAAAAGGACAAATCTTGCATGGTTCCACTTATCGGTGATCTCTAGACTAGGCAAATTTATGGAGACAAAAAGTAGATGACTCCAATGACTGTGGAGGAGGAATGAGGAAGAATTATGTATTGGATACAGAGTTTTTATTTGGAGTGATGAAAAATTTCAAAATAACATGGGAGAGGGGCGGGGGGTGGGGGGAAGGAAGTGCTGTTAACAAACCCAGGGACAATAACAAGTGATCCAAATTGGTGGTGAGGAGGGTGTGGGAGGCCTGGTAGGGCATAATCAAGGGGAATGTAACAAAGAGGAAGTGCTGAAACCCTGGTGGGGACTGAGCATGATAGTGGGACAGGGACAGGAGGAAGATCAAGGGAAATAGAAGAAAGAGCTGAGAGGCAAAGGGCATTTATAGAGGTCTAGATAAAGACATGTACATATGCAAATATATTTATATATGAGGA
>NW_022103896.1:44075372-44076680 GCF_000313985.2 Echinops telfairi | reverse complement strand
GGGAGGGAGGGGAAAAATGAGGTCCACATGAATTTTCATAGCAGCACATTCATACTAGCCCCCAAGGAGAGACAACTCACATGACTACCAATTGAGTGGATAAGATGTAATATACACATACCATAATATTATTCAGTAATGCAAAATAATGAAATCCTGATATATGCTGCATCATGATGAACCTGGAAAACATTGTGCTAAGTGAAAAAGAAGTCCGTCACAAAAGGTCACCGATTGTATGATTACATGTCTATGAAATGTCCAGAATGGATAAACTGACAGAGATAGCAAGTACATCATTGGTTGCCCTGGGGCTGGGAGAATGGAGAATGACTACGAATGGATGTGAAGTATCTTTTGGGGGTGATGAAAATTCTTTGGAAATAAATAGTGGTGATGGTAACAGCATTGTGAGAACACGGAAAACATCTCAATATGAAGAATCACATGACTCTTGAGGGGGAAAACAGAGACTCTGAAGGAGAAGTTTTTTTTTGTCTTCAACCACAGTTGTCCGATAACACGAGCCTCAGAGATGTGGCCGTGTGTGACCATGAGGATATGAGCTGAGGATGAAATCCAATGGGATGACTATGGCAGTGTTTGATGACGTCGTTATGCGCAGGGACAGTGAATTATTTAATGACTCTCCTAGCCAGTGTGACTCTTCTGCAGAGACTCATCTAGTCTCTGTAACTCCTACCAAATGAGATTTTCCTGCATGTGTCTGGGGAATAAGGTAGGGGAAGACACTGATAGGATTTGCTGGGGAGTAATTGCTAACAGGATACCTTGTGATTGCCATCCTGCTGTATAAAATGAGCCCTCTCAGAAGCAGGAGGGCGATTTCACTACCAGGCAAGAGCTGAGAGTGGAGCACATCCTCTGGACCCAGAGATCCCGGTGCCGAGAACCTCCTTGATCCAGAAGACAGCTGTGACATCAGAGGAGCAGCAGCAGAACCAGGAGCCAGAGCAGGAGACAGAGTGGTGGACTCCCCAGGCCACAGAGCAAGTAAAGCTGAGTGCTTTGGGGCAGGAGGCTGACTTGTGGAGTGTGGTGCCTCTAGGCACTTGGCTCAGGGAGCTAGGTTCACTGTTCCAGGGAACTTGAGCTGAATGCCTTCGGGTGGAGGTTCATAGTGGAGTGGCATGCCCTTTGGACATTTATTAGCACCCCTGAAAACTCTGTAGCATGTCCTGAAGAATAGCTGTATCCTGAGCACTTTCCAACTGCATTACATCCTGTTAACTTCCTTAATAAACCCTTAAATCACAGATCTTGTTTGTGAGTTCTGGATGACCATTG
>NW_022103896.1:44069319-44070991 GCF_000313985.2 Echinops telfairi | reverse complement strand
CACATTACATTTCTTACTTTCATTTTCTCTTCTAGATTTTCTCAGGTAAAAGTGCTGTGTTTTGAGTAGAAATGAATGGGTGCTTTTTAATAAGGGGACCTGGTGGATTCACTACAGAAGGCCCCCTGGGGGAGTGGGTTACATGGTGGTCTGCTCACCATAGGCCAGGTGTTCGAAATCATCAATTACTCCTTGGGGGAAAGGTGAGGCTTTCTGCTCCCCAAAGATTTACAGCCTCTGGAATCCACTGGGAGAATTCTACTTTGTCTCTTAATGTCCTTATGAGTTGGCATCCACTGATTGGCACTGAGTTTTTGTTTAGATTGGGTTCAGTGGAATGAGCAGTGGTCCCAGAGACTTCTTGAATGGTCCTTACTCAACCATCTGTTTGCTTCAGTCTCTTCACAGTACAAGGAAATGCACTATCAACTGATGGATACATAACCAAAATGTGGTGTATCCATGAATGATGGATACTATCCATTAATGAAATAGTATTCAATTAAATATTAATGAAGTACTGATAAATGCTATACCATGGATTATATATTTTTTTAATTTAAATTTTTGTTATTAAAAATGCCCATATCTTGAAAGCCTTTATTAAGTGAAATAAGCCAGACACAAAAGGATAAATGCATGATCTTGCTGATATAAAATATCTAGCTGCAAACATGCTTGGCAGCTAACTGAAGTATTGAGATTTGAGGCACCTCAGAAGACAGGCCTGGTAAACGTCTTTAGAAAAAAAACAGCCATTGCAAACCCAGTGCTGCTCAAACATACGTGGAGTCCCCGTGAGTTGTATAAACTGTGGTAACTAGTTTTGGGTTAGAGACAGGAAAGTGGGGGAGTGGTTCCCAGGAGAGGAGGGAGGGTGAATGAGAAGTTTAAGTGGATATGAGTTTCTGTTTCGGGCTTATGAAAATATTTTAAAATTTATTTTTGGTGATGTGTGTACAAGCCTGTGGCTATACTCATACTCATTGAATTGTGTATCTTAAGTGGGTGGATTGTAGAGTGTGTGAATTAGATCTCAACAGTGCTATTTTTAAAGGTGGTGGGGGTGGAAACAGGAATTAACCCAACTCTGTTATGTTATGAAAAGTTCAAATGAATTGTTTTACCAAAAGGAAACCCATTTCACTTATTTTTAGACTTTCTTATTTCGTTAAGTTAGAGGCTGGCATAATTAAGAAGGAAAAGAGCTCAGGTGGCACAATGGTTAAGATGTTTGACTAATAACCCACCAGCCCCACAAGAGAAAGATGCGGCAGGCTGCTCCGTAAAGATTGCAGCCTTGGAAACCCTGTGGGCAGCTCACTCTGTCCAACAGGATCTCTGTGAGTCTGACGCAGCTCAACTGCAGTTGTTTTATACTTAAGGAAAGAAGCCTTAAGTTAAGAACTCAGCTGCTAACTGCAAGGTTGGCAGTTCAAAACCACCCAGTTCTGCAACAGGAAAGACCTAACAACCTGCCTTTACAGCCTAGGAAATCTTATGGGACAGTTCTACTCTGTCCCATAGGGTTGCTATGAGTTGGAATTGATTTGACAGTGCTCAGTAACCAACAAGACTCAAGGAATTTCCCAGTGATACTGGAGTTTATAGAGACCAGAAGTCAGGTCCCTAGGTAATGTGAATGGTTTGCACTGAACTGCTAACCCAAACA
>NW_022103896.1:44067338-44068692 GCF_000313985.2 Echinops telfairi | reverse complement strand
TTGTAAAACATATATGCAGACCAACCTGTCTGTAGAAAAGATGAGGGAAGTAGCAGGGATTCTCTCCCAAAGATCAGGCAGCAATTTCTTTTGTCATTTGCTTCTCCTTAACTTGCATCTCTCCCTACTCATTGCTAATTGCTTGTACAGATTTTTAAATGAAAAAAAAGAGAATCCCCCTTTGGAATCTGCAGTGATGGAGCTGTGTCACACGCATCAATTCGTGGAGTCTGCACCCCAAGGAAAGTACAGAATAGCTCTTTCCTCCAAGTAATCCATAGGAACTACCCTCTTTGACTCAGCCCTTCCCTTCAGTGTGAGTCCCTGGCAACTATCCCTATGCTGGTCATTCAGCAGGTAGCTCTTAGCTTCTGGCTCGATTGTTTCAAATAATGGATTTGAGATTCATGTATGTAGATGAATATGTCCATAGATTGTTGCTTTTGTATTGACGTGTAGTGTCTCATTGAGATTGTTGTTATGCTTGAGCACATTTTAAAAAATTATTTTATTTTTGAACTTGTTTGTCACTAAAGACTCCAGGTCCATTTCAATTTTACTTTTCTTCCTTTTTTTTTTTTTAAGCCACTGTTTAGGTTTGAGGGATGAGGAATCTAGAGGGATATTTTTGTTTTATTTTTAAAGAAGCATACTGTCTATATTTACACAGCGCATCTCAAGAAATGATATCGTCAACACTATCCTGTTAAGCCCTCCATATATGTGGTTCTCTTCTCCCCACCCTCATCCTTCCTCCCTGAGCCTCCTCAATAAGCTACCCCTCCCTTCTCCCTTTTCCTGTCTGCATCTCTTACTCATCAAAGTCTTGTCGCTTGGTGTATAACCACACTTTTTTTTCTTTGTTTTTCTTTACAACAATGGTGTTATTAAATATTTATCTTTCTAAGACTGGCTGAGTTTGCTGAACATAATATTCTCTAGCTTTGTCCATGTCTTACGGTGTTTAAGACAGTTGTCATTGTTTTTTACTGATGCACAATGGTCCATGGTATGAATGTAGCAGAGCTTGTTTATCCATCCTGTGTAGTAGTTCATTGTCTCTGCATATCTCACGTTGTGTATTTACCAGTGGAATGTTATTTTGTGTTATTTCCTCCTTTATGAAGAAAGTCACTCTAATCACTTATGGGGGAGAAACGAACAGTCCAGAAAACCTATGGAGTAGTTGGACAGTGCACATGTGAGGCTGCCATGCGTCAGAACTGATTTGACAGCAACCAACAACACTAGCAGGGCCCTAGCCAGCCATTTGACAAACCAGCGTTGCTAGCAACTGAAAGTTAAGAGGCCACTTCCTGCTGTGGGTTTGAGGGCTTCTCCTGTCATTTCACTA
>NW_022103896.1:44046937-44065565 GCF_000313985.2 Echinops telfairi | reverse complement strand
ACACAGGGTAAGGTTGAACCAGCGCAACTTGTCCAGGTGCCAACAGCTTTCTCTCAGACGGATTTGCTACAGGTCTCCCTGCTTGTGTCCAGACAATGAGCTCTTCTGAGCCATTCACTGCCAGTCCAGTCAAAGCCTTATCCCGGAAGAACCTTGTTTTCACCTTGTATTTCCCTACCAGTGCCTCTAGTCCCTCACAGACAACATGTCCTGGAACTCAGCAGCAGTGGACTCTAAGGTTCGAGAGCCTCAGTAGCAACAACAAGAAAATGTCTTGCCTAAGGGAACTTTATGTACCCTATGAAGTAGATCATCCTTTTTATCCCCTCCTCCACCCACTTCTTCCAAAGCAGACATCGGAAAAGCCAGGAAGTCAATGAAGGGACCAGTAAACAACATGCCTGTGCGATAAAACGTCCCTCCCAATTGCTAACCCCCAGTAACTTGTAGGAGCACCTGAAGATCTGGCTCCTTTTGTAAAAGAGGAAGCCTGCAGTGGGATGGATCGACGTGGTGGCTTCAGCAGTGGGCTCAACCCTAACGTCAATTGTGGGGACGGCCAGGAGGAGGCCGGGTTTCATTCTGTTGTACACTGGGTGCTGCGAGTCAGGACCCAACTCACAGCAACTACAGAATAATCGCGGTTTCTACCGTAAGCCTAAAGATATGGGCCCATGTTTGCGTTGAGGGCAGTTTGGCTTAAGCGAGGGCATGGACTTTGGAATCACGCAGTGCTCCTCGGGAAGTAGGCTTCATGTTCACCAGGGACATAAATTGGGAAAGTGGGGTGAGTTCGTCTTTCATCTGGAAACTGGAGATGATCCTACTTGCTTCAGTGTTGCTGTAAAGAGCCATCCTTGTTTCCCGGGGCTGCCATAGCAAAGTACCATAAACTGGCTCAGAAGAACAGAACTTCTTTCCACAGTTCTGGGGCTGGTGAGATCACGATGTCTCCATGTTGTCGCCTGCTGAGGCTTTGAGGGGGAATCTGTCCCACGGCTCTCATAGCTCCTGAGAGATCCACTTGTTCCCTGCTGGCAGCTATGGCATCACACGGCTTCCTTCTGCTCCCGCTGTCTCTGTGTCTCTTCTCCACTTTTACAAGGATGCCAGTCATGGGATTAAGACCCATCCTGCTCCAGGATAACCTCAGGTTAACCTAGGTGCTGATATTTTCTACGTCCCTCGTTCTGAACAAAGGAGCCCTGGCGCAGTGGTTAAGCATCAGGCTGCTGAACTGCAAACAACTCAAAAGCGCCAACCACTCCCCGCTGGCTTTCTCCTCCCTGTGGGAGTTAGTCTCTTTGGAAATGGATTGTGGTCGCAGTTGTACAAGTCTGCTTAACGTGACTGAACTATGGAATGAAATAATGTATATATTAATGCCCAATTAGCAATAAATTATAAAAATGAATAAATAAAAGCTATCAGAAGGATGGGGAAAAGAGAGTTCCAGTCTCGGAAACCCAGAGGCAGTTCTGTTCTCCTGCAGGACCCCTATGAGTTAGCATCTACTTGAGGGCAGTGGGTTTGGTTTTGCTTTGTTTCCAAGCAGGGTTACTTTCATGGGTACAGGGTTACGACTTCAATAAATCTTTTTGTGGCATAGTCAATAAGTCATAAGAAACCCTGTATATAAATGAGAAAATAATCGATCTACACACTTTTCTCTAGATAAGCAATTCTGTTTATTTCTTTACATAAATCTATGTGTGTATAAACACATTTAGATGTATAGAAACACATACTACACACGCACACATGTATACATACACATATACTTATACACACATACCTACATATACATATATATGTATACATATACATCCGTATATAAATATACATGTTTAATTTGGATACATACATACTTTTTTCTTCTCTCCTCCTTGCTTACACAAAAAGAGCACACAGCCGCTCTGTACCTTGTTTTGTTCTCGTATCTCTCTTGGAAATCTTTCCATAACTGTACAAGGAGAGCTTCCTCATTCTTTTTTTACAGCAGCAAGAGAGTCCATTGTGTGGCTCCAGCACAGTTTATTTAAACAGTCCCTTATTAGAAGGTACTTGGATTCTTTCCAAACTTTTCTTGTAATGAATAAATCTACAGTGAGTATCGAACACTGTCATTTTGCGTGTGTGTGTGTGTGAGTGTATCTGAAGGGTTTATGCCTTTGTAGTTTTTTAAAGCAACTTTATTGGGGTATAATCTATTGCATTTATCATTTTGAACATTGTTGCCAAGTTGCCAAGATGGGAGTTGTGCTATTTTTCACTCCCCAGCAGTGGAGGAGTATGTACACTGAACCCTTAGAAGCAGTTACCTCCAGAAGGTAGGGCTGGAGGGCTGTGGACAAAGATCTTAGTTTGGCTCTTAGACTCTCAAAACCTCACTGCCATTGAGTCCATCCTGACCCATCGTGACCCTACAGCAACCCTACTTTCTAAATAGCCTGAGCCCTTCAGGTGTTGTCTTTCTAAGGGAGCCCTGGTGATGCAACAGGTTACTCGCTGAGCTGCTAACCACACGGTCTGCAGTTTGACCCCACTAGCTGCTCCTCTCCGCAGGAGAAAGATGAGGCTATCTGCCTTTGTGAAGATGTAAAACCCTCAGCAACCCTGTCCTGTGGGGTTGATATGCCCGACGGCAGCGGGTTTGATTTTCAGTTTGATTTTGTCTTTCTAAAATAGCCAGGCAGAAGGTGGGGGAAGGGAGCAGTGAGCACACAACACCATAGACAGGGGAACAACTAGGGAATTAAAAGCAGCAACGAGGAGGATGTAGAGATCCTGGGGGTGTTGGAGCAACAGCAATCTGGCTGAGAGGAATTACTAAGAGGCAGAAGAAGGGAAGAGTGATGGTGGGACAGGAAGAAGGAAAAAGGAAACAGAGGAAAGATCTAGGAGGCAAAGCCATGCATGGAGGTATAAACATAGGTATGTACATATGTAAATAATTAATTTATAAAAATACAGGTATTGGCCTAGGTACATATATTTATATGGCAATACATTGAGGAAGTGGACAGACTTTGGGCCTGTGCTCAAGCCCTCCCTCAACACAAGAACACTTTGTTCTAACCTGGCATTCTGTGTTGCTCACCCTCCCGGCATGATCACTGAAGACAAAATGGGCGCATAAGCAAATGTGGTGAAGAAAGCTGATGTGTGCCCAGCTATTAAAAGATATAGTGCCTGGGGTCTTAAAGCCTTGAAGTTAAACAAGCATCCATCTAGCAGAGAACTAACAAGCCCACATGGAAGAAGCACATCAGCCTGTGCGATCATGAGGTGTCGATAGAAACAGGTAGCAGGCATCAGAAGACCCAAAACAAGACCAAAAAACCCCATATTGTTGAGAACGAGGGGGGATCGGAGCAGAAACCCAAAACCCATCTGTAGACAATAGGACATTCCCTCCAGAAGGGTCACAAGGAAGGGATGAGTCCACTAGGTCGCAGTATAGCACTGATGAAACACAATATTCTTCTGGTTCTTTGAGGCCTCCTCACCCCCCACTATCATGACCCCAGTCCTGCCTTTCAGTTCTGGGTAGACCAGAGCATGTACACAGGTACAGATAAGAGCTTGGGACACACGGAATCCAGGTCAGATAAAACCCTCAGGGACAGAATTGGGAGTAGCGATACCAGGAGTGTAGGGAGAAGGTGGTGGGAGGTGAAAGGGGAACCGATCTAAATGATCGATGCATAATCCCCACCACCAGGGGTATAAACAACAGAAACATGGGTGAAGGGAGACAGCGGTTGGTGTAAGATATGAAAACAATAATAATCTATAATTTATCAAGGTGTCACGAGGGTGGAAGTGGGGGAGGGAGGGTAAAACAAGGAGCAGATACCAAGGGCTCCAATAGTAAGTTAATGTTTAGAAAATGATGATGGCAACATATATACAATATGCTTGATACAATTGATGTACGGAATGTTTTAGGAACTGTAAGAGCCCCCAATAAAATGATTTTTAAAAATGAAATAAAATAGCCAGGCAAACAGGGACTATGCTGCCTATATCTGGGCCTACAGTAATCGTGCATATGTGTTGATTGGCTAGACCATCACTATGCATTAAGGCCCGAGTCATGCATATTCATTAAAGTCCTAATGACTAGGGATCTGGGACTTTGGAGCACTTTCTTTGGGGCTTCATGGACTGATGAGAACATCTGTGCATGGAAGAGGGTGCAGCATGGGGCAGTTTCTGGGTGCTGGAAATTCCCCCAGACCTTGTGTAATGCATCTCTGTGTTTGTGTCCTTTCTGGTTGTAGTAAATGGGTAACTATAGGTCATCTATAGGTAAACTATGGATAATAGGTAAGAACAGGTGATCTTTTCCTTGAATTCTGTGAGTGGTTCTAATGAATGACTCACATGCAAGTGGGACAGGCAGGGAGAACCAGCAGAGAGGCTGGCATTTGCCCCTTTGGTAGGGCTGGTGGGCAGGGAGCTGCTAACCCCAAGGTCAGTGATTTGAACCCACCCATGGGTCCATGGGAGAAAGATGAGGCTGACTACCCCTGTAAACATTTAGAGTCTCAGAAACGCAAAGCCCCCAGCCATCAGTTGGCGCTGACTTCTCGTCCTGCAGGTAGCTGTGAGTTGGAATGGACCTGACGGCAATACGCTTTGTTTTTGTCATTGGCTTTGGGGAGGTCAGAGGTCTAACCTGGGAGGCCCCAACTCCAAAGCGCTGGTAGAACCCGAGAGAAAGTGCTACACTGGACTGGTGAGGATGATGAAGTGGGGGAGTGAGGATCTGAGCTCTCCTCACATTTTGGAAATTAGTCTTATGTCAGTGATTATTCATGCAAAGTGGAAATTAGTCTTATGTCAGTGATTATTCATGCAAAAGCCCAGAAAGGATGTCTATCTTTAAAAAAAAAATCTTATACGTGAAACAGATTTACCCATGGATATATTCTTAGGACAAAATCTTCCAAGCACCAGAACTCTACGGTAAGAACTTCGGCCCTCCCTGGCCAGCATGCTTCTGTCTGTGCCGGGTATCACCTCTCAAATCTAATGTCGCTTCTCAATCCTCAGTCTCCTCGAGGTCTTTGGCCTACACAACACAACTATTCTCTGGTTCTTTTATACTTCTCGGATCTTTCACCATCTCCTCTGATTTCTTTTAGTCTCTTGCCTTGAAAAACAGGCAGTATGCATTGAATGTTGTTGATGAGCCAGAACAGCAGAACTCCAAATCACAAGGAGCGTTAAGGCCTTGTGGGTGTGGCAGATTGCTTACAGAAGTGGCTGTAATAATTCCTCCTAGCTCTGGAACCATGCTCCCTGGCTGCATGACCTCAATGCTCGCTGTTCTTCTCACCGAGAGTCAGAATCTTTCACCATTTCCTAAATCTGGACTGGAATTGTGAGTTCACTTGGCCAATAAAATATGGTGGCCCTGATGTTGTATACCTTCTAAGGTTTGGCTGTAAGAAGTCCTATTGCTTCCACATTTTCTGGAAGTGCTGCCCTGAGACGATCATGTAAGAATGTTGGTTTAGCCCACTGGAGGGTAAGTGGCCACGTGGAGTTGCACTAACGTGCCTCAGACATCAGTCAGTACCAACATCCAGTCATTTGTGTGAGTCATCCAGGCAGTTATCACTGCCATCATTTGACAGTGATGGTATGCGTTAAACCCAGGCTGGCTTAGTGAACACAGAGAATCATGAAAAATAGTGTGTAGTTGTTTTAAGTCACTTTATCTCGGAATCCTTTGTTACACAGCAATGTTTTCTGGATTTTGGAAGAGATCTAGAAATTTAAAAATAATGACAAATGTGGGAGTGTCAAAAAGGAAAAATACAGATTGAAGTAAATAGTAGAGACTCAACTAGTGGGGGAGGAGGCAGCAGGGAAGGCCTTTGAGAAACACTCACCTATAGGCATAGTGTAGCCAAGTTAGGGTGAAAGGAAAATGTGGTAGGTTAGATTTCATTCAGCAAATGGTCACTCCCTCTCCTTGTCCAGAATTCTATGGGCCGAGTTTACAAGGATAAGTCAAACAGTAAACAAGATTGTCTAAATGTGGAGCTATGGCTTCTCAACGCGTTCTCTATCTCGGTGTACACTCTGCTGAAGGTATTGTTTCCACCTTTATCTTCCTTCCTCAAAGAATTCTGTGCTCTTTGATTTCTTCCGTGGCAGAAAAGGCAGTTTGGGCATCCTTGAGGGAGTCGCACTGTGCTCCGCTCCGTGGAAATTTTCTTGGAGTTTTGGGAACAAAAAGAAACCTGAAGGGGCAAGAACAAGGCTATCAGGTGGATGGATGGGTTAAGATTTCCCAACAAAATTCTCACTGGATGACACTTACTGATGAGCAGATGTGTTGTCATGATGGAGAAAAGTTCCCTGGAGAAAAGTTACCACTTTCCTGGCATTTTTCTCACCACTGCAGTTTACCATCTCCTCAACACTTCCACGGACATTTACCATGGTAACCCCTTTGTTATTCCAAGAATAATAGTAGCCAAGCCCGAGCTAATTTCTCTGTTTTGAATTGAACGGTCCCACCAGGTCTCCGTAGAAACCATTTTTTTTCCTTTTCTTCAAAAGCCATTTTTTAGGAGCTAATGCAGATAACATATCTTTCCATCGTTCACTCACATGAAGCAGTATTGTACAATTTCTACCACAGTCCGTTTTAAAACATTCTCTTCCTTCTTGAATCCTTGACATCAGCCCCCTTTACCCATCTACTGTACCCTCCAGGAACCCTTATTCTATTTGCTGTGTCTCTAGGTTCATCAGTCCTGGGTTTCAGATACAGAAAAACATATAACCAAAATTCAAGAGGGTTACCCCTAGTGATACCGCAACAAGGGTAAGGCAAGTGTATTACTGAGGGAATTTGTTTACATCCATGTACTGATTGAAGAGATATATTTAAACATTTTGTTTCTCATAAACCTGTGCGTGCATCCTGGCCCAATAAGCCTTGAGGATGATATTCCTGCTCAGAGCAGCTAATGCACAGAAAGGACCATGTGGCCGGCTCTACTCTGAGGCACAACATCCCTCACTGACCCGTAGCCCTACAGGGGACAACACTGGAGACACAGTGTGAGAATTGTGCCCGATCTGACCCCACCACACCGAGACAAAACACTAAGGGCGTGAAACAGAATAGCAAACAGGGCAGAGCAAGGAAGTCCTGAGGGAGTAAGCAAAATAGACTTTTGGACCAGGGTGTGGCAGCCCATCTGACTCCGGTAAACACTCCTAAAAGTCAACAAACAGACCTTTTTACAGGCTTTCCCTTTTTTTGTCATTGGCTTTTTGTTGTTGTTTTATTTTCTTCTATTGCTTTGTTTTGCTCTGTCTTGTTTTTGTGCATATTATTATCTCTGCAGGTCTATCTAGATAAGATAGACTGCAGAAACAATCTGGAGAAAACAACTGGACCGAGGGTTCCAGGACATGGGAGAGGGGGAGGTGGGTGAAAGGAAGTGATGTTAACAAACCCAGGGACAAGGGAACAACAAGTGATCAAAAATCAGTGGCGAGGAGGGTGTAAGAGGCTTGGTAGGGCTTGATCAAGGGCAATGTAACCAAGAGGAATTACTGAAACCCAAATGAAGATTGAGCATGATACTGGGACAAGAGGAACGTAAAAGGAAATAGAAGGAAGAATTAGGAGGCAAAGGGCATTGATAGAGGTCTAAATACAGGCATGTACATATGTAAATGTATTTATATATAATGATAGGGAAATAGATCTATGTGCATATATTTATTGGTTTAGTATTAAGGTAGCATATGGACATTGGGTCTCCACTCAAGTTCTCCCTCAATCCACATTTCTGCTTGAGTGCACAAAGGGGCATGAGTGTATGTCAACTCAATAGCAACTGGCAGGAAGAAACAACTCAACGGAGTTAGCAATGCAGCCTGGAACACTCTCAAGAAGTCGGGATTGGGGATTTCACTTCGAGTGTAGTGGCCGTAGCTGACACTGGAATAGTGGAGCAGTTCTTGAAGAGAAGGTATACTGATCAGGGCACCGTTCTGTAACTCTGACAATGGCCTCCGAAAGCCTTAGGGATAAAGTCCGTGATTGTCCAAAGGGTTTGCAAGCTCCTGACTATGTCTGTGTTGACTTTTTCTGTAAGCCATTCTCTCCACTTCATGCTCCTGCCATACTGGTCAGTTCTGATATCTCAGATGAACCATGCGATCTTGCCTTGGGGCCTTTGAACTTGTTTCCTCTGTCTGGAAAGCCAGTGATGCTAGCAGACAGTGACTGCTGCATAACAAACAACCACAAGATGTCAATGGCATACACCAAGTGTCCATTTCTTGGTCATGCCTTTGTAGGTTAGCTGGGATTCAGTTGATCTAGGTTGGGCTTCATGATGTGGGTTTGGTTCAGGTCTATTTCATATGATTCCCATCCGTTCTGAGGTCAGCCTCCTGGGACCTGAAGAATGGTCTTCTTAAAGTTGGGTATGAACTTCACCTTTCTACCCATGTGCTCATGGTTAAAGTGAATGATGTGGTCAAGCCTAACATCAGTGGGCGGATGAAATATGAAGATAAGCCTCAAAGCATTGCTACTAAGGTTCCATCCATACATGAATGGATTTACTTTTTAAAACATCATTTTATTGGAGGCTCATACAACTCTTATCACAAGCCATCCATCTATCCATTGTGTCAAGCACATTTGTACATTTGTTGCCATCATCATTCTCAAAACATTTGCTTTCTACTTGAGCCCTTGATATCAGCTCATTTTATTCCTCCCTTCTCGGCCCCCATGATAATTTATAAATTATTATTATTTTGCCATGTCTTACACTGTCTGACATCTCCCTTCACCCACTTTTCTGTTGTCCATCCCCCAGGGAGGAGGTTATATGTAGATCCTTATAATCAGTTCCCCCTTTCTATCCCGACTTCTTGCATTGCTAACTCCGTTGAGTTGTTTCTTCCTGCCAGTTGCTATTGAGTTGACGTACACTCATGCCCCTTTGTGCACTCAAGTAGAACTGTGGATCCAAAGGTTTGCAAAGGCTGATTTTTCAGAAGTAGATCTCCAGGACTTTCTTTTGAGGCACCTCTGGGTGACCCTCCAGCCATTCAATTAGCAATAGAGTGCATGAACTGTTGGCACTACTACCCAGGCACTCCCTGAATTCACCACTCCAAGGTGTCTCTGGATGGATTTGAACCTCCAACCTTTGGGCTAGTAAACCAATGCTTAATTGTGTTGCCCAGGAGCCTCTTGTGTCTTCCTACATGGCCAAAATTCATCACATTCAATTCCACTGACGCCATGCCAGGTGCTGTGGATTTGATTAGACACAGTCTCAGGTCACAAGGAACTCCTGATAGACAAAAATAAACACCAGCCATAAGACATTAAAAATCGTGCTTGCTTCTTGGATGTGCCCTTTCTCCTTTGGTATCTCCTATGCCCACATGTGACTTCCTGGTAATTGTTTCTTCTGGGACCAAGTCAAAAAACGCACACCTTGTCTTAAGAAACTCCTAGGACTACTCAGACTTAATCATGACCTCCATGACGTATACCTAGGTCTGTTATTGCTATCAGGTTGGCTGTAACTCTATCGTTATGTGTTTAATAAGTATTAAGGTGGGGCACTTGGGTTTATCGCTGTAAACAAGGGGTTAACGAGCATTTCCTCTTAGCTCGGAGGTATCAGAGGACTGCATGGGTCCTGGAAGTACTGGTTCCGTCTTTCCCATCCTGTAAAAGCGCCTCAAGAAAGCTGTGAGGGAAAGCTGGCTCTCTTGTGGCCCTGGGGCACTGAATACACGGTGGTGTTACCCAAGTTACAAAGGAAGTGGAGAGGGTTATGTTGTTTGTGTTATGATAAGTCAAGGAAAGAAAGGCCAGGCAGGAATCAGACAAAGCCCATTGCACAACTTGAAGAAAGTAATCCATGTCCCGGAATTGTACACGTTGAAACCGGTGCGTCGTTTGCAGTTTCTGTCTTCACCACCATAACAAAATACAACAGAACAAAACAAACGGAGTGTTCTGACAACAAGCCCAACACTAGTATTCTCCTAACCAAAGTGAAAAGTAGCGTCGCCCTTCTGATCCAGCCTCCATGCTGTAAAGAGCCTGTCCTTGCGATGGAAAATAACAATGCCACACAGACTCCGTTTGCTCTCTTTCAGCTGGTATTAAGAAATGTCATCCTTATCTCCTCCCAATTGTAAAATTAGTCACCCTGAACAACACTGTGCTTTTCAAAAGAACAAATGAAAAGGCCTGTCTCCGGCCCTTCTCTCTCGAGTTCATCGGCTCCTCTGTGGCGAGGAGGAGGCAGATGCAGGGGCAGGGAAAAATTGCTGTTCCTCTGTGCGTTCACACATCGCTGCCCGGGCAGCCACCAGGCAGGCGCTGGCTTGGAGCCAGGCTCACCCCTGCCAGATGTCAGCGGGCACTGAAGGGAAAAAAGAGCACACACACAAGGCAGATTTTGAGCACATAAAGTCAAGGGGAAATATTCTTTTCTTGTATTCACAGAGATTTGGGACATTTGGGGGATAGTCCTAAAGCAGCCATCAAGGTATTTGTTGGACTCGGTATCATTTCGGTGGCATTTCAGAGGGGCATTTCACTGGGCTTTAAGCAGTTTTCAGGTCATGCCAGCCATTCTTGTTACAGCTTGCAGACCAGTTGGCTCTCAATTAGTTGTCTTATTAAGAGGATTCACAGGGCTACTTATTATTAGCGTATATTATTTTTCTCAATGCTTCAGACACTTGGGCATGTATTTTACTGTTGCTATAGGAACCCTGGTCTGTAATAAGCAGCTCTTGTCGTTCTGACAATTAGGCTTATATAAAAGAATATTTTAATGGGGTGAAGAGTTAGGAGGGCCCAGTCAGAGATCTGGCCAAAGAAGAACCCTATTCTCCCAGTGGGAACATCATTCGCTTAAACTATCCTTTGCTACAATCACCTTCTTTGACAACTACTGACTGTTCATGCGTCAGGCTTCACTAAGTGCAGTTCTGTGGTTTTCCATAAAGATTGGAGGTTTGCTTATTTCTCAGAAACTGATATTCCACCCAGCCCAGTCTCCCTCTCACTCCTGGGTTGCTCTGCTGGGCGTAAGAAGACGCAATTTCACCTTGTGGTGAATCAGCAGACGTCTGGGCTTCCCTTTAAGCTTCACAGACCAGACAATAGAGGTTCTTTTTTCATCACGCAAGAAAAAAAAACAATTCAGTCTTTCTACATTATAGTTCATTTGGATGCCATAAGTCTTGTTTTTCTTATACATACTGCCTAGAAAAATATTTTGAAGGGATAACTTGTCCATGTCGTTTTAATAATTGGTGGCCCACGGCATAGCATAAACATCAAGAGGTGCAAGAGATGCACAGTGAAATACAAGTCTTTTGTCTAACCCTATCCCCAGGTGGCAACCATTGTTTCCAGTTTCCTTTGTACCCTTCCAGAGATGTTCTCGGCAGTGGAGCACACACAGGCACACGCTCACAGTCACACATCTAGGTACACATAATAATTATTATATGACACCTTGCTTTTTTTTCTCCTACCTAATGCCTAAAATAGGGTACTATTTTATTTCATAACACAAACAGCTGCCTGATTCATTTTATATAACAACCAAGTCTGGAGAGCGAGGGATATTGCATGGGGGACCTGGTACTTCCAAGGGCAGCGCCACCAAGTCTTTGCCCATGGGAGTCTACCTGTGAGCAGAACAGGCAGGCACCTGTGGAAGAACCAACTGTCTAGGAGACCAGGGCTGCGATTTAGTGAGGTGGCAGCACAAAGACAGAGCCAGATTTTGCTCCGGGGGGTCCCAGAGGGTCCGTAGGCAAGAGAATTGAAGGGCTTCTCGAAGGCTTAGCTAGGGTACTCTGACAGAAAAGGAAGGCGAGTTCATTCCAGGTAGAGGGAACAATAAGTGCCAAGTCCTTTATAAGAGAGCTGGTACTTTAGGGAACTGAAAGTGGTTTGTTATGACTAGAAAACAGGGTGGGTGTGCATGTGTGTGCGCATGTGTGTGCTTGCTCTCTCACAAGACGAGTGGCTCTCAAAATTTTTTACCACAGTTGATAGTTAAGAAATACATTTTTTTTTTTTGGTTTTTCTCCGGTACCCTAAGAAATATATTTTTTTATCACCACATGGTGTGTGTGTGTGTGTGTGTGTGTGTGTGTGTGTGTAAAACAGAAGCAACGGTTCACAACAATACACTCTGATGTTTTTTATGAACTTTTTTTCTTTAGCACACTTTATTATTTTGGGACATTTTCTTGTCGTTTAGGTGAACGTTTACATAATGGATTAGTTTTCCAATCCATAATTCACACACTGTTGTATGACATTGGTTGCAATCCCCACACTGGGTCAACACTCTCATTTCCTCTCTGGATCCTGTTTATTCATTTTTCATTGCTAGCCATGGCATTGATTGCGCAGACCATGAACAAGGGTAATTGCAGGTTGGAAATTTTTAGATGATGTAGTGATTAAGGACTTCTGTAGCCTACCCTATTATTGCCTTGATTTATCTGATCATACCCAAACTCTCAAAATTCACTGCCATCCAGTTGACGCCAACTCATAGTAGCCCTGTAGAACAGGGTAGCATTGTGAGTTCCCAAGACTGTAACTGTCTACGGGAGTAGAAAGCCTTGTATTTCTCTTGTGGAGTGGCTGATGGTTTCAAACTGCAAACCTTGTGGATCACAGCCCAACTCGTAACCTCTGTGCCAGTAGGGCTCCTACTTAGATGACCAGAGCCACTTTTAATTCAGCATAGGTTGTCAGGAGGCAAGAAACTCATTACCACATTCATTCCTAGATATTTGTTCCATATGGACAGTGTCTTGGATACTGTGCTACAGACTAGAGACACAGTGGCAAAGGCGGGGTGGGGGTGGGGGGGAAATAGCCCCTAGCCCTGAGGAACTAAAATTTGGTTTTACAGATGAATTATTTGCTGCAATATTTTAAAAGGTATATTTTAAAAAAGTAAAGCATGCATATTGTTGAAAAAAATCCAAATGACATAGACAGAATATAACAAAGTGGTGAAAAACTAAACTAACTATATAAAATGAATCCTCTGTACATAAAATAAAATCCTCTGTACTCGTTTCCTTAAGGTAGAAGGACTGAGTTTCTGGCTGATTGGAATTCTGACCCCTTGAAAAGTGTTTTGCAAGCACGTTGCCCAGAACCGGCTGGAAATAGCCAGTTTATTCAAGATCCTGATTCCTAAGAGTTGAGAATCAGGCCATGAAACGTTGGTGCCCTATCTTGATAAGACCATTCTGTGATATTCTACCAAGCAGCTAGCCAGTTGGCCCCCAGTATCTTAACTGTAATGAGCAAGCTTTCAGATGACTGAGGAAACTGGACAATGCTATTGTGGCTAGGATGACATAATCTTTTTTTTTCCTTCTTGGTTTTCTTTTCCCAATTCTCCAAAACTACCCAGTGATTAGACTGTTTCCTAGATTCATGTATGTACTTCTGCTTCCGTTTAGTTGTATAAGATTGGATTCCTGAAGCTTTGAAAGGGTTTGCTAAAGAGGAAATGAGATGAGGAAGTTTAATATGATCACACACTGGGGCAGAAGATTTTGATCTGAGTCATTCAATAGATATCCCCAGAAATCTGCAGAGTGTAAGGTTCTGTGTAGGAAGTCTGGGGCCCCTCATAGCTGAACAAAGTTCTGCCCCCTCCTGAACAATTGGTGGAACAATGCAAGCCTCCTCCAGAGTTCTCCCAGTCACAGAGCCCTTTACAGGCATTGTTCTCACCCAGGTTCAGGCACAAGAGACTAGATTTACGATCCTTATTTAGCTGGAAAGAAGTTTGGAGACAATGAAAAGAGGATTTAGTCACTCCTACAGTTGTTATGTTATGTTCAGGGAAATGTTGCGTTTGACTTTATTTATGAGTGGTTTTATATTTCCAGTATATTTTGTTCCCGATCTATTTATAAAATGTTTCTGAGTTTGTTCCTCATTCTTTGGCCACTTCCTGATTAAAAAAAAACATCTTTTGCTGTCAGTCTAGAGCTTTGTTTCTACTTAAAGGATATAAATTACTTTCTTCTCTATTACTCATGTGCTATTCAAGGCCAAAGTAATTCACTACATTATTTGTTGAAAATGGTCTGTGAATGCCTCAAGATTAGAAACTGAATGTAAGTGATCTTTCCTTTATCCTCCCAACAGTAACTAGTATGTGCATAGAAATCCAATTTAAAGCAAGTAACTTTTCCCCAATCCCAACTATGTGGACAGTCGCCCCTCCCCACAGAAGAATTTACTTCAGAGGACAGCACTGAAGCTGCAGCTCAGTGAGAGGGACATGTCTGATCAGAGCACACGGGAGAAAATGAAGGGGCAGGAAGAGAGAGTGGATGGAGCACATCCTGGCCCACCAAGCCTTGAGGACGATATCCCTGCTCAGAGCAGCCAATGTACAGAGAGGACCATATGGCCGGTCCCATACCAGACATAACATCCCTCACTGACCCATAACCCTACAGGGGACAACACTGGAGAAAGTGTGGGGATTGTGCCTCATTTGACACCACCACACCGAGGCAAAACACTAAGGACGTGCAACAGAACAGCAAGGGGAGCAGAGGAAGGAAGTCCAGAGAGAATACTGAAAATAGACTTTGAGGCCAAGGCATGGCACCCCATCAGACTCCACTGGAAAACACTCTTAAAGGTCAACAAACAGACTTTGAACTGTTTACAGGCTTTTCTTTTTTTGTTGTTGTCATGTTTTTTGTTGTTGTTTTGCTTTCTTTTGATGCTTTGTTTTGCTCTGTCTTGTTTTTGTGCATATTATTATCTCTGCAGGTCTATCTAGATAAGTGGAATAATGAATCTGGAGGGGAAAACAAGAGGACCAAGGATTCCGGGGGAACATGGGAGAGGGAGAGGTGGGTGAAAGGAAGTGGTGTTAACAAACCCAGGGACAAGGGAACAACAAGTGATCCAAAATCAGTGGTGTGATGGGGGTGTAGGAGGCCTGGTAGGGCTTGATCAAGGGCAATGTAACCAAGAGGAATTACTGAAACCCAAATGAAGATTGAGCATGATAGTAGGCCAAGAGGAAAGTAAAAGGAAATAAAGGAAGGAATTAAGAGGCAAAGGGCATTGATAGAGGTCTAAATGCAGGCATGTACATATGTAAATGTATTTATATATAATGATGTGGAAATAGATCTATGTGCCAATATATTTATTGGTTTAGTATTAAGGTAGCAGATGGACATTGGGCCTCCACTCAAGTTCTCCCTCAATGCAAGAATACTTTGTTCTATTAAACTGGCATTCCATGATGTTCACCTTCCTGACACAATCACTGAAGACAAATGGGAGTATAAGCAAATGTGGTGAAGAAAGCTGATGGTGCCCGGCTACCGAAAGATATAGCATCTGGTGTTTTAAAGGCTTGAAGGTAAACAAGTGGCCATCTAGCTGAGAAGCAACAAAGCCCACATGGAAGAACCACACCAGCCTGTGTGATCACGAGGCATCGATGGGATCAGGTATCAGGCATCAAAGACCAAAAAATCATATAATTGTGAATGAGGGGGCAGTGCAGAGTGGGGACCCAATGGCCATCTGTAGGCAACTGGACATCCCCTTACAGAATGGTCGTGGAGAGGAGATGAGCCAGTCCAAGGTACAGTGTAGCAATGATGAAACATACAACTTTCCTCAACTCTTAAATGCTTTCTCCCCGCGACACACACTATCATGATCCCAATTCTACTTTACAAATCCGGCTAGACCAGAAGGTGTACACTGGTACAGATAGGAACTGGAAACACAGGGCATCCAGGACAGATGAACCCTTCAGGACCAGTGGTGAGAGTGGCGATACTGGGAGGGTGGAGGGATGGTGGGGTAGAAAGGTGGAACCGATTACAAGGATCTACATATAACCCTCTTCCTGGGGGGTGGACAACAGAAAAGTGAGTGAAGGGAGACATCGGAGAGTGTAAGACATGACAAAATAATAATAATTTATAAATTATCAAGGGTTCCTGAGGGAGATGGGAGTGGGGAAGGAGGGGAAAAAATGAAGAGCTGATACCAGGGCTCAAGTAGAAAGCAAATGTTTTGAGGATGATGATGGCACAAATGTGCTTGACACAATGGATGGATCTATCAATTGTTACAAGAGTTATACGAGCCCCCAATAAAATGATTTTTTTTTTAAAGGCAAGTAACTTTTATTGAGCACCTACTCTGCAGACTGAGACCCTGCATTCCAACTTCTTATCTATCTGGTTGGGAGAGATGGTCAAAACACAGTTATTTAGAACTAGCAGAATCAATAAGGTACCATCAGGATTTATAGATAATTTATTAGGGTGAGCTATGGGAAGGGTGTCATTTGATTTAGGGCTCAGTAAGGATTGTACAGAAATAAATAAGGTTTAAATTGGACCTGGGATGATGGTTAGGATTTCAACATTCACCTAACAATGTAAGGCACCTATTATGCCAGACACAAAGCATGTGCCCTTGTGGAGCTCAGAGACAAAGGAGAGGTAAGTTGCAGATTCATGGCACAGTTTGGGATTGGGCAAGTAAGAGGAAGCAGCTCATGCCAGCTTAAGCAAAAGAAGCACTTAAATGACTCATAACTGGGATCTCAAGAGAAAGGAGATTGCTTCCGGAACAAGTGAATCTGGAGCCCCAAATAATGTGATCCCACTTATGGTCTCCTTTTCTCCTTCCCAGTTGAGGTCATTCTGTTTTTATCTAGTTTTGTGTGGAATCACCACACTGTTTTCCACAGTGGCTGCAGTACCACTTTGCTGAGCATCTTTTCATGTGTTTGGTGGCCATTGGAATGCCTGTTAGATTTCTCAGGTGGAAATACCTCCGTCCATGGCTTTGCACGAGAAAGAATTCATGCCGAAGCCTGGTTTGTGATCCACGTGGGTTTTTGTAAAGGATAGAAGAAGTTCCAGGTTTTGCACAGTCACCCTCAGGGCACTTCACACCCACGTGAAAACCTGAGGCCAGAGAAGCCGCAGCCCGCTGCGGAGAAGCAGCTGGAGAAGAGGACCGCGGGCCCTAGTTTGGACTTTTTCAGGGCCCCGGGCTGGGAGGCGTGGTCGACAGAGCTGGTTGACTCCATTGGCTGAATTAAGCTCACCTGGCCTAGACGGGTCCTCCCAAGTGTACTGGCTTCCTGTCTCAAAGGCCTGAATTTGTGCGTGCCCTCTAGCCTTGATCGGCTTCCAACGTCCTGTAAGGGGGAGGGAGGCCTTGGCCTGCTTTCTGCCTCTAGCTACTTAACATGTCCTCTCTGGTAAAATATTTATTCAAGTCCTTCGCCCATTTTATGATTTTTTTTTGGTGTTTTTTGTTAAGTTGTCAAAGTGTTATATACATTGGCTATTAACTTCTTGTCACATATATGTGGTTTCCAAAAATATTCTCCCAGTCATTAGTTTGTCTTTTCACTTTTGGGGGGGGGGGGCGGTACATTTTTTGATGAACAAAGGATTTTAATTTTTATGCTATCCCATTTGTTTATTTGTCTATTGATATTTGTGCTTTTGCTATTGTATTAGATAATCCATTGTTGAAAGTTAGAACTGATAGTGGTTGTCCCTCCTTGTTCTTCTAAGAACTTTATGGTTTCAGTTTGCACATTTAGAACCATAGGACACTTGGGCTTCTTCTATGATCACATAGACATGACCATAGTGGTTAGAAGTTACAGTGTGGAAAATGGCCACAGGCAACTTATGTTTTACATCATGTCGGCTGGTGAGCCCAAAGAAGACAAATCTGCCATGGGTTGTGTGCTCACAATTACAACCAGGGGGTCCTGGCAACCTATTTGGAGTTATACCAGATCCAAAATGAGAGAAGAGGGGCAATTCTCTACCTTGAAAAAGGGGCTTGTACTAAAGGAAGGAAGGAGGCATGGAGGAAGGGATGTTGGGCAGATGCTCACAACGGATGCTGCCCACA
Organism: Echinops telfairi; assembly: GCF_000313985.2. Taxonomy (NCBI): domain Eukaryota; kingdom Metazoa; phylum Chordata; class Mammalia; order Afrosoricida; family Tenrecidae; genus Echinops; species Echinops telfairi. The sequence continues at coordinate 44,047,546 of NW_022103896.1, read as the reverse complement.
CATGTAAACAAACAATGATAATGAAGTGTGATAAGGACTGTGGTAAAGATGTGTACTAGGAACGCTGATAAAGGAGTGACTTAGGTCATGGAGAGGGCCTTTCTGGGGAAGTAAAATAGCGTGAGCAATGGCAGACAGCAGGTAGACAAATAACAGAAATATTTGTAATACATCAAGTAGTTTGTCTTGACTCAGCACTGGCTAGATATTTTAAGAAGAGCATTTGGAGCAGAAGGACTGGAAATAGAGCTAATGCAATGTCTTGGGGCCAATAATAGATTGAATGATGCCCTTCCAAGAGATATGTCTACATATAATCCCGGAAACCTATGACTATTACTTTATTTGGAGGGGGGAAAATATATCTGTAGATGTCATTTTAAAATAAGGATCTTGAGAGGAGATAATCTTGTATTACCAGGTGGGAGCTAAATTCAGACAAGTGTCCCTTGAGAGATAGGGGGAAATTTGAGGCAGACCAAAATGAAGAGACACCCAGCAGAGAAGGCAATGTGAAGGCAGAGGCTGAGAATGGACGGAGGGGGTCAGAAGCCAAGAAATGCCAACAGTTACCAGACCCGTTAAGAGACAAGGAAAGATTCTCCCCTA
>NW_022103896.1:44030351-44043477 GCF_000313985.2 Echinops telfairi | reverse complement strand
CTTATCTGTATCGGTGTACAGGCTTTGGTTTAGCCCGAAGGGGAAGGCAAGACTGGGGTCATGACAGTGGGAGGTGAGGAAGCCTCAAGGAACCAGAGGAATATTGTTTCCTTGGTGCCATACTGTGCGAGCATTACTTCCACCATTACTTGGTAACTTTCAGAACTCGAAGGAGCCCTGGTAGCATAGTTGTTACAAGTTGGGCTGTGGATGGCAAGGTCAGCAGTTCAAAACCATCAGCCACTTTGGGTGAAAGATGGGGCTTTCTATTCCCATTGAGAGCTACAGTCTGGGAAACTCACAGGAACAATTCTACCTGTTCTTATAGGGCACTATGAGTTAGAATCGACTTGCTGGCAGTGAGTTTGGTTTTTGGTTTAGAATTCTGTGTTTCTCAGAATAGGACTGATGATAAGAGCCTTCTTTCTTCTATTGTGCCTTTAAGTTCTTGACCTAATTGCAATGGAAACACTAAACCTGATGCTATTAGTGACCCTACAGGATAGAGCCAAGCTGCCCTGTAGGGATGCTAAGGCTGTAAGGTTGCATCTTTTATACAGCAGCAGGTGCATTCAAACTTCCACTTCTTCACTTAGCAGCTGAGTGCTTAACCACTGCCCCACTGGCTCTTGAGTGATGAACCAGCAGGACAGATGGGAGAATTCAGACTTGAACTCTGTCTTGACTTGGTTTCCTTTATATCAGCCCCCACTTCCAACCCTATTTATTTTTAAATGCTACGGATTTTAATTGTGACTCTCCAAAATATGAACTGTGGATCCTAACTCCTATATCTGTGCTTGGTTTTCTTTGTTAATGAGGCAAAATCAGTATAAAGTATGTTTTTAATCAATCTCTTTTAAGATGTAAAAGAGATTAAACCAGCAGAGATGTCAAGAAGCAGGGCACTCTCCAAGGAGCCAAGGAATAGACGTTAAAGAGACAAGGACCTTCTTTCTGAGCCAATAGAGAAAGCCTTCCTCTGCCCTGGTTTAGGACTTCTAACTTGTAAACTGTGGGAAAATGAATTTCTGTTTGTTAAAGCCCCCCACTTGTGGTATTTCTGCTATTGCAGCGCTACAGAACAAAGACAGTCAGATGACACTGTCTTTCTACTGATGCCAAAGAACAATGTTTCCACCCCAACTAGATAACTGGCTTCCTATTTCAGTCTGTTAAACAGTACCAAACTGGCTGTCTCCAACACTCTGTAATGAATTTGCTGACATAACACTGCATACTTACCAAGGAGACAATGCCATTTCAGGAACTCGGCAGACAATTAAAGGAGTTCCTTTTGAAGATATTTATATTTCAAACGATGGCCTCTCTTGACCCACCACCTAAAGTTAACCTTCCCTTCTGACTCATGAGGGCTGACTTCCCTATTGTTGAGTCATCACTCTGCATGCAGACATCTCAAGAGGACCTGCCTTTCAGAGACACGGTCAGTCTACTCTTACTGCAGCACCCAGGCAATGGCTCAAATGTGAGAACAGTCATGAGGATGGCACAGGACTGGGCGGCGTGCACAGGGAGCCCACTCAGTGGCACCCAACCACAATAAGGCCCAGGGTATCTGAGCACCTTTGTTCACTATGCACGATACTCTCCTGGAGTCACGCTCACAACATCACACAAAGGTTTGTTTCTTGGATTAAAAAAAATATTTCTATAAGTTTACCAAGATAGGCTAGCGACTTCAAACTGAGAGAGATGGAACTATTATATATCTTAAATGTGCATTAAAATGTTGGAATAATAAGACGGCAAGATTCTTTGGATTACCTAAAATCAAACATAGAGCTTAAAATAGATAGGAGGCTTGTACACCAGACCTTTCTTCTTCTTTTTTTTTTTAACATTTTATTAGGGGCTCATACAACTGTTACCCCAATCCATACACACATCAATTGTGTAAAGCGCATTTGTACATCGTTTCTCAAAACATTTTCTCTCCATTTAAACCCCCGACATTAGGTCCTCATTTTTCCCCTCCCTCCCCGCTCCCCCCTCCCTCATGAGCCCTTGATAGTTTATAAATGGGTATTTTGTCATATCTTGCCCTGTCCGACGTCTCCCTTCATCCACTTTTCGGTTGTCTGTCCCCCAGGGAGGAGGTCACACACAGTTCCATGTAATCAGTTCCCTCTTTCCTACCCATTCTCCTTTTACCCTCCCTGTTTCGCCACTCACACCACTGGTCCTGTAGGGCTCATCTGTCCTGGATTCCCTGTATTTTCATTTCCTATCTGTACCAGTGTACCTCCTCTGGTCTAGCCAGACTTGCAAGATCGAATTCGAGTCATGGTAGTGGGAGCGGGGAGGAAACATTTAGGAACTAGAGGAAAGTTGTATGTCTCATCATTGTTACATCGCACCCTGACTGGCTCAAGCTAAATTATTCACATAACTCAGGTATCCATTAACAAGTGAATGGATAAATAAAATGTAATATATCTATACAATGGAATATGATTCAGTCTTAAAAAGGAACAATGTTTGGATACGTGTCACAACATGGATAAATCCTGAAAGTATTTTGTCAACGATGAGTGAAGTGAACCAGACATAAAGGGGCAAATATTGTATTTGTCACTTACATGAATTATCTGTTGATCTTGTGTTCTATTGAGTTGATTCTGACATGTAGCCACCCTATCCAACTGAGCAGAACTGCCGCAAAGGTTTCCTACACTGTCATCTGTACAGGAGCAAATTGTCATGTCATTTCTCCCAGGAAGCTGTTGGTTTGAAGCCACGACTTTTCTGAAATATCTAGAACAGACCAATTCGTAGAAACAGAACATAGATTAGCAGTTACCAAAGGCTTGTGGAGGAAGAGGGAGAGGTGTGCTATTGCTTCATGGATATAGAATTGCTGTTTTGGTTGATAAAAATATTCTGGAAAAGGATAGTGGTGATGGTTGCACCACATTGTATATGTAACTAATGTCAATGAAATATGCATTTAAAATGAGCAAAATGGCAAATGTTAGGTTTTATCATGATATGTATCTTTTTTATATATCTTAAGTATGCATCACGCTTGTATTTGAAACATACAGCTTATTCTTATCTACAACTCCAGATTTCTTAGATCTTGGGTTATTGGTCATGTAGAAAGATGTTCCCACGCCCTCATTGAAACCTTTGCACTCTGACCAAATATTTTCAGAGTTTTTCAGAGGCTGAAGAGACTCAGGCTGGCGCCATTATTTTTGAGGTACCAGTGATTAAAAAATTTAACAATGCTACAATAAGGTTTTAAAAAGTGTGCTGTTTTGAATATTCATATTTTATCATGGTAATGTCTTTAACATAAAGATCAACTGTGCTAATGAGAAAGTAACTAAAAGACCCAGTTTTAAGAGTTTTTAAAATTCATAGAATACCAAAAGTGATGCATTTTATTGATGGGTCTCAATTTTAAATTTGGATGAGAGAGTCTTCTTACAGCCTTGTTGGAACATCTCTGTATAATCTACCTTGAAGGTGATGTTAGAAGCATCAATTCATAAGTTGAGGGCCCATGAGAGCTGGTCTTCCCACCCAGCCCACCCTGCTTCCTCTTACCCAATCCTTAACTTCATCACAAACTCTGACTATTTAGCTAATAACTGGGAACGTATGTTGTCATTTAGTAATACATCATGGGAGACAAATGACCAGGCCATGGGAAGAGCACGTTTGAGGTCTCCGTCTAAAGTGAAGAAGGCTGAGACCCGAGGCACGGGAGACTGGCACAGAGAGCAAAGGAGCAGAGCCTCAACCAGAGACCAAGACATGAAGGCCATCTTTCTGGTCCACAGAGGCAGAGGCCAGGAGACCAAATAGCCAATGAGCTAAAGACCCCATCAAGATTTGCTTGGCTGCTGGTTTAGGAGGTATTTTTGTGGACCAATGACTATCTCATTACTGCTTACTGATCCTGACTTGGTAGCCCATTCACTACCCTAATTGTTGCTGCTAGGTGCCATCAAGTAGGTTCCAACTCATAGTGACCCTTTGTACTACAGAAGGCAATGCTGCCAGGCCCTGCGCCATCCTCGCCATTGTTCTTATGTCTGAGCCCAAGGTGCCAGCCAATCCATCTTGTTGAGGACCTTCCTCTTTTTCGCTGCCCCTCTAGGAAGAAGGAGCTCGCTGTCCACTTTTGAGGAATGAGTTGCTCAAAACTGTATGCATAGCATAGAAACTTCTCTCATGAACCCTCCCTTAATTGTGAGAAGGAAAGGGGAAAAAAGAAAAACTTAGTAATCTTAGCTTTGATAAGGGCAAGAAAGGGCAAATTCTAAGGTTCCCAACTGCTGAAGCCTAGGTTTTTCTAAAATAATTTTTTATAAATGCCACTTTGATATGTCATGTTTAGATCATAAGGCCTTTACAAAGGAACTCTATTTCTATTAATATATACTAAACTATGACTCAAAAGAACAACTGGTATTGATGGGTATTACCCATTTATATATTCTCCTCTCCAATATAAACTGAAAGAGGACTTTCCCAATTATGATATGGACTATACTAACATTTATACAGGTCTATCTATTGATATGGAAATATCATGAAATGCATGTTTTCGAACAAAGACAGCATTACCACTAGCCAACATAAACTGCATACAGATTGATGTAAATGTTCTTTATTCAAATGATTTTTTATTCCATCTTCATTTTAGTAGCCTAGAAGAGAAACTCAAACATATTGGTGCAATTTATAGCTGAAACCACCCTTTTGTGTAGTCCTTTGGCTGTCCCGGGCTGTTGATAGGAACCAGATATAGCTGGGCTGAGAGCATTAGCGTTGCAAACTACTGGGTCAGTGGGTCAGAGGAGAGATGGTGAAGGTACCACCAGAGACCCTCAAAGTAGCAACAGGGAAAATGTTTGGAAGCCTGAATCTTCTTAAGAGGTTGAAAAATCTCACGATAACTTTCTCAGCTCCCGGCCAGCTCAGAAGAAAGTGAAGTAATGAAGGTTCAGTAGTCTGGGGAGGAAGCGAAGTGGAGTGCTCCTTTTTATAAAAAGAGTAAGAGCCACAGGTGAAGATGTAATTTCAGCAGAGATTGCAAAAGAGGGCAGAGAAAGGAGTGTCCAGAGAAGAAAGAAAATGGACAAACATATTCCCCTCTTGAGCCCACAGGAAAACCATTTCAAATGTCAATTTTCCCCTCTGTTTATTTTGTAAAACTAAAGGGAATTTAGAATTGTTCACTAAGACAAAGCCAGACACAATAGCTATGTTTTAATGCTTCTTGTAAAGTTAAGCATTTTTAAAAGTCATTTCTTTTCTCTTAACAAAACACCCCCTACTGCCCATAGACAAAGGGGCTTGTAAAGGCTTGTGGGAAAATTCCATTATATTTATTTATAATTCCATTTTAATGTGAACTATTTGAAAGGCCCCTCATGCCCTGCATTGGATTGGTATAATTGGAAATTCTGCAGCACACACATGGGAATGGCCCTAGGTGAGCAGGGTGGCTTTTCTGCAAAAGAAAAATATTTGTATCTGTAGGAACCCTCACTGGTGAGCTGAAAGGGTTTATAGAAAAAATTCAGTCAAATAAAAAAAAAAGAATTCAAGTTTATATCGAAGACCTAGTAGACTTTTATTCAAATGACTTCGTTGCTAGCTTATGTAGTTGGGTGTAGGGGACACCCAACTACATAGGTAAAGTATTTCTGAGTAATACAAACATCTTATAATCATTTTGAACTTTTATTTCTTTCAATATTATATTGTGGTTTAGGAGAAAATTTGTGAAGCTTATTAATTTTCCACTTAACAATGTATACACAGTTTGTCACATGACGTTAGTTGCAATCTCCTCAATGTACAGCAGCACTCTTCCCATTTCCTCCCTGGGGTCTCCCCGCTCCCAGTCAACGTGTTTTCCTGTCAATTCCTACTCTCTGAACTTTATTTTGGGGCAATACTGGGCTTTTTCCGTCTCACTGGCTGGTTGTTCTGAGGCTCCCCTTCCTCCTGTGGGTGTTGTTGTTCACACCATGTCTGTTGTTTGGCTGAGAGATGATCTACAGCGTTGGGCTGAGCCCGAGCTCTGAGGGGTGTCCTGTCTGAAGGCCATGGTCTCAGAGTTTCCAGCAGTCAAAACTCTGCTTTTACTAAGACAGTGTCACTGTTGTTTTTAACCTACATTTATGTCTTGCTATTTGTTTGCTTTTGTCTCTGGAGGCCAAGGTTGCAGTTCAAGTGCTTTTGTGGACTACCTCTGGGCTCTGATGGGCTCTTTGAATTATGGTGTTGGCAAAGAATACTGAATATACTGGACTATATGTGACCTGCCGGAAGAACATATTTATTTTGGAAGAAGTACAACCAGAATATGCCTTAGGAGGGAGGATGGGGAGACTTTGTCTTATACCTTTTGAACACTATGGAGAGGGACCAGTCTCTCGAGAAGGACATAATATGTGGTAGAGGGTGAGGGAGAAAGAAGACCTTTAATGGATTGATACAGTGGCTGTAACAATGGGCTCAATGTTAGCAATGATTGTGAGACTGGCACAGCCCCTGGCAGTGTTTTATTCTGTTGTACCTAAAGTCCCCGGGGTCTGAGCTGAGTCAATGGCATTGGACAACAAGAGCATGGGCTGTGATGCAAAACAAGGGGTTTTGATCAGGATAAATGTCTAGATTCTCTCTAAAATTAGCAATCTGCTGCTCATAAAAGGCAAGATTTTTCAAGCAATATTTGTTCATGAGTGGGGTCCCCTCCCCGCAAGTCCTACTAACAAAATTAAAATGAGCAAATTCCCAAGGGAATTTGGAATTGTATACCAAGACAAAGCCAGTTATCCTCTAAAGTTAAACAGTTTATTGTGCTGCAAAGAACAAAGTAGCAACTATTGTTTTATTCTCTCCTCCATTCCACCCCCCACCCCAGCTTGAATTAAAATGAGAAATAGTTCCTTTCAGGGTCTTTTCCAAAAATAAACCAACAACACCTCATGCTGATCTCCAGCAGATTCAAATGAGATGTGTCTAGTTGTGCCAGCAGGGCCCTCCAGAAAGCAACACTGAGGTAAAATAGGGGAGGGGAAAGGTTTATTCTAGTGGGAGCTGTTGTGGAGTTGATTCCAACCCTTAGAGACCCTCTGCCTGTCAGAACAGAGCTGTGTTTCAGAGCAGATCACCAGGACTTTGTTCGGAGGTGCGTATAGGTAGTCTCAAACCTCCAAACTTCTAGTTAGCTTTTGGGTGTGTTAACCATTTGCCACATCCAGGGGCTCCTAGGAAAGATTTTGTGGAGTGTCAAGGCAAAAGGGAGAGAAGCAGGCTTGAGTAGAGGGAGCCATCAGACCTGGTGTGCAGGTGAAGCAGGAGGTCCGAACAAAGCCTGTGCATGAAAGGAGCCTCCCCGTCCCCAGCACCCACTTATGGTAGAAATGGTGAGGACTTGTCCACTGCCTGGCTCAATAATCTGGGAGGATCTCCCCTGAGAAGAACAGGACTTCGTCTCAAATGCTGAAGCAGATCTAGGAGGAGTTCTAAATTGGAAGCTGTCAACTGTTACAGAGTACAAGATACCCCCAAATCTCAAATATCGTTTAAGGAAAACATTTACCAAGTCTTATGCAGGACAAAGAGCAAGAGAAATCATTGGGTTAAGGGAGGACCATGAGGTCATAATGGCTTTTGGGGGTATACTGAGAATCGGGATATACTGAGGCTTAAATAGGACATGGGACAATGAAGGAAACTGTCACAGAAGTACTAGTGGTAGCAAGTTCATATATCACAGTCTCAAGTGGGACTACAGACATGGGAGTGGGTAATCACCAACTTTATATGGAAAGGAAGAAACCCAGGATAAACAGTACATTTTTTACAAACAAAAACAAAACACAAGTTCTTTCACTCCCCAATTTCAAAATTTATTCTACAACTACAGTAATCAAATCAGCATGGCACTGATACGATGATAGTTCTATAGACCAATGGATTCGAATGGAGAACCTAGAAATGCAATCAAACAGCTACGTAATACAATACTCATGATTATGCAATCGATTCTGACTCATAACAACCATATTGGGTAAAACTACCCATGAGGGCTTCTGAGCCTGTAAGTTTTTATGGGAATAGAAAACCTTATGGTTAGCAGCTAAATAAGTAACCACACCACCAGAGTTCACACTTGATTTTTGATAAAGAACTGCAACACACTAGGTGGGGGAAGAGATGATGGAGAACTCAATAAATGGTGCTGGAAAAATTGGGTATTACCTGCAAAAGAATGGAACAGAAACATATCTCATACCATGCACAAAAACAAAATCAAGATGAATTAAAGACCTAAATAGAAACTCTAGACCCCTAAGCCACCACTTGTCTGTCAGTTTGTCGTTCTGTGGTGGCTTATGTGTTGTTGTGATGCTGGAAGCTCTGTCACTGGGATTTCAAATGCCAGCAGGGTCACCCAAAGTGAGCAGGTTTCAGGCGAGCTTCCAGACCAAGAACAATGAAGAAGGATTCAGCTCCCCACTTTGGAGGAAGGAACCTCCGAAAACCTTATGCATACCTTAGAAACATTGTTAGATACTGAGGGCCTAATGAATGGAAACATAACATTGTCAGAGACGGTGCCGGAGGATGGAGGCTGGTCCCTGGGGGTGAGGGCATTGGAAATGTAACTGGGGAGGAGCTCTCAGGATTTCTCAGAGAGGAGTTAATCATGGAGACATAAAGTAAATCCTGTGGGAGTGGATCCTTCAGGATCTTCATTTGCTAATGAGGCTTGACTCAAGGTAAGGAGAAATAGCTGCAAACATGCTAAAGATCAGAACTTGGGGTGTGCAAATTATGAATATAGGAAAATTGGAAGTCCTCAAAATGAAAAGGAATGCATAAAGATTTATATCTTGGGAATTAGTGAGCTAAAATGACCTGGTTTGGCCATTTGAATCAGAAAATCATGTGATTTACTACACCATGAATGACAATCAAGTGGAGGGTGTGGCATTCATTGTCAAAATCAGTCATGAAGTACAATGCTGTCTGTGATAGGATTATATCTATCCGCCTTGAAGAAAATCCCGTCAATATAACTATTATTCATATGTATGCACCAACCACAAATATTAATATAAAGAAATTAAAGAATTCGACAAATGACTTTAGTCAGAAATTAATCAAACATGCGATCAAGATGCATTGATAGTGATTGGTGATTAAAATGAAAAAGTTGGAACCAAAGAGGAAGGAACAGTAGTTGGAAAATACGGTCTTGGTGATAGAAAGGAACCTGGAAATCTCATGATAGAATTTTGCAAAGGCAATGACATAGTCATAGCAAATATCTTTTTTCAATAATGCAAAAGGATAGAAATCAAATTGTGGGAAGAGATGATGGAGAACTCAGTATCAGCAGCTAAAATCAGGCCAGGGGCTGACTTTGGAACAGACCATCAATTGCTCATATGTAAGTTCAGGATAAAGCTGAAGGAAATTAAAATAAGTCCAAAAGAGCCAAAATACAGCGTTGAGTCTATCCCACATGAATTTTGAGAACAGCTCAAGAACAGATTTGATGTATTGAACACTAATGACAGAAAAACTGTCAAGTTGTGGGAGGACACCAAGAACATCATAAAGCAAAAGGCAAATAAGAAGACAGGAAAGAAAGAAAAGATGGAAGTGGATGTCAGAAGAGACACTGAAACTTACTCTTAATTGAAACTTACTCTTAATTGGAGAGTAGCTAAGGCAAATAGAAGAACAGATGAAGTCAAAGGGATGAATAGAAATTTACAAAGAGCAGCTAAAGAAGACAAAGCCATGTATTGTAATGAAAGGTGCAAAGACTTAGAATTAAAAAACCAAAATGGAAAAAACACACAGCATATCTTAAATGGAAAAAACTAAAGAAAAAATTCAAGAATTCTATAGGGTAAAATATTGAATGATACAGGCAGCATCAAAAGAAAATTGAAAGAATACACAGAGTCACTGTACCAAAAAGGACTAACAGGAAGGGGATGAGCTAGGGTGTGCCCATAGGAATGGGAAGGTCCAGGGGTATACATGTGACAAGATGGGCGGACCCTAGATTCATGATGGCAGCCTAACCTTGGTCATCCTTGGGCGGGTTTGACCTCTCTCTGGTGTCTCCCACAAAGAAACAGACAACTACTATCCTTATCAGAAGGGAGTGGGCACTACTTGTTGTGGGATAAACAGTGGTGTCTGCTTTCTCCAGATGTCTGCTAGCTCTTAGGGAGAATGACCCCTAACCCATTCCTGATGACCTCCAAGTGTATAGTTATTCTCAAGCAGCTAAGTCTGGCATATATTTGCGGGAGACAGCTTGAGAGAAATCCTTCTGTTTCCCACGGACAGCTACTTGGTCAACTGACTGGAAGAGATTTATATTTATACCCATTCCAAAAAAAGGTGACCCAATTGAATTCTCAAATTATAGAATAACATCACTGATATCACATGCAAGTACATTTTTGCTGAAGATCATCCAACAACAGTGGCAGTAGTATATCAACAGGGAACTGCCAAGAGGTTCTGGCCAGGTTCAGAAGAGGTCATGGAACAAATGATAACATTACTGATGTCAGATGGATCTTGGCAGAAAGCAGAGAATACCAGAAAGATGTGATAGTTTGGGTTGGCTAGAGGAAACAAATCCAGAGACATTCATATGTATATAAGAAAGAGCTTTATATTACAAGAGCAATTGAATTTTGAGAAAACATCCCAGTCCAGTCCAGATCAAGTCCATAAGTCCGTTATTAGCCCAAATGTCTGATACCAATCTAAAAATTCCTCTTCAGACTCAAGAAACACATGCAGTGACACTGAATGCAGGAAGATCACAGGACAGTGGGTGGAAAGTCTTGTGGCTCCAGTGGCTGTAGAAGCATCTCAGCACTGGCATAGGTCTCCAGGTGGCTCCTCCAGCTCCAGGTCTCTGGATGCATCAGCGTAATTCCATCAGGCTCGTTGTCAATCTGGCCTCCAGTGAGCTATTTATCTCCTTGATGCCTCCAAATGAGGTCATCAAGCTGCGACCCGATTGACAGGCTAGACTCCACTCCTTCACAAGTTGACACCAGATTATGTAACTACCACAGATGTCTACTTGTGTTTTAATGACTATGCCAAGTCATTTGACTGTGTGGATCATAGAACTATAAATAACCTTGAGAAGAATGATAATTCCAGAAAAATTCATTGTGCTCATTTGGAACTTGTATATGTATCAAGAGACAGTTGTGTGAACAGAACAAGGGAATACTTCATGGTTTAAAATCAGGAAAGGTGTGCATTAGGGTTGTATCCTCTCACCATATTTATTCAGTCTATATGCTGACAAAATAATCAGAGGAGTTGAATTATAAGAAGAGTGCGGCATCAGGTTTGGAGGAAGTCTTATTAACAATCTGCAATATGCAGAAGACACAACCTTGCTTGCTGATTATAAGGAGGATTTGAAACATTTGTTGATGAAGATCAAAGTATTGCAGTCAGTATGAATTGCAACTCAATGTAAAGAAGATGAAATCCTCACAACTGGACCAATAGGCAACATTATTATGACAAATGGAGAAAAGATTGACGTTATCATTGATTTTGTCTTGCTTGGATCCACGATCAATGCTCATAGAAGCATCACTCAAAAGATCAAAGGATGCATTGCATGTGGTAAATCTGTTACATAAGACCTCTTTAGAGTATTGAAAAGCGAGGATGTTACTTGGAAGACTAAGGTGTGCCTGACCCAAGTCCTAGTATTTTCAGTTGGCTCATATGCATGGTTAAGTTGGACATTGGATATAGAAGACTGAAGAAGAATCTATGCTTTTGAATTGAGGTGCTGGAGAAGAGTATTGAAAGTATCATGGACTGCTAAAAGGACAAACTGATCAGTCTTTGAAGAAGTATGAGTAGAGTACTCCTTGGAGGAAAATATGTGGAGATTTTGTCTTACATACTTTGGACATGTTGCCAGGAGAGACCAGTCCCTGGAGAAGGACATCATGTTTGGTAAAGTAGAGGTGCCTCAAAAAAGACAAAGGCCCTTAAAGAGTTGGGTTGACACCATGGCTGCAACAATGGGATCAAGCATAGAAACAATTGTGAGGATGGCACAAGACCAGGCAGTGTTTGTTCTGCTGTGATCCAGTCACTATAGGTCTGACCTGACTTGATGGCACCTAACAACTACACTATCATAAGGACCATCATTGAAAAAATAGGGACAAATTTAAAGGCCCTACAAGGCATGAATACACCATCAAATAAAATGAACAACATCCACACTACAGATGACAAAATTGAGTAGTAGAACCTTCTGAAAATGTGGCATCTGTGTGTATCCAAAGACTTCATCAAAAGAGTTACAAGATAACCCACAGATTGGGTTTTTTAAAAAAAGGCCACGATATAGCAGATAATTTCAAAAATCTTTAGAAAACTATAACACTTAATAAAGAAGATACAAATAATCCAATAAAAAATGGATGCAAGGCATAAATAAACAATGTATGAAAGGTGAGATCCGGGTGACCAATAAGCACATGAAGAAATGCTAGTGTTCATTAGCTGTAAGAGAAATACAAATGAAAACAGTAATGAAATACCACTTCATACTGATACTATTAGCAAAAAAATTTTTTTAATATAAAATAATGCTAGAGAGGATGTGGAGATAGTGGAATGCTCATACATTGCTGGTAGGATTACAGAATTGTACAAGTGCTTCCTTAAACAAATGCTAAAACAAGTGCCTTATGAATCTGCAATTTCTCTACTTGGTATGTACCCTAAAGAATTAAAGAGCAAAAACAGGAACAGATATAAGCACACCATATTTTTTGCAGTAATTTTTATAATAGCAAAAGAAGGAAACAATAAAAAACCCTGTCTGTGGAGGGATGGATAAGCAATGTCTAGTATATACACACGACAAAATATTATGTATGGTGGTAGTTACATAATTTCATGTCAACTTGAGGGTATTAAGAGTGAAGGGGTGACCCAGAACAAGCATATCAATGTGAACAAGGGGGAGGGCGGAGTGGAGATGCAAAGCCCATCTGTAGACAATTAGACATCCCCTTATATAAGGGTCACAAGGAAGAGA
>NW_022103896.1:44027507-44029890 GCF_000313985.2 Echinops telfairi | reverse complement strand
CTGATAACCAAGGACTCAGGTAGAAAGAAAATATTTTTTAAATGATGGCAACATATGTACAAATGTGCTCGACACAATGTATATATGTATGGATTGTCATAAGAGCTGTAAAGGCCCCCAATAAAATGATTTAAAATTTTGAAAGAAGAGTGAAGAGGTGCAGTTTAGCTTATCAATCAGGTTGAAGCTTGATTGGAGGGCGACTGAGATAAATAGCTTTCTGGAGACTGAACTCCCTCTTTCTCTGCTTCACCTTCCTACTGAAGAGACACACCTTGCACCCACCTGCCTTCTTGCATTTTGTATCATTTCATGTGACGGCATGGGTCTGAAGAGGGATTTACGGACTAATATCAGAGTTAGGGACTTGATCTGGACTGGGCTGAGATGTTTTCTCATATACAATCATTCTTTGATATATAGCTCTCTCTTGCACATCTAAAGTGTCTCTGAATTTGTTTCTCTCCTCAACCTGGCCTAACACGTGTATCCCTAGAAAATAATGATGAGCCTGTCAAACACCTCATGCATGACATGGACAAAATTGGAGGACATTATGTTCAACAAAGTTAGATAATCTCATAAAGATAAATATTTCATTATACCATTATTATAAAAGGAAAAAAATGGTTTTCACACTAAAGGAAAGACTTTGAAGAAGATGATAGGGGAAGGTGGAATGGAGGGTGGACAGAGAAGTGAGGAGGGAGGATGGGAAAAGAAAAAAAGGAAGCAGAACCATATACATGGACGTTATGTGTGCATGCGTGTGTGTGTGTGTGTGTGTGTGTGTGTGTGTGTGTGTGTACTGGGATACTGTCACTATTTTGAGGTGAAGGGCTGTGCAGCTCCATATAGTATGTTTTTCTTTATATTTCACCAAAAAAAGTGGAGGAAAAAAAAAGAAATGGGAAGGGAACCATGATTAAGACGCACATATTTGCTAGGCAGAAGAACTTACATGATACAGGACAGCGTTTTCTGACCAAGGCAATCTCCGGATCCTGACGATGCACCCCAGGAAGGCACCCTCGATCAAGGACACAGTCAGGCTAGCCCCTTGGGGAGACTGCCCCACCCCGGACTGGCTAGGTGTGGGTAGTGGTAATCCACTTTCTGATGCACAATACCAGAGGGCAAGACTTCACATTGCTGGTGAGTGGTCAGAAGGAATGTAATGGAGGCTTAATCCACACGGGGCTGTGCAAATGGGTGTTGGGCTTTCATTGTTAGGTGCCATCCAGTGGGTTCTGACCCCTACCCATCCTAAGCCGACAAAGCAGAACCTTGCCCCGTCCTGCATCATCCTCGCAGTTACTCTTCTGCTTGAGCCCATTGTTGCAGCCAGTGTCAATCCAGCTCCTTGAGGACCTCCCTCTTTTTCGCTACCCCTCCCCTCTCCCAAGCCTGATGTCCTGCTCCAGGGACTGGTCTCTCCGACATGTCCAAAGTCCATGAGACGAAGTCTCCCCTGCTTGCCTCTAAGGAGCACTGTGGCTGCCCTGCTTTCAAGACACATTCCCCGCCCCAGGACAGCTTCATTTCACAGACGAGGACATGAACACTTGGGGACGGGCTCCAGCAGCAGCTCGGGCTCCTTCCCACTGGTCCGCACAAAGTGGGCCTCACTTGGACAGGGTGGCTGTGGGGGGTTAAGCTGGTGCTTCAGCCACACCCACGTGCCCTTCTCTTTGGCCACCTCCTCCTTCTGGTCGTTCTCCGTCACGCGCTTCAGGAAGCTGGCCGGCTCCATGCTCACGCTCATTCTCTGAGCGAGGCTTGTGCCCTAACTTGTTTGGTCACAACAATGCCGCCCACGTGCTGGGTCACGTTGTAGATGCGTCCGGTTTTGACGTAGTAACATTTGTGCAGCATCTCCGTCAGAACATTGCCCATGCCCTCTATGTCCACAATGTCACCTTTCTTGTAGATTTGTTGGTCCACACGTTCAGTATTCTTCACCAGCACCTTATCCTGCTGCAAACGTGGTGCTGAGGGTTTAAGTGCTCGTGTACAAACAACGCTGAATAAGGAAGACTGAAGAAGAATCGAGGCATTTGAGTTGTGATGCTGGCTACGAATACGGCTCGGATTTACAATTAGTGCTCATGGAAGCAGCAGTCAAGAGATCAAAAGACGTACTGCAGTGGGTGAATCTGCTGCACAGACCTCCTCAGAGGGGTGAACAGCAAGGCGGTTACTGTGAGGACTAAGGTGCGCCTGACCCAAGAAATGGTCCTTTTTTTCCAGCCATTTTACTAGGAGCTCATACAACTCTTATCGCAATCCATACATACATCAATTGTGTAACACACATCTGCACATCCATTTCTCTCGTCATTTTCAAAACATTTGCTCTCCACCGAAGCCCCTGCATCAGCTC
>NW_022103896.1:44016797-44026811 GCF_000313985.2 Echinops telfairi | reverse complement strand
CAGTTCTGGGGGACATGGGAGAGGGGGACATGGGAGGCAAGGTAATGGTGTTAACAAACCCAGGGAAAACGGAAAAACAAGTGATCCAAATCCCTGGTGAGGAGGGTGTAGGAGGCCTGGTAGGGCATGACCAACGGTATTGTAACTGAGAGGAAATACTGAAACCCTAATGAAGGCTGAACATGATAGTGGGACAAGAGGAAAGTAAAAGGAATAGAAGAAAGAGCTAGGAGGTAAAAGGCATTTATATAGATCTAAATAAAGGCATATATATATGTAAATATATATATGAGGAAGTAGAAATAGATCTATGTGCATATATGTATAGATTTAGTATTAAGGTAGCAGATGGACATTGGGCCTCCACTCAATTCAAGTGCTTCCTCAATTCAAGAGTACTTTGTTCTATTAAACTGACATTCCATGATGCTCACCTTCCCGACAATCACTGAAGACAAAGCGGGTGCATAGCAAATGTGGTGAAGAAAGCTGATGGTGCCCGGCTATCTAAAGATATAGTGTCTGGGGTCTTAAAGGCTTGAAGGTAAAGACAATGGTATTTTCAATAGCCTCATATGCAAGTTGGACACTGAATAAAGAAGAAAGAAGAAGAATTGGTGCATTTGAATTGTGCAGACAGCAACTGTGTCCATCCAACCCACCACCAATTCCATTCTTTCTGAGATTGTTACCCATCCCTCTCTTTTCACTTCACTGCCACTGTATCTATTCTGACTCACACTAACTCTTAGGACAGGGTAGACCTGCCTTTGTGGGTTTCTGAGGCTATAATTCTTTATGAGACTAGAAAGTCTTCTTTTTTTTCTCTTGAGGAGCAACTGGTCGCTTTGAACTGCTGACCTTGTGGTTAAAAGCCCAACTCGTAACCATTACACCTCCAGTGTTCTCTTCTCACTTCAAAGGAATGGTATTTATAGTTTGTGATCCAGATTTTAGATCACTCTCTGGTCACTCTTTAGACTATAGATATACACTGAGAATTTCTGGAGAGCTTCCTTTCTGTAATAATACAAAAAACCTTACAGACTTTAACAATTATGTCTGTATTATTGTTGTTGGGAAGTGTTGAGCCATGTGTAAGTCATAGTGACCCCGTGTGACGATAGTGATGGAAACAGATCATGAGGCCTTTCCTGTGGAGTCTCTGGGTAGGTTTGAACTTCCAACCTGAGGGCTTAACCATTATGCCCCCCCCCCCAAACCCTGAACCTTACCTACAAGGGGGCTTTATCTTTCGATTCCAATTTTCCACAAACATTTGGAAGCCCATCTAGGAGAGTCTATTTCCTTATTTACTACTTATTCATTGAACAAATATTGATTGCAAACTTCCTGTGCTCTAGACACTGTTTTAAAGGCTGTGTCCATAAAATTATATCCACATGTTGGGAAAACTCATATCCTGGTTAGGAGAAGACAGATATTGAACCAGTGAAAACAAATATGCCACAAGTGGTGGTACATGCTACCAAGCCAAATAAGGTAGCCCAGGAGAGAAAATTTAGAAAAATATAGGAACTACCATAGCCTGCTAGAAGCACTAGCAAATCTGTCTTGAAAGAAGTGTGGCCATAATGCTCCTTAGAAGGACGGCAAGACTTCTTCTCATGTACTTTGGACATGTGATCAGGAAGGGACCAGCCCCTGGCAAAGGACATCTGGTTAGATAGATGGTCAGCAGAAAAGAAGAAGATCCCCTCTCTGTGAGATGGATTGACACAGTGGCTACAACAGTGGGCTGAAACATAACAATTGTGAGGATGGTACAGGATCAGTCAGTGCTTCATTCTGTTGTGCATAAGGTTACTAAGGGTCAGAAGACTCAAAAGGCACCTAACCACAGCAACAGGAAAAAAAGAACAGGATAATGCGATTTTTGATGGGGGAATAAGAGGAGTTGGCATGTGAACTGGACAAACTCTAGCACAGGGGTGCTCATGCTTTTTCACCATGCAGGTTACTTATAAAATGATCAAGTCAAAATGATCTACCAACTACAAAAATGCAAAACATTTATTTTTATTTATTACATTTATTCATAGATACATTGAGAATTCTTTATATGTACAATATATGTCTATGTACCTTGCATAGCCGCGTGAGTTCATATTGCACCATACAATTAACTATGTACATTTTTTGCCATTACCTGAGTTTACGCTGATGACTTGCACTGAATGGAATGAGCCAGGGATGCATAGTCCGGACAGTAGCTGCTGACAGCCAGCCTCAAGCACACTTCCAAATGATCATCAGTCATGGTGGAACGGTATTTGGAATTAATGATCTTTATGTGGGAAAAGGCTGACTCACATAAATAAGTAGAGCCGGATAATGCAGTCAAGGAGGTAGCACATTTTCTCATGTTTGGGTACTTTCCCTCTGCGAGTAAGTTCCAGAACTGTTCCTGCACTCTGGAAGTCAGCTGAATGTCGGCTTGTAGTGTCAAAATCTCCCATTCCATATGAAAGTGATATGTTTTTGTCTTCTTACTTGGTCCAGCTCCCCGACTCACTTTAATACCCTTTCTTACATTCAAGAGAAAAAAAACCAAGGTCTAAAAATTGGCGATAACGTCAGTTTTTGCTGCACTTAGCGCAGTTGTTTGCGCATGCATTTGACACCTAAGATTGCATCTGACTGGCTGTGCTGTATATCGATTAATTGATGGGATTGATGATAGGCTTACGTCTATTTTTTTTAATGCCAGGCGATCTACCTACACTACATTTGTGATCGACTGGTAGATCGCGATCGACGTATTGAGCACCCCTGCTTTAGCAGATAACTGAGAGAAGCATATACCAACAGAAGAACAGCAAGTGCAAAGACCGTGTAGTGGGAACATTCTTGGCAAATGTCAGAAACCGCAAAGCCAGACTCTCTGGAGCATCGTGAGCAAGGAGAAGGCAGACACACAGAGGAGCCGTGTGTCCTTTAATAAAGGGACAGGGTCAGCCGGAGGCAACCTCACAAGACGGGAACTAGGAGATAAAGCGACCTGATCTTTCTTCTTCCTTCTTTCCTTGGACTCATCGCTGAACCCAACCAGAAGCCAGAGATCATGAACATTCAAGAATGTTCATGTCAACAGGTCAGCACTCCAAGTGCAGTGGAGGGTGGAGGAGAATAGCACGATCTGATTTGAAGGGGCAGCAGACAAGAGAGATCTTGGCCAGAGTTCTCAGGAGACTTCCTTCCAACCCCTAGGTATTTAGCAAGCTGATACCCTGCTGCCTCGTCCCATCCATTTCTTATTGACCATATTTCATGGACTGTAGAGGCTATTTTTAAAACTTCAAAAGAAGTAGTTATCTGCTGATTCCTAACATATGGATAAGTAGTGCTGATGCCTCTTTTTCTAGTTTCGGAGTCATTGGATGCTGTTTGTGTGATCCTTAGATCGCACAGGCTGGTGCTTCTGTGTGAACTTAGCTGACTTCTCACTTGTTAGGTGTCATCAATTTGGTTCTAACCCAAAGCTTCCTTTTGTATAACAGAACAAAACACTGCCTAGTCCTGCACTGTCCTCACCATTGTTCCTGTGCTTGAGCCCATTGGTGCAGTTGAGGTATCAATTCAACTCCTTAAAAGCCTTCATCTTTTTCGCTGACCCTCTACCAAACACGATGTCCTTCTCCAGGGACTGGTCTCTCCTGGCAACACATCCAAAGTACGTAAGGCAAAGCCTTGCCATCCTTGCCTCTAAGAAGCATTCTGGCCATACTTCTTCCAAGACAGATTTATTTGTTCTTTTAGCAGTCCATGATACTTTCAATATTCTTCTCCAGCACCATTCAAATGTATCAACTCTTCTGCATTCATCTCTATTCAGAGGCAACTGAGAATACCAGGGGTTGGGCCAGGCACAGCTTAGTCTTCAAAGTAATGTCCTTGCTTTTCAATACTTTAAAGAGGTCTTGTGCAGCATCTACCTAATGCACCCCATTATTTTGATCTCTTGACTGCTCACTTAGATGGCTGGAATCCAAACTAAAGAAGAGAATGGTACCAGAGCCTAAATTCTGAACACTAGGTTTGTGAGATTCTATGGATGATAGTGGAAGCCCCAAATCCATTTGCAAAGCCCCCATATAGATTAGGCTCCCATCGAAGTCCTAATCATTAACCAAGGATGTAGATCATGTTAGCCCCAGGTAGAGCACATTTGGAAAGTAGATTACCTCCACCCCTCTCCAGCCAGCTGGTGAATTCTCACTGATCATCGTCTAGGAATGCGAACAGCTTTCATATCAGACAAAGAGTATTGCAGTGTGGATTTTAGCAGCTGTCACCAGGCTGGAATTGAACACCTTGTCAATAGACCGCCTTTTTGACCCATTCTGAATCTATTCCAGTTTTTAAATGTTTGCTGCTTTCTTTTCAGTTGAGGTTTTTCTCTGTTTTATTTGGTCATTGTTGTGAGTCCTTTTTAGCTTTTTGTCTTTATTTTGTTTTTCTATATAGGGAAGTCAGGATGGGTGGATCAATGAAGACAGCACCTGCACTTGGGGGACATGGAGGAGAGAAAAAAACAACAAGCACTCTGCCCTGGAGTGAAGTCTGACTCATTGCAACCCTGTAGCGCAGACTAGAACTGCCCCTATGGGTTTCTGAGGTGTTACAGCAGTAGAAAGTCATATCTTTCTCCATGGAGTGCCTGGTGGTTTTGAACTGCTGACTTTCGGTTTAGCCACTTTGGCTGGAGAGGGGAAGATAGTGAATCAATAGCAATGGGCACCAGAAGAAAGAAAATGTTCCAAAGTTTATTGTGGTGATAATTGTACAACCTTTTAAAATATGATTGAACTATTGAATTGTATGACAGTTTATTTATTTACTTATTTATTGTTTTGTTTTTATGATAGTTTAAATATAGCTCAATAAAACTATTTTTTAAAATACACAGTCCAATGGATTCCTGCGGATGCTCATTAAATACAAATTATGCTGGACTGTTCTTGGTACGGTTGTGGAGGGCAACTCTGAGTGATGCCAAAAGAGGAAGAGAAAACAGGATGAGGTGAAGAAACAGAAAAAGAAATTACATCATAGGGAAGTCTTAGGGCTCCTAATCATTTCCGCCCAGAACATACACATGGGTGGTGGAGTGATGTTCATAGGTGTAGCATATGCCCACAGGCACTTAACTAGGTAAAAGAAATAAGAGATTTCAGCTTTTAGCATGCAGATGTAAGTTCATTTTTTTCTCTCACGCCAGAATGACATTATCTTAGGAATAATCTTGAAACATCATATAGTTATACAGAACATATGTGTATAACATATAAGAGAGCTTTAAAAAGTTCATTTCAAAATGGAATTGAGAGATAATGGAATTTTTCATGAACTTTTTTGAAATACACATACATGCACACACACAGAGTTTGATTCTTTATTCTAATTAGAAACAAATAACTTGTGCAGATATACCCGAACATAACCACATGACAACTCTGAACAGGGTACATTTCAGTGTTGTGTAGATATCAACACCAATCTTTTTTCACTTGTACAATTTATGTATTCAATGTAAGGAATACTTAGCAGAGATTTCCCAAGAATGACTAATGATCTACTTGTGGTTGCTGCAGAGTTTGTGGTAAACCTTGCAGGTGGGAGGTAGAGAAAAAAGGTGGCAGAGAAAATAAAACTAAAGAAATGACAACTTCATCATTAGGAGGTTGGCAATATAACCCCAGAAGCTTGCCCTTAAACCTGATATATCCCCTAAAGTCTTCTTTAAACTAAAGACCAACAGTAACAAATCACTCACTGCCATCGAGTCGGTGCCGACTCATCCTGACTCTAGGACAGGGCACAACTGCCCATCTCAGTTTCAGGACCCTTCCTTTTTACAGGAGTAAAAAGCCCTGTCTTTTTCCTAAGGAGCAGCTGGTGGTTTTGAACCTTTGAGTTTGCAGTTAGCAACCCAGCATGTAACCACTGTGCCACCAGGGCCCATTTATGCCACTAAATGACAGTTTAATTGATAAAGAAAGTCTGCCTTGTGCTCGCTTCGGCAGCACATATACTAAAATTGGAGCGATACAGAGAAGATCAGCATGGCCCCTGCATAAGGATGACACGCAAATTCGTGAAGCGTTCCACATTAAAAAAAAAAAGAAGAAAGTCTGCCCGTGTATTGTGTCCCTTTAAGATTTACCTCTTTGAGAACCAAGGAGGCTCTCTCTGGTAGTGCAGTGGCTAAAGTACTTGGCTGTTAAGTGAAATGCTGGCTGTTTGAAACCACCAGCCGCACTTGAGGAGAAAGATGTGACCACCGTTTCCATGGCGATTTCAACCTTGGAAACCCTATGGGGCAGTTCTGTTCTTTCCTATAGGACCTCTGTCAGTCAGAATTGACACAATGGCAGTCAATTGATTTTGCTTTGTTTTTTGGTTTTTTAATATGGGAACAAATGGAAAACAGCAACTCAAAAGATTAGACAGGAGACTTAGAGGGGCAGTGAGTTTATATTTGCCGTGAAACAATTGAGAAAAGAAGGGTGAGAATGTTCGTCTAACCTGAAGAAATGTAATCAATGCCAGTGGATTGTACAAGTAGAAACTGTTGAATTGGTATATATTATGCTATATATAGGAACCCTTGTGGTGTAGTGGTTTTGCGTTGGGCTGTGAACCACATGGTCAGAAGTTCAAAACCACCAGCAGCTCCGTAGGAGAAAGACTGGATTGCTCACCTTCCTGACACAACCGCTGAAGACAAAGCAGGTGAATAAGCAAATGTGGTGAAGAAAGCTGATGGTGCCCAGCTATCAAAAGATATAGTGTCTGGGGTCTTAAAGGCTTGAAGATAAACAAGCGGCCATCTAGCTGAGAAGCAACAAAGCCCACATGGAAGAAGCACACTAGCCTGTGTGACCACAAGGCGTCGAAGGGATCAGGCATCAGGTATCAAAGAACAAAAAATCATATCATTATGAATGAGGGGGAGTGCAGAGTGGGGACCCAAAGCCCATCTCTAGGCAACTGGACATCCCCTTACAGAAGGGTCTTGGGTAGGAGACAAGCCAGTCAGCGTGCAGTGTAGCAACGATGAAACATACATCTTTCCTCTAGTTCTTCAATGTTTCCTGCCCCCACTATCACAATCCCAATTCTACCTTACAAATCCAGCTAGACCAGAGGATGTACACTGGTACAGAAAGGAACTGGAAACACAGGGAATCCAGGACAGATGATCCCTTCAGAACCAGTGGTGAGAGTGGCGATACTAGAGGGTGGGGGGAAGGTGGGGTAGAAAGAGGGAACTGATTACAAGGATCTACATATAACCTCCTCCCTGGAGGATGTACAACAGAAAAGTGGGTGAAGGGAGACATTCAGTGTAAGATATGAAAAAATAAGAATTTATAAATTATCAAGGGTTTTTGAGGGAGGGGGAGTGGGGAGTGAGGGGAAATTTGAGGAGCTGATACCAAGGGCTTAAGTAGAAAGCAAAAGTTTTGAGACTGATGAAGTCAACAAATGTACAAATGTGCTTGATATACAATGGGTGGATATATGGATTGTGTTAAGAGTTGTATGATCCCCCAATAAAATGATTTTAAAAAAGAAGAAGAAAACCAATGAATGAAACAATTGTATTAGCACAATGATCATTTTACTTCTTCCTGTTTCTGACAAAATAATATTTTGGGTACCTGTTTAAACTAATTGTTGTTTGACATTGGACAATTTTGTTATTCTTGCTAGTGGATAACCCATACCAAGTATATGTCCAATACGAAATGGCCAGAAAATGTTTATTGAAATCAATAGATAGCTCACATTCTTTCAAATTGGATAATTTTATTATACTTAAACATCATATATTAATCATACAGTGGTGCAAACAGTTTAGCTCTTGGCTACTAACCTAAAGATTGGTGGCTGCAGTCTACCCCAAGGTGTCTTAAATGAACGATACAGTTATGGAGAGCCACCCAGTTTGCATGCTAAAAGAGGAAGAGACAGAACAGGATGAAGTGGAGAAAGAGAAGAAGAAAGTACTTCTTGCGAAAAATCACAGCACTTGCAACCTCTGTGGAACAAAGCTCTGCTCTGACACAGAGGGAGCCACCATGTCTTGGGGTCTAAGTTGACAGCATCCAACGACAACACATGACATCAAAAAGCACCGTGCATTCAAGTTCTTGCAACTCCTAACCAGTCAGTTTCCTACAATCAGGTAACTTAGGCTGGACTCTTGGGTAAATAGTGGTCACTTTTCATAAAGGAGAATGTTCTTTTTGACTCTGTATGCCTTCCTATTCTTAAAATATTTGAGTCTAATTGTGATTTTTGGTGTAGAAGGTTACACATTGGGCTGCTAACAGCAAGGTAAGCAGTTCAAACCCACCAGCTGATGCTTGGGACAAAGAACAGGCTTCTCACTCCCATAAAAGTTCATAGCATACACTGGTACAGATTGGAACTGGAAACACAGGGAATCCAGGACAGATGATCCCTTCAGGATCAGTGCCGAGAATGGCAGGCGATACTAGGAGGGTGGGTTGGAAAGGGGGAACCGATTACAAGGATCTACATGTGACCTCCTCCCTACAACAGAAAAGTGGGTAAAGGGAGACGGCGGACAGTGTAAGATATGACAAAATAATAATTTATAAAATATCAGGGCTCCATGAGGTTGGGGGAAGCGGGAAGGGAGGGGTGAAAATGAGCTGATGCCAAGGGCTTAAGTGGAGAGCAAATGTTTTGAGAATGATGAGGGCAATGAATGTACAAATGTGCTTTACACAATTGATGTATGGATGGATTATGATAAGAGTTGTATGAGCTCCAATAAAATGATTTTTTTTTTTAAAGTTCATAGCCTCAAAACCCTACAGAGCAGTTCTACTCTGTTCCTATAGGGTTGCTATGAGTCAACATTGACTTGATGGTGGTGGGTTTGAAGTTTTATGGAGTCTTGGTGTAAATTGGGAGACCCCCTCCCTGGCCTGCTGGCCTTCTTTCTTGGGCAGAGGCAGCCCCACAGTAACTCCAAGGGCCCCCTTGGCCAGGCAGGTTTGTGTGGTGCATAAACTTTACAACCCTAGGCAGATGCCCTGTTTCCAGTGCCCAAACCCATGGCTTTCAGAACAACACCCTGTACACCTCTCAATGTGGGGCTCTCTGCCAGGCCCGGGAGAGAAAGAGAGGAACAAGACAGAGTCTACCTTTGGCAGTCTGGGAGGAAGGCCAGGTAAACACATGACCACAATCAGGCCTAGAAAAGCGATCAAAGAGAAAGCCACACAAATAGCTAACGGAGCACAAAGAAAGGAGTCAACTCACTTTTCTGAAAGGAAGAGGCATGTGAATGGGGGATCGAAGAACGAGGAGAAGTTCATGAGTTGGGAAAGGGGCACTAGGACTTTTGGTAGCAAGGACACGTTCAGGATTACCCTTGTACTCCTGGCCTCTGAAAGTCTTAAGCTTGCAGCTGAGTCAATTCAATGAAGGCCTTTGGCATCACCGGTTTTCTAGGACTTGCCTGGCTGTGCCTCCTTGTTTGCCTTTGAAGAGGCCAGACAAGCCCAGCAGTGCTGAAGTCTTACATGGGGGGTTGGGAAACAATGTTCTTTTGCCAGATCTGTCCCTCTGTATCGCTCTCTGGGGAGTCTGGAAGGCTGGTCAAAGGCTGGGGATTTGGGACCTTGGCCAAATGACCTCCTGGACAATACAACACACAAGGGCATTCCAGGAAGAGAGAACAGTGTAATGGCACAGTATTTTGTGTGCCAAGTGGAAATATACTTAGTGGCAAAAGTTTTGTTTAGCTTCAGGTGTGACCTTTGACTATGCAACACAATTGTGGATCAGCAGCAGTGTAACTGTCGCAAGACCGAACCTGCTGACTTCCCGCGAAGGATCAGTTAGTTTTGTCCAGAAAATCTATTGCAAGACCACAGAGTGTGAGTGTGTCCTTAACCCTAGGAGACTGTTCTCTCTTTGGCAAGTGTTCCTGGTTTCCAGAAGAATCAA
>NW_022103896.1:44008401-44016163 GCF_000313985.2 Echinops telfairi | reverse complement strand
AAAACTTCAGTAGAAAAGAAAGCTAAAAATCTTAAAAACAAGAACAAATTAAAAAGGGGTCCAAAGGGAGTGAATCAGATGATAAGATTAAATTTTAAACTAACTGCATCTACAACAATCCACTTTCCAGTAATGCACTCGGGATGATAGCAAGGCTATTCACATCCTTGCTGTATGGTGAGAGGGGGTTCACCAGAGACTTCATTCCTGTGTATTTTCCTTTCACTGAAACTAAAACAAGCTAAACACTTTAAAATAGGTCAAAAGGGAGAGCAAATGATGTGCTTTTACAGATATAATTTAACATAATTATATGCCATAATCAACTTTATCATGCTCTCTGTCTGATAACGAGGGTCTTCACATCCTTCTATTATGGTCACAGAGGATTCACCAGAGGCTTAAGACATGTGTGGACCCTGCAAATGGATTTTGGGCCTCCACTGTCATCCATAGCCTTCTGACACTGTTTCTTCCTTCTGATTTGGATTTTGTTATCTACACATTGATGTTTTTAAACCACCGTGTCCTCTAAGCCTATTTGTAGAGTTCCAGGAGGACTAATAAGCTTCACTACAGTTATATTCCTTGGTATTTACCCTCATGAGTTGAAAACGTATGGCCATAGAAAAACCTGCACATAAATATTTATAGAAACTCTGTTTATATTTGCCAAAACTAGAAGCAGCTGAGATGTCATTCTATGGGTGAATAGATGAACAAACTATCTTACATCACACAATGAGCAACCATACCATAAAAGACAGCCCTGGTGGTACTATGGGCTAGGCATTGGGCTGCTAAACTGAAGGTTCACAGTTAAAATCCACCAGCTGTTCTGCAAGACAAGGATGAAGCTACCTGCTCTTGTAAGATTTAGAGTCTTGGCTACCCTACATGGGGTTACTAGGAGCCAGAATGGCCTCAGTGGCAGTGGATATTGTTTTCTGAATAAAGTCTGTAATTTACATTAGGGTTCACTCTCTTTGTTGTACAGTTCTATGGGATTTGACAAATGTGGGCACATTATGCCATGTGTCCACAGTGTAATGCAGAATAGCTTCACTGGCCCCCAAATGCCCTCCATGCCACCAGTTCACGCCTCTCCTCTCTACCTACCCTGGAAACCACTGATCTTTTACTGTCTCTATGGTTTTGCCCAACAAGTCTTGGAGGGATAGAGGCTTAGGCACTGAGCTGCTAACCACAGGTCAGCAGTTCAAACCCACCAGCTGCTCTGTGGGATAAAGATAAGGTTCCCTTTTCCTACAGAGACTTACAGCCTCAGAAATCCTAGGGACTGATTCCACTCTATCCTATAGGGCTGCTATGAGGCCGTGCATATGGTCTCCAAGTCAGAAGTTACTCGTTGGCATGAATTTTGCCTTTTCCAGCTTATCACAGAGTTGGAATTATACAGGTTCGGTAGGCGCAATTGTACAGCGATAATAAGTAGAGATTATAGTAAAGTCATAGAGAGCATGAGAGTTAAAGGATGGAGTCAAGTAATGGAGTCAGACACAATTCATGGTAGCATTGCTCACCTCAGCTCCGCTTGATGGTCCTCGTGGAGGGGGCTTAGCCGTCAGAGAGGAAGCCACTGCTTCGTCCTCCTTAGCCACCTTCTCCAGCCACCCTCTCGAGAACCAGGGAGCCTCATTATTTATTGCTAATCATGCATCATATCACTTTAGGGGGATCTGATTACAGAGTCATACATCACAGAAAGGGACAATACAATTCATTCTAGAACAAGTTTGATCACTCTGATGTCTCATATAATAAAACAGACAACTACTATTCTGGGAGGCATGCAAGTCCCCTGATAGCGGACAATAACCTAAGTCACCGGGAGGGGTAGCAACACAGGCAATACAATCAATAAGAGGGTGATGACCTAGGGGTGTGCCCGTATTTGTTGTGGGATAAACAGTGGTGTCTGCTTGATCTAGACAGCTGATAATGGCTACCTAACCTTGGTCATCCTTGGGCGGGTTTGCCCCCTCTGGTATCTCCTGCAAGTAAACAGACCACCACTATCCTTATCAGAAGGGAGTGGGTCTTATTTAGGGTGAGTCAGACTATAGTCTAGATGGCTGATGTTAGGGAGAATAACCTCTGACCTATTTTTGCTGCCTAATGAACAGTCATTCTCAAGCTAAGTCTGGCATATATTTGGGGGAGACAAGAGAAATCCTTCTGTTCCTCACATAAGCTGATTACTCAATAAGCAAGGTATGTAAGCATGAGCATACTTACTAATCTGTAGTTAAATGTTGCATGTTTTTCACTACAGGTGTGATATTTGATATTTCACCCACCTGTGATACTTGAAAGGCAAAAAAGCAAGAGTTAAGCTTTGGACTGCTAACCCCAAGGTGAGAAACTGATTTCTACATCTACTTAGAAGGAAATGCCAGTGGGATTTGCTGATGAATTGCATGGGGAAATTGCTTTTTAAGCTTAATTCAAACTCAGGTTGCCCTCTATCCTAAACTTGTGTTCTTTTAATTATACTAAAATGTTCAATTAAAGTGTGTTCAGTTTATTGACAAGTACAGCTCCTTTTAACCTTCTTTCAAAACCAAACTCACTGCCATTAAGCCAATTCTGATTCATAGTGACCTCAGGACAGAGGAGAACTGACCCTTTCAGTTTCAGAGACTTCAAATCTTTACGAGAGTAGACAACTATGTTGGTCTGGGTTGACTAGAGAAACAAATCCAGAGAACTCATGTGTGTAAGAAAGAGCTTTATATCAAAGAGCAATTAATTGTATGTTGAGAAAACATCCCAGCCAAGATCAAGTCCATAAGCCCAATATTAGTCCATATGTCCGATACTAGTCCATAAATTCCTTTTAAGACTCTCACAGCATATGCAATGATGTTGAATGCAGGAAGGTGAGGGCAGAGCGAGTGTGTGGCCTGGAAGAAAGAGAGGAAGTTCCCAGAATCCTCATGAGAAGGCCATGCCCACAAGGAGACATCATCAGGCTGTGACTTGATTGACAGGCTAGACTCCACCCCTTCACTCTTTAATAGCCTCAAGTAGACACCAGATTATGTAACTACCAAAACCTCATCTTTTTTTCCAGAGTGGTTGGTGGGTTCGAACCACTGACAGTGTGGTTAGCAGCTCAATGTGTAGCACACTATGTCACCAGGGCTGCTTTAAGTTCCTTAGGGCTGGGTTTATCAAAAGAGATTATCTGTTGATGTAGGCAGGGCAGGATGGAGCTCCATTACCCCACTGGGATCCCTCAGCCAACTTCCTCAAAGGCTACTTACCAGAGGCAGCCTTTGTGTAGTGATACTAGATGTTTGTAGTATGTCCATCACAGTCTCTCAAAGTCAGTTCTAGCCCTGCCTTACAGATCCCTTATGAGGAGGCAGGAAATGGAGTCTCTTAATAAGATTTAAATTCTTCTTCTTCTTTTGTTTCATGCTTTTCTATATGCATTAAGCTGCAAACCACAAGGTTGGCAGTTCAAACCCACCAGCAGTCTCTTAGGAGAAAGATGAGGCTATCTGCTCCCATAAAGATTTATAGCCTCAGAAATCCTACTTACTATGAGTTGGAATTGACTGCATGGCAATGGCTTTGATTTGGGGTTGAGTGCACATTTAAAAGTCAGACATCAAGCTAGCACACTGGTAAATAAATCTGTCCTGCCATGATGAGGTCGCTATGAATTGGAATTGACTCAATAATAATGGGTTTTGGTTTCCTTGATAAATATATCTTGATAAGGACTTGGAACATTAGGTTTAAATATTAACTTTCTCACTATTTGGAGTTCCATACTAGACCTTGAAGGCTCAAAAATGGAAATTCTAGCCTGTGGTCTGGCCTCCTTTTCACACCAAATAGGACTTTGGAGTAATACAGATCTGTTTGACTCTGACCCTGCTACTTACCATTTCTGTAATTATAGACGAGCCGCATAACAAGTCTCGATTTCCATATGTATGGAGAAGTAAAAAAAATTGCTTTAAAGAGTTTTGAAGAATTGAAATCACGCAAATGCCTAGCACATAGGATACCAAATATCACCTGTAAGGATCAGATCTATTTATTCAGCTTCTGCAGTGCACCTCAGGCTGGGGAGACCACATGGAACAAATCATGCCCTAAGCCAGGGGTTCTCAACCTGTGGGTCGCGACCCCTTTAGGGGAGGTGTCAAACGACCCTTTCACAGGGGTCGCCTGATTCATAACAGTAGCAAAACTACAGTGATAAAGTAGCAATTAAAATAATTTTATAGTTGGGGGTCACCACAACATGAACTGTATTAAAGGGTCGCAGCATTAGGAAGGTTGAGAACCACTGCAAGCCATTGTGAAACAAGCAGGTGAGCACAGGTCTCGGGTGACATTGTAAGGGTCTTCGGGTTTCTCCTGGACGTGAAAGGCGGCCAGTGGTTCTAGTAAAATTGTGTAGAAGCGCTTGGTGGTCTGCTATTGTGGACTGTTCCCCCGCCCCCTGAGGGAGGTGCGCTGGTGGCCTAGTGGTTACAAGTTGGTCTAACTGCAAGGTCAGCAGTTCAAAACCACCGTCCATTCCCCCCCCCCACCACCACCAACGTACCCCCAGAGAAAAGACTGGGCTTTCTACTCCTGTAACTAGTTGGTCTGTGAGTTAGCTCACAGAGGGGTCGCTAAGAGTCCGCACTGACTCCAAGGCGACGGTGTTTTTAAAGAGTTCCGGTCTTGGAAGCTCCCCGGGGCAGTTCTACCTGTAGTTTTATCCGATAGGGTCGTTAAGAGCCGGCATGGACGCTAAGGCAGTGAGCCCGTCTCAGGAGGCTTACTAGCGCCCCGGTAGCGCAGTAGTGCCATGGCCGGTTTCCACTGGAGGCTTTGGGGCGCAGCGCTGGCGGGATGTGGAGAGGGCAGTCAGCACTTCTCATGGATAGATTCTCGGAGGCTTACCCGGGATATAGCGAGAGGCCACATGGGTCTCACCAGACAGGGCTTTCCCAAGGCGGAAAGCCGGACCACCAGGACCACAGCGACCCCTAGATCTGCCCAGAGCGGCCCGGCGGGCCAGCTTCCGGCTGCCGAGAGGTGCGCGGGCGGGCGTGCGGGCCGGCCGGGGGCGTGGCCGGGCGTCAGGGTCGAAGGGCACATGATGCCGTCGCCATCATGGCGTCCTGCACGCCGGGCTCCGCCTGGGGTCTGCTGCGTCGCCGTGTCCCAGGTGTGTGCCGCCCCCGGCCGCCCCAGGAGCTCCGCGCTCGCTCGCCGAGGCTCCCCGAGCTCGCGGTGTCCGGGCGGAGCGTAGCCGCGCTTAGCGGCCCAGGAGCGTCGGGCAGTGACCTCTACTGCTTGGAGCTGCTGCGGTGAGCGAGGCCGGCCGGCGGGAGGGGGGAGCCGCCCAGTGCCCGGCGCGGGGGCGCGGCGCTGACCCAGGCCCGCCGGGCTCGTGGGCCCGCGTCGGCCTGCCACTCTGAGAGGGTGAAGTAGCAAGAACAGCCACACAAGTCACAGTGTTGTGGCTGTTTCCCTTGGCTCGCTCACGCTTGTCGCCTTGAAGCCTCGTTTCAGAGTTTCTGCATGCATAGGGGTTTAGTTTGGCACGTGGCCCCATAATTAACTTTGATGACGTACTCACCAAGTTTAAAGCAGTTTACACGGGATGTGCCCATTATGAAATGTGATAAAAACAGGCATAGAGTTGCTTCAGAGGGCTGTGAGGGTTAAGGCCTTTTAGAACAATGCCTGACAAAGGTCAAAGTCAGTACAATATACATTATTCCCTCACTTAATAAACTAGCAGGGAATTCGGACTTTGAAGGATTAGGAAATTTATCAGAAGCCCTCTAGAAACTCCTACCTGAGCAGCAGAAATCTGATCTGCTTGTTAAACTGTTAGATCTCTCTGGAGCTAGATTTATACCTCGGTCCTTGGCTCCGCGCCAGAAAGAATTCACGCTGAAGCCTGGTTCGTGATCGAAGTGAGTTTTATGAGGGTTAGAAGAAGTTTCAGGTTTACACGGCACCCCCCTGACATGCGGCCTGGCTGGAAGCGGCTCAGCGTCCCGCAAAGCGTCACAAAGCTCTCTGCGCCTAAATGCTCTCTTCCCGGCTCCGGGCTTCTGCCTTTTCAAGGATTCTACAGGGAGGCGTGGTGGACGACCCCTGATCGACCCCATTGGCTAAATTGAATTCACCTGGCTAGGTGAGCCAATCCAAGTTCACGCTCACCCCTGCTTACTGGCAGAAACCCTGAACATGGGCGGTGTGCCACTCCTTTGTTTCCATAGCTTGGCCCTCTGGGCACACGTTAATGGACATCCCCCAGTCCTATGCTGGCCTACCTAACAAAACCAAGCGTACTTAAGGTGGAAGAGGCAGTGGTTCTTCTGGGTGTTTTTAGTGCCACGTCTGGTAGAAATGGTCAAACCTGTTCCATCTTCATACTCGGGTCTTAGTTTGGAAGCTTGGCTGAAACCTGTGCTCCATGGGTGACCTCACTCACCTTTGCAATACCAGTGGCATAGCTTCCAGCATTACACCGCTACTCAAGCCACTACCATAGAGAAAGCAACACACGCTGCCCGAAGAACAAACATCTGTCTTGGAAGAAAGAAATACAGCCAGCGTGCTCTTCAGAGGCAAGGATGAAGAGACTTTGTCTCACATACTTTGGACATGTTATTTGGAAAGACCCGTTTAGGGGGGGACAGGGTGGGGTGGGGACCTCATGCTTGGTAATTTGGAGGGTCAGCAAAAAAGAGAAGAGGGATTGACACAGACGCGGTGGCAGTGGCCTCAAACATAACAATTGTGAAAATGGTGAAGGATACGGCGGTGTTCTATTTGGTTGTCCGTGGGGTCGCTAAGAGTCAGAACTGATTCAGTGGTACCAAATAATGAAGTTAGGTGGCAGGACTCTTGGGACTGAGGGCCCATTTGGAATCTAGGTCTGACTGCAGACACCGATTGGTATCCCCTATGCCCTTCTCAAGTATGAAGTCTCAAGGATTTGTGAGAAGTACTGGGATGACCAAACAACTTTGGTTGTTTGGACAAGTATATCCAATTCTTAAAAATTCTTCTTTAGTGCAGAGCACCATGTTGTATTATTGTTAGGTGCCATCGAGTCTGTTCTGACTCTTAGTGACTCCACGTACATACAACAGAACAAAACATTGCCCGATCCTACGCCTTCCGCCTTCCTCACGAATGTTCTTGAAGTTTGTGCCCATTATTGCAGCCATTGTGCCAGTCCATCTTGAGTGTCTTCCTCATGTCTCTCCCCCTCCACCAAGAATGATGTCCTTTTCCAGGGACTGATCTCTCCTGATATCATAGTCCAAAGTATATGAGACTTAATTCTTCCCACCCTTGCTTCTAAGGAGTATTCTATCAACTTATTTCAAGACACATTTGTTTCTTCTTTTGGTAATTTGTGGTACTTTCAATATTTTTCACCAGCACAAAAACTCAGATGCATCTATTATTCTTCAGTCTTCCATATTCACGTTCTAAGTTTCACAGTTTCACATGCATATGAGGCAATTGAAAATACCATGACTTGGGTCAGCACCATGAGACAACAAAATCCCCTGTATTTTTAATGTTTTGTGTTTAAGTACTGGGTTGTTTGTAGTGTTCTGCTCCCCCATCTTTATTTGTTCATTATTTACAGGGGAGGCAACATAGAATTAATGTAAATCAGGGCATTCATTGTAAAAGTCAAAGCTGTCAAAAGGTTGCATTCATTTTTGTGCATTTCAAAGTTAGTAATTTTTTT
>NW_022103896.1:44003489-44007095 GCF_000313985.2 Echinops telfairi | reverse complement strand
CTCCTCCTGTCCCACTATCATGCTCAGTCCCCACCAGGATTTCAGCACTTCCTCTTTGTTACGTTCCCCTTGATCCTGCCCTACCAGGTCCCCCACACCCACCTCCCCGAAGTTAGTAATTTTTTATAGAAAATCCAAGTTATCAGAGAATATTGCCCTTTCCATGTTTGTTACAATTCTCTCTAGATGTAATATGTTTGTTTGTTTTTAGAAATAGTTTCTCTTACTAATTGCCCATGCATAGACATTTGAATTGGAGGCTATTTACTCTAGAGATTAGTTTTTGAAATAAAAACAAAAGGAAACCGGAAAGGAAAATTAGAATATCAGGCTTCCAACTGTCCATCAGCAATCTGTTTATGCAGAGTTGTTTTGGACATTCATCTTCTACAAGGCCTCTTACTGTCAGGAAAAAATTCCATGCCAGAGCTTAGACTCCTCTAGGGAACTAGTTTGGTTTGGTTTCTGGGAAAGTTGCAAACCTCATTTACACAGGCTTTCTTGGAGTTTGGTCTGATAAAGGGTAAACCAGGAGAGCTACCTCAAGCTTTGGGAGTATGGCTGCCACGAGGACGTGAGGAGACAGGGATATTTGGGAGCACATTCAGTGTTCTCCATCCTCCTTAAGCCTCACCAAAAAAACAAAACACCAAGCTCACTGCCATCGAGTCGATTCTGACTCAGAGTGACCCTAAAGGACTCAGTTGCACAACCCCTGTGTGGAAGCCGTATCTTTCCCCTGGGGGACGGCTGGTGGATTCAAATGATGACCTTGTAGCTACTGGCCCAGCACATAACCCACTACACCATCAGGGGGCCAGGGACCCCCTTTTCCTGTGTCACATGGTACAGTGATCCTAACATCTGATATACTCTTTCTTATATGTCTGCCCTTGCTAGACCTAAGTGTACACCTATCTTCAAGGTCCACCATGTTGTGCGGCACATAGCAGTGTGGGAAACTGAGGGGCTGGATGGGAATATAAGCGGCCAAATTCTCTGCTCCTAATCACCGAGTCTGGAAGGCCAACTCTGGTGGGGGAAGGCTCTCGTGGTTCTGAGATAAAAATGACTCTTCACGCACATTCTCATGACTGAAAATAGTCCCTACTATAGCTCTCCATAAAGGAGCTGTCATAAAAGATGCACCTGGCTGTTCACTATGCACCCGGAGGTTATCTGTAGTTTAGGGCAATCAGATTCTATTGCCTATCCCACCCTAACGAGTAGCTAACTCCCTTCTGATGTCTTCTGATACTAGTCATAAATTGTTCCCCTGGGGAGGGCTCAAGGACATAAGAGATTAAGCCATTGACTCATTCTATTACCTGCTTATTTTATTACCCATTCACTCTATTAGTGTTCACTCTATTACATGTATGCCTGTTGAAAGATTTGTAAGCCCCATGATTATATATACTCATTGAAAAATATATTCACTTTCTTGATCCCAACATTGGGATGAGCCTCACTACTCTGTCTTATTTTCCTTAACCGCAAAGCCACTCCTAACGACCCGTTTGGTTTGTGGGACAGGATCCCACAGCAAGCGCTGAATACATGTTAGGATGAATGAGCGAATTTAAGATGATTGACCCTGGTGTTGCTGCATAAAACTATGAGTTACATATCTCCCATATTACCACATTTCTCATTCTCTGGAACAGCTCTGAAGTACCTTGGCCTCAGTCACTTACAGCATCCCTATATGCATATAATCCAATAATTGGTACTTATACCAATGATGCTGATGAGAAAGTAGTGAAATAATTTATCTACTAGAAAGTAGAGAAGCAGCTAATAGAAGAGGGCTTCAAAATGTTTGTGAAAACATTTCATTATATTTTAATGCACTTCTCCATGAACTTTTTGAGTCTCTACTTGTGTTATTTTCAAATGACCCCCCCACACACACACACACACAAAAGTGAAGTTGGGAACAGATCAAACTCTATAATGTGTGGTTTATTTTATTTCCCAAAGGTTGCTAAAAAGGGGTACTCTGAGGTCCTTCGTGTATTTTTCATTTCCTTGTAAGAAGCTTGAAGTATTTCAGTTATTGGCTTTTTATAGGTGGTATAGAAAGGTAGAATGTCAAGACAATTTGCCAATGAGAAAACAGATATGAGTAATTAGTGTAATTTCTGTCAATAGCTACTTGAGTAACAGAGAATCAAATTGTAGTTTTGATTTCCATTCAGGATCTCCTCAGTGTTTATTAATAGCTTTCAAAGGCTTTGAACACACTAAAGCTCAGAGTTTTCAGTGTAAAATAGAAGTTTGAGTGCTTATACTTACCTAAAAGTGGAAACGTGCTTTGCTGTCATGGCTGTTAGAACCTTTTTTAAGAACGCTGTTGTGGGTGAAACCACTTTAGATCTGTTGTGTAAAGCAATTACTATTCACTTTAATTTATGTGAAAATTGGGATAATCACCAAGGGAGTGCATAAAAGGGGCGTAACTTCTCAGGCACATGGCAAAATAGGAACCAGTTGAAAATAGGAATAGTTAACATTTAAGTGTCTAAACTCAGGAATAAATTTCAGATGGGGCCCATTTTATGTTGAATACCATCAACGGGCTTCAAAAAGTTCATGGAAAAATTCCATTACCTTTTAATTCCATTGTTCCATGAACTTACAACCCCCCCCCCACCAATATTTTATAGTATATATTCCTGGAATATACATAGAAATATACCTTTTTAAACTTCATTTTGAAATATCTTAAATTTACATAAAAGCTGCAGGAATAGTATGCAGGGTTCTTTTGGGATTTACCCAGACTTCCTCACTGTTACATTTCTGGTCCACTTCTGAATAAATTGCAGATAGGATGTACATGTATCATTCTCCTCTACTTTGTAGAAATCGCCCTCTTTTTATCCTTACATAGTTATTTTTGCATTTTGGGTAAGAATATTTCAGAAGTGATTCTATGGTTTTATCTGTGTTTCATCTCAGAAAACACATGACACTGATTTGTCCTACTAGTGTGATGGTAGCTTTTTAATTACTGAGTTGGAAATATCTTCCAGGTTTCTCTGCTATGCGCTTAATTAATAATATTAGCTAATGAGCATTAGGTATTTTATGAGGAGATATTTCAATACCATATAAATATCCTTTTTTTTAAAAAAGTCACTATTGGGAGCTTTTACAGATATTATAATAGTATAAACATCCTATTTCAATTAAACTTTAACCCATTTAATATTCACTTAGTCATTCATGGATGACTTTTGCTTGAATTAACTATTAGTATTATCATAGTTAACAAATGGTGGTTTCTAAATTTCCATCCTGTTTTCTCAGTGTATTAGCATTTTTCCTTATTGTAGAGCTTTTCTTCCCATTTGCTTACTCATTAATTTATTTATATTGGTATAGGTCTATGAAGGCCCAACCTCTTTTTTTTTTCATTTTTGAAACAGTCTTATTGACACATAATGCACATATGATATAATTCAGCAGTTCAGTAATACCTAGAAGAGTGTACACCACCACCACAGCCCATTCTAGAGCATTTTCTTTTTTTTTTTTTTTTTTTTTTTAACATTTTATTAGGGGCTCATACAACTGTTATCCCAATCCATACACACATCA
>NW_022103896.1:43999746-44001946 GCF_000313985.2 Echinops telfairi | reverse complement strand
CAAGACAGAGCAAAACCAAGCAACACTGTACAACAAAACAGCAACAACATCAATCCACTGACGAAGAACAAATTAAAATATACCAAGCCCAACCTCTTTTTTTTTTTCATTTTTGAAACAGTCTTATTGACACATAATGCACATAGGATATAATTCAGCAGTTCAATAATAGCTAGAAGAGTGTACACCACCACCACAGCCCATTCTAGAGCATTTTCTTCTTGTGCTCATTGTTACTAGCTCCCCATTTCTCCCAGCCTCCCCTGCCAGACCCCTAAGAAGCCATTAATGTAGTCACTGTCTGCAGATTCCCCCATGCTGATTCCATATACTGAGACAAGATGAAGTCTCAATTTCTTAATATGTGTATGTGTGTGTGTACTTGGTGTTCAAATTATCATACAGCGATAATGTATGTATCTCTTTAACTGGTTAGGAACTGGGGGCAAATAGATTTTTTTCCCCCCGCTATTGTTGAGAAATAGGTATAAAGTATATGAACTTTTAATCAAGTTCTGAGCAGAAACTAATGTTGGTTAATATTTTTGTGTGCAAATTGGAAGTGAAGAATTACTATCTTTTTTGCCTATTTGTTACAGGAGACGAGATTATGAAAGCTACTTATGCTCCCTGCTGCTCCCTGCAGAATCCCGACGTGCTGCATTCGCATTGAGAGCCTTCAATGTAGAACTGGCTCAGGCTGGTATTAAAATATCTTAACATTTCATTTACAGAATGGTGATATTATGGGCTTAATGTTGAACAGTAAAGAAATATATTTATAATTTATATGTTAGAAAATTTAAAGATCTCTGCTGGTGATTTATTTCTCCTGCTAACTATGTAGTCTTAATAATTAGACTGTAAAAATACAGCTATCTGATGGACTCAGTGTTTCTGAAAATTTTATTTCTTCTAAGGCTTTTACCCTGTGAAACTGCAGAACAAACCTCAGTTTGTTCACTTGAAGAGGTTTGTCAGAATATCACTGCTTATCATCTCCAACAATTGTCTAACTGCTGTTTACATAGTGAGTGTTCCAAAGTGAGGTTGTAGCTCTAACGTAAAATAGGGAATGGAAGCAATTACAGCAAATTCGGAACTCAGATCATAATCAACCTACTTTCTAAAAATATTTTGTAGTGCACTTTTAGCTTTCCAGAAAAAAATAGCAGAAATTCCAAGTTTCCAAATACTCCTACCTTCTGCATACAATTGCCCTTAATGCTGACTTCTTAATTAATGTGTTTGTAACTATCAATGAGCCAATATTGGTTATTACTAGCTTTTTAATTCCCATTAGGGTTCACTCTTTGTGTTTTATGATTTGTGTTATGTACCGTTATATTATCAAGCAGAATATCCTTGACACTTGAACAACATTGGTATGAACTGCACAGACCCCTTTATACATGGATTGGCCCCCACCCAGCCCTGTTGTTTATTCAGCTAAGTATTGCAACTGTCCGCTTAAAGCATGGTGTGATGCTAATCATTTCTCTATGTGTGGTTCTCCAGTCAGTGGAATTGGAAGGGTGGAGGATAAGCACCCTTACTAGAAAGAGTACCCACTCGGCTTTTTAAGCAGATACTCCCAATATCACCTGTAAGTGGGCCTTTGCAGTTCAAATGTGTGTTGTTCAAGGGTCAGCTGTCAGTTAAGCATGGATATTCTATCATGTGGCAGCTGGCCACCCATAGCACCTGTATTGTTCAAGGGCCCATTGTTGTTTTATTCCCCTAAAAATTTCTCGGTCTTCCACTATTCACCTTTCTCCTCACCCTCATATCTCCCCCATACCATGGCAGCCACAGTGTTTTTATTGTCTTTATTGTTTTGTTTTACCCAATCTAGAATGTTGTGAAGTTGAAATCATACTGTATGCAGCATTTTCAGATTGGTATGTTTAACTTGTAATATGCATTTAAAATAACTGTGTTTTATGACTTGACAACTCATTTCTTTTTGTCACTGTACTGTTTCATTGTGTGGATGTGCCACAGTCGATCTGTTCACCTACTGAAAGTCAGTGCGGTTGAGTCCAAGTGTTGGCAGTTATTAATTGAGCTGTTGTGGGGACATATTTTATTTATTTATTTATTTATTTTAAAAGTCATTTTATTGGGGGCTCGTACAACTCTTATCACAATCACATCCATTGTGTCAAGCACATTTGTACATTTGTTGCCATCATCATTC
>NW_022103896.1:43961069-43997399 GCF_000313985.2 Echinops telfairi | reverse complement strand
AAAAAAAAAAAGAAATTGCCAAACTCTTTTACAAAGTAAGTGTACCATTTAACAAATTCCCCAGCAACAGAGTAAAGTTCCTATTATTCTACACCCTCTCCATCATTTGGTGTTATCATCATTTGGTGGTATTTCATTGTTTTAATTGATAGTTCCCACATACCCACACACATACACATATATACATACATATTTTTTTCAAACTTTATTTTTGGTGAAAATGTACACAGCAAAACATAACACCCATTCAGCATTTTCTGTTTTAAATCAGCTGAATCTCACATTTCTCCCTAAGCCCCAGGTGTCTCGATCACTTTTGGGGAATGTCTTACCACTTCTTTGTACACAGTCATTTATTCAACAAGTATTGTTGGGTGTCTCAAATACGAAGGGGGCTTCAAAAATATTGTGAGAAAATTCCTTTTCTTCTCATTCCTTTTCCCACAAGCTTTTCGAAGCCTCCTCATATATTAGGTACAATTTTAGGTCCTGAGGATATAGCAGTGAATAAAACATCGGAAGTCCCTGGACTCAAGAAGCAAACGAATATACATACCATTTTCAGGTAGAGAAAGTGCTGTGGCGAAAATTAGAGCAGGATAAGGGGGGCGGGGAGGGCAGGGTATAGTGGAGGTTCCTATTTTAAAGAGGAGGGGCATGGAGCACCTCACTGTGAAGCAGGGATTAGAGCAAAGCTTTGAAGGAAGTGGGAGGGTGGAGAATTTTCTAGGCGGAAGGAAGAACCAGCACAAAGGCTCTGAGGATGGCATGTGCATGTTCAGAGACCAGAAGAAGGCCTCTGGGGCTGCAGCCGAAGGGTGTGGGGAGATTCAGTTAGAGGTAGCAGGGGATCCACTGGGTAAGGACTTGGAGACCATTGCAATCGCTGATTTTTAACTCCGGCAAAGTGGAAATACAGTGGAGAGTTTTGAACAGAGAAAGATATCACTACTTAGTTGAGTCTTAAAAAGGGTTACTCTTGCTGCTTTATTAAGAATAGACTGTACACCATTACCATCTAGACACCAAATATTGCTAGAGACCCAGTCAGCATCAAAACAGTATTTTAAGTTTAGAGCAGACCTGTAGAAATAGCTTCACAAGTAGAAAAGTAAGAATAGTACAAAAAGTATATTAAACCAAAAATCTAAGCTTAATGCCATTGAGTGGATTCTGACTCATAGTGACCCTGTAAGACAGGGCAGCACTGCCCCTGTGGGTTCCCGAGGCTGTAACTCTTATCTGGAGGAGAAGGCCCCATCTTCCTCCCGCTGAGCATTTGGTGCTTTTAAACTGTTGCAGCCTTTTGGTTAGCACCCCAACATGTAACCACGACGCCAGCAGGCCTGCGAAAGACAACATATATAATGCATTTCTTCTGGTGTAAATGCTTTGCTTTACGATTCCACCTATATGTACACACACACACACACACACACACACACGTTTTATAAGTGAACCATTTTGTAGAACTTATCCCTAAAAACGTTAGTGTGCATTTTATAAAAATAAGAATATTCACTTATCTACCACAGTATAGTTATCAACCTAAGGAAAGTCGATAAATGTTAACTCATTTTCTGATTCCTCTAAAGAACTTTTGGTTCTGTTTCCTAGTTTTATCTTCTGACTTGAAAATGATTTTGCGATCAGTAACCTATCAAGAATTCTTTTCTACTTTTTTTTCCCAAATAATACAAAATTTTATTTTAAAACAAAAAAAACCAAAACTCTATTGCAGGCCAATCGATTCCAGATATAATGACCCTATAGAACAAAGTAGAACTATTTCATAGGATTTCCAAGGCTGTTATTTATTATTATTATTATTATTAAAAGATACCATACAATTTATTGGGGCACTTTGAATGATAATTTATTGGGGGCACTTAGAACTTTTATAATAATCACCTGATAATTTATTGGGGGCACTTAGAACTTTTATAATAATCCATACATAAATTGTATCAAGCATATTTGTACATATGTTGCCATCATTCTTTTCTAGATATTTATTTTTTATTGAGCCATTGGTGTCAGCTCCTCCTCCCTTCTACTTATTTCAAAAAATATTTTTATTAAAGAAAATCTTAAGCATATAGAAAAGTGGAGAGGGTAGTAAAATGAACTTCATGCCCCTATTATACAGTTTTAACTATTAATAATTTAGTAGCCAATATTATTTTTCTCTTTCCCTACCCAACCCACTCTCATTCACAAGGTGTTTTTTGATATATTTTTCCATTTGTAAATATTTTACTGTGTATTTTAAAGATAATTCACTTTTTAAAAACTTACCTCAATTCCATTATCAGATGTTAAAAATTTAACAATAATACCCTAAAATTTCCAAGCCAAACACTGCCATCGAGCTAATTCTGACTCATAGCAACCTTATAGGACAGAGTGAGACTGTTACTCTTTACAGGGGGAGAAAGCCTCATCCTTCAGCTAAGGAACAGCTCGCGGGTTCAAACTGCTGACCATGTGGTTTGCAGCCCCGTGTGTAACCCACTGTATCACCAGTACTTTCTTAGTGTTTTTAATGATCAGGATTCAGATTTCCCCAATTGTATGCATATCTCTTTTTTTAACAGTGTGTTCAAATCAGGATTCAGATAAAGTCCACTGGTTTATATATCTTAAGACTTTTTTTTTTTTCCAGAACCAAATATTTAATTTATTTAATTCATCTTTTACTCACGTTCAATAACAGTAGCACTTAAGTGTAATGAATTTGCTTCTGGATTTAGCGTTGATGTATTACGGAAGTTTTAATATGTTAATATTCTTTGGGGTTTTTTCTAGATAGTCTGAAATTAAAGATCTTATTTCTGCTTTGACCAAAAGTGATTTCTAAGGCCATAGGTTTACTTGTTAAGGAGTTGGTTTTTTGCATGACACACAGAACCAAGGAACGGAAATGGGAATAGTGATACCAAAAGGGTAGGGGAAAGGGGAAGACAGGAGGGGAGGAAGGGGCTACCTATCGCACTGAATGGCACATAAGCACACACACCCTCCAGGGGCAAGAACAACAGAAACCAGAGGGGAGGGGAGACTTTTTTTTAAATGAATAAATCACTTTATTTGAGGCTCTTAAGCTCTTATAACATTCCATACATCAATTGTATCAAACACATTTGTACATATGTTGCCATCATCATTTTCAAATCTTAAGCCTCTTAATCTAAACATTTTCCCTCTGTCTCTGTTTTGTTGTTTTCCCTTTATATATTCTTTCCAGAAGAATCTCTTTCACTTTGGGATATAACCTTAGAGATATTTTTAATTCAGCAGTAAGTAATTTGCAGTTTTTACTTGAAAAAACTCACAATGGAAACAATTTGGCTGAGAAAAAGCAAATATATGAATTAAGCATAGTTTTAGCTGAAAGGGTATAATTGTACAGAGTCACCAGAGGACACCGAAGGGTGCATTTGTTACAGTTTCTAACTCTGTTTCCAGGTTAAGGACTCAGTGTCTGAGAAACCCATTGGACTGATGCGAATGCAGTTTTGGAAAACTACTGTAGAAGATTTATACCAGGACAATCCACCACATCAACCAGTGGCCCTTGAACTATGGAAGGTAAACAGACAAGTTGCTGCTCTTAATTTGTAAGAATTTTGCTTAAGCCTACTTTCAGATGGGTTTAATTTGGATAGTGGCAATGGGGAATCTAACCATAAATTATTCTTAGATTCATGTAATATAAGTTCTATGTTAGTATTATTAGGGGATTTAAAACCATTCTCTGCATATTTGCTTATTTCTTTGATGTATTTATTTTTTAAAGAAAGAGAGAGGGGAAGCTGCTCATTTACTT
Source organism: Echinops telfairi (assembly GCF_000313985.2). NCBI lineage: Eukaryota > Metazoa > Chordata > Mammalia > Afrosoricida > Tenrecidae > Echinops > Echinops telfairi. Next base: position 43,993,570 of record NW_022103896.1, on the reverse strand, counting down.
TCTACACATTTATTTGCAGAATTCTGATGCATTGGCAAACAAATTTTCTTTTCTGTCTCCCCAGCTGCAGCTTCCGCTGCTAGTGTATTGATCCAGAGTCTGAGCTGTAGAATGACCTATAGTCCCCTTTTGTGAAGGGAGACTTGTTGTTACTGTTGTCCAAACACAAATCCAAAACCGCTTTGTTAGTTTGATAGAATTTGTAACTTGGTAATTTTTAAGTGTTAAAGATAGGAAACCTGTGGACCAGAGCATTATTTGTATAGCTGGCGTATATAGGAAATATCTTTTTGTTAAAATAGCTATAGGGGCTTTTCATTCATAAATAGCCATGCATAGTTTAGAAACGTGCTAAGGCTGTGATAAGAACCATGACAGACCTGACAGTGATAGAGTTCTTCCCAGGTATGGGTACCAGCAGAAGCAGGTCAGGTAACTGTATCCTAGCCTGACTTCATAAAACCATAGTGTCAGGGTAGGCTCTCAAAGAAACAAAACCAGTGACATACGTGTGTGGTGTGTGTGTGTGTGTGTGTGCGTGTGTGTGTGTGTGTGTGTGTGTAGAGAGAGAGATTTTGATCTCAAGGAAATGGCTCTGTGATTGTGGAAACAAACTGGCAAATCCCAGACCCACTAGTTGCTGACAGACTGGAGGTTTCTCTAGACTCACATGGTTGCAGGGACAGGTGAACCCAAAATAAGGAGATCACAGCAGACCACTGGCTCTCGGGGCTATGAAGCTGATAAATCCTTAACATTGGCAAATCACATGGCAGGCTGCTAGCTCACGTCCCATGAACCAGAAGTCAGATGATGGCAAGCTGTTTGTAGGAACCAAATAAAGGGATAGCCTTTATATATTGGCTACAGGTTACACCCATAGTGAAATTCTCCTTATATCAATGTATTAGTCTGCATAGACTAGAGAAACAAATCCATGGACACACGTGTGTATAAGAAAGAGATTTATATACAAGAACAATTGAACATTGAAAAAACATCCCTGCCCAGTCCAGATCAAGTCCATAAGTCCAATATTAGCCCATAAGTCTGATATTAGCCCATATGTCTGATACCAATCTATAAAGTCCTCTTCAGACTCACAAAACACATGCAATGAGGCCGAATGTAGAAGATCACAGGCCAGTGGGTAGAAAGTCTTTGGATCCAGTGGCATTGGAAGTATCTCAGTGCTGGCAGGGGGTCTCGGCATGGCTTCTCCAGCACCCAGGGCTGCATCAGGGTGGGTCCACGTGTCTTGTCGCTGCTGTGTGTCCCAGGTTGAGCAGAGAGTCTCCCACCTCCAAGGAGGAAAAACCGGAATTCCCAGAATCCTTAGTGGAAGGCTATGCCCACACAGAAGTCTCATTGGCTATGACCTGATTGACAGGCTAGACTCTACCCCTACACACTTAATCCTTAAATTGACAATTATATAACTACCATAATCAGAGTAACTTAAGTAAGGGCATGACTCAAAACACACTCCACACTGATCTTGCCTTGTGAGCATATAGATGTTAGGATTTATAACACATAAAATTGTGAATACTTACATCAGATCATGAAATGGAAGAGGACAACACAATACTGGGAGTCTTGGTCCAGCCAGTTTGACACATGACATTAACCATCCGTCATACCTAGGAAGGATGGAAAGCCAGCCCTGCTACAGAAGGACTAAGGAAAGAAAAGTGGATGGGAAGCTCTCTGTATTAGACTAGGTGTTTACCTCTGTTCATCCCACTTCAAGAAGCTCAGTCTATCCCCCGCCCAGCCCGCTGTCCATCCCCCTGCCCCTGAACCCACCCTGTGGCCCCCACTCTGTTCATGCCTCTCACCCTCAACGCCATTAAAGATTTCATGAGATTAAGAAAAAAAAAAAAAAGAAGCTCAGTCTAGGTGGTTCAGAATAGAAAAAAGGTTCTCGAAACTTTGTTTTACATACAACTCTTTGATTACCCAGAATGCAAACTCCCTGTAACTGGGCTGATTCTGCCTCAAAGAAACCCTGTGGTACAGAGGAGAACTGCTCCATAGGGTTTCTGAGGCTGTAAATTTTTATGGAAACAGACTGCCACCCACAGAGTGACTAGTAGCTTCGAACCACTGGCTTTGGGGTTGGCAGTCCATTGCTTAATCCACTGTGTCACCAGGACTCCTTCCTGTGACTTCATGGTCTGGTTTATGCTCAGACGTACATTGAAGAGCCTGGCCTTTCTTTGATTTAATTCTCCTATACTCTTTCAATATAATATCTATTTTTTGAAAACTTAATCTTCTTCTGAATTTCTATTTACTCTTTTAGTATGGTTTCTAATTTTCATTTAATCTCTGTTTCTTCTTATAGTGCTTTCCTGAATTCTTTCAAAGTTTTGTTTGTTTTCCTTAATTTTCTCAAGCCATTGAAGGCACCAAAATGTCTTTCTTTTAAATTCCTTATTAGGTTGTTCCTAAGCCATTTCTTCCTCAGGAAGATTTCCAGGCTCTGGTCACTGAGTTGAGCCACTCTCTCTTGTTTATTCGTGTGAACTGAAATGACCTGTTGTCTTTGAGACATAGTACTGTTGTTGTATTTATCTTTAATCGGCTGTTGTATGTTGCTGTGCTCTTTGTCATTCACCACCTGTGTCTGTGGGTGCAATGGAGATAAGACTGTGTGCACAGTTCTCTGCTGTTCATGTTGTGTAATTGAGGTTGGGTTTTGCTGGTGTTGGTTTCTAATCTTTGGTCAGGAGAAGCGGGAGGTGGCCCAACTCCACTGGGTGGGATTCCAGGAGATAGGGATGTGGTTGGGCTGTGTGAGGTACTATATTTTTATCACTTATATGTATATCCTTTTCAGGATATCACATCTGCACTTTGTCCATTCGTCTTTTATTGGCATTGTTTATTTTGATCACCCACTCAAGATAGTGTTTGGTTTCTTCACTATTTGTTGTTGCTAGATGCCGTGACTCAGTTCTGACCCATAGCAACCCTGTGCACAACAGAATAAAACACTGCATGCTCCTTGCCATCCTCACAATCGTTTTTATGCCTGTGCCCATGGTTGAAGCTAGCGTGTCATTCTGTCTCATTGAGGGTCTTCCTCTTTTTTGCTGCCCCTATATTTTACCAAGCGTGATGCCCATCTCCAGGGACTGATCTCTCCTGACAATATGTACAAAGTATGTAAGACAAAGTCTTGTCACCTTGCCTCTAAGGAGCACTCTGGGCATACTCTTTTCAAGACAGATTTGTTTGCTCTTTTAGCAGTCCATAGTACTTTCAGTATTCTCCTCCAGCACCGGAATTCAAATGCATCAATTCTTTTTCAGTCTTCTTTATTCAGTGTCCAACTTTCACATCCATTATGAGGCAACTGAAAATACTGTAACCTGGGTCAGGTTTTCCTTCATCATCAAAATAACATCCTTGCTTTTCCAGACTCTAAGGAGATCTTGTGTAGCAGATTTACTTAATGAGATTTGATTGTAGGTTCAAGCAAACAAAATCCTTGACCACTTCTCCATTTAACACTATGTTACCTATTGGTTCAGTTGTGAGGATTTTGGTTTTCTTTATATTGAGTTGTCATCCATACTGCATTCTTCTGTGCTTCATTCTTCATACGATTGAGCTTCTCTGATTATTTACTTAGCATACAGATTGAACACGTATGGTGAGAGAACACAGTCCTCTCACACACTGTGTTAGTCCAGGTAGACTAGAGAAATAAATTCATAGAGTCTGATATGTGAATAAGGAGGAGGTTTATATACAAGAACAGTTGAATATTAAAAAAATTCCATCCCAGTCCACATCAAGTCCTTACGTCCAATATTAGCCCATATGTCCAACACCAATCTGTAAAGTCCTCTTCAGACTCACAAAACATATGCAATGATGCTGAATGCAGGCAGATCCAGTGGGTGGGAAGTCTTGTGGATCCAGTGGCATTGTAAACATCTCAGCGCTGGCAGGGGTATCCATGTGGCTTCTCTAGGTCCAGGGTTCTGGCTGTATCAGAGTAAGTCCATGTGACTTCTCAGGGATGTCTTGCAGGAGTCAGCCTTGTCAGTAGAGAGTCTCCAAGGGAGTGAGCCAACAGAGAGGATGTCTCCTGCTTCCAATGAGAAAATACCAGAGTTCCCAGAATTCCCAGGATAAGGCCATGCCCACACAGAGGCCTCATTGGCTATGACCCAATTTACAGACTAGATTCTACCCCTTCACTCAATCCTATCAAGTCCCAGTTGACACCAAATTATGTAACTACCACACACACCTTTCCTGATTATGAAACAATGGAATCCACTTGTTCTGTTCACACATCTGCCTTTTGATCCACGTACAAGTTCCAGATGAGCACAATAAAGTGTTCTGGAACTCCCATTCTTCTCAAGGTTATCCATAGTTTATTATGGTCCACACAGTCCAATGTTTTGGCATAGTCAATAAAACACAAGTAGGCATCTTTCTGTTGTACTCTCCTTTGAGCCAAGATCCATCCGACATCAGCAATGATAGCCCTTGTTCCCTGTCCTCTTCTGAATCTGGCCTGAACCTCTGTCAATTTCCTGTCAATGTAGTGCTACAGCTGTTATTGAATCATCTTCAGCAAAATTCTACTTTTATGTGATATCAGTGATATTGTTGTATAGTTTGAGCATTCTGTTGGATCATCTTTCTTTGGAGTGGGCACAAATATGGATGAGTGAGTTCTTCCTGTACTTCATCAGCTGGGTGAAACATTTCAATTGGTATTTGGTATTGAATTCAATTGGTATTCATCAATTCCTGGAGTCTTCTTTTTGATGACTGCTTTCTACTATTTAATTATTGTCCTTTCTCTTTTACAACTAATAAACTATCTGTAGGAGACGCTTTAAGACCATGTAGATATTCCCCTCTCCTTCAAAAACTTCCCCTATGCTTGGAATTCATTGATGATTCTTCTGATTTAGTACTTACATCACTATGGACTCGTGAATTACTTTTTTGATTTCAAGTCTTTAAATTAATACTGTACTTAATTATTTAATTATTCCAATTATCCCAAGTTTAGAGAGTGGAAGCCCTTTTAAATTGGCTCTGATGTCCTTATAACATGCCCATCATCATTGTGTTATATGCTTTTATTTTCTAGTACAATAAAACATGTACTAACAGGACCCTGTATCACCTGCCCTGCCTGCACTGGGATCCTTTGCTCTCCCCACTCATTTAAATGGAAATAGTATTAAAGTCCAAGATCCGGGCACTAGCTGTGTGCTTTTCTACTAGCAGCCTTCGTTTGCTAAGATTTACTCTGCCAATTATTTTATTTGGGGTTTTCATTATTATTTTCATTTTGAGAGAAGCAATTTTCTTTCCTGAAGAGAATGCCTTTATCTTATGTAAGGAAGTTTGTATTTAGTGAGACCAGAAAAGCCAGAGTACATCCCATAGTACAAAAGTTGGGCTCATAACCATGTTTTTATTTTGGAAGTGGAATCTTTAAGTTATTAAAAGTACATGGGGGGAAATTTTTAAAAAAATCATTTTATTGGGGGCTCTTACAACTCTTATAGCATTCCATACATCAATTGTATCATGCATATTTTTACAAATGTTTCAAAAACATTTTCTACTTGAGCCTTGGTATAAACTCCTCTCTTTTCCCCTCCCTCCCCCACACTCCCACCGTCATGAATCCTTGATCAATTATATATTGTTATTATGATTTCATATCTTACACTGTCCGTTGTCTCCCTTCACCCACATTACTGTTATTCGTCCCCTTTGGGGTGGGTGGGGGACTATATATCCAACCTGTGATGGCTTCCTCCTTTTTCCCCCTTCCCCATCCCATACCACCCCCCTTTCCTCATCATATCACTACTCCCACTACTGTACCTGAGGGGTTTATCTGTCCTGAACTCTATGTGTCGAGAGCTCTTATCTGTACCAGTGTGTGTTCTCTGGTCTAGCCAGATTTGTAAGGTAGAACTGGGTCATGGCAGTGGCAGGAGCATTCAGGAGCTAGAGGAATGATGTGTGTTCTCCGGTCTAGCCAGATTTGTAAGGTAGAACTGGGTCATGGCAGTGGCGGGGCGGGGGGAGCATTCAGGAACTAGAGGAACGATGTGTGTTCATTCGGTGCTTTACTGCACCTTGGTTGAATCAAAGGGGAAATTTTTTTAAGGTTAAAGTTCTAGAATCATTTTTATTTGGAAATACTTAAAAAGGTTGTCAAGGAACATTTTCCCCTGATTTTTCTTTAACATCTTTCTGTAATCATTATTGCAAATATTCTCATACCTAATTTTGTATTTGGTTTATTTCTTCAAATCTGCAGGCATTATTTTTATAAGTTAATTATAAAGACTTACAACTTCCTTTTTATTTTTTAAGGCTATCAAAAGGCATAATCTGACTAAAAGATGGCTTTTGAGAATCATTGATGAAAGAGTAAGTTGAAGTTACTTTTTTCTTTCTTCCTTTTTAGTCCTTAAGCTTGTTCTTTAGGGAGTAAACGTTTAATTGATTTAATTGCATTTTTCAGGGAGGAAACTTATAAGGACCATGCCATTTTGCTCACACTCCGTTCCTATATGCCACCCACTGTAGCTTCCGCCCCTTCATTCATATACCGTCAGGCAGAGATAGGCACCCCTGCAGAGTTGGCCATGTGCACGTGCACACTGTGTTCGTTGAAATGGGACATTGCAGACATATGCAAATGGAGTGAATACTCAACTTTCATGTGTCCGTTGCCCAGCTTTAATACTTAGTCAACACAGGTCTCCTCTCATCTGTGTTCATTTCCCTCTAATTGCCATTGGATTGTCCAAAGTAAATTTCAGACATGATCTGCAAATATATATATTTATGTCATAAGAAGCTTTAGAAAACAACCACAATATGATTATGACACTTCACTTACCTTTTTAAAAAAATTATTTATTTTTAATCATTAGGGGATCATACAACTCTTATTTCAATCCATATATACGTCAGTTGTGTAAAGCACACTTATACATTTGTTGCCCTCATCATTCTCAAAACATTTACTCCGCTTGGGCTCTTGGAATCAGCTCCTCAGTTTTTTCCCCCTCCCTCCCTACTCCTCCCTCCCTCATGAACCCTTGATAATTTATAAATTATTATTTTATCATAACTTGGAAAAGGAAGGTCTCCCTTCACCCACTTTTCTGTTGTCCATCCCCCAGGGAGGAAGTTATATGTAGATCCTTGTAATTGGTTCTCCCTTTCTACCCCGCCTTCCCTCCTTCCTCCCGGTATCACCACTGTGCATCCTCTGGTCTAACCAGGTTTTAAAGGTAGAATTGGGATCATGATAGGGGGGCGCGGGGTGGGGGTGGGGGTGGGCGGAGGGAGGAAGCATTTAAGAACTAGAGGAAAGTTGTGTGTTTCATCGATGCTACACTGCCCCCTGAGTGACTCATCTCCTTCCCATTACCCTTCTGCAAGGGATGTACAGTTGTCTACAGATGGGCATTGGGTCCCCATCCCACTTAGCTTTTTTTATTACAGTTTTATTGGCACTTCTTCCACATATCGTACAATTCAATAAACTATGGCAAAAATATGTACAACAAAAGAGTCTCCAATTCAACACCTTCTACATGTATATTTATGTGCCATTGATTATACTGTTGTGTACCTGTTATTGATATCCTTTTCCAAATTGTTCCAGCACCAATAATAGAAACTTGATGCCCCTAAGCATCAACTCTTCCTCCTTCACTCACGGTAGCCAGTAGTCAACTTTGGATTTTTTTTTCCCCAGTAGTTTTCTTGATATAAAAATACACTTCCATTGTTAAGTCTAAAAGTCATATATGCATGATCACAATCAGTTCTAGTGCTCCCTCCCCCTCATGCTTTCAATATTTGCTCCCCCATTCCCCTCACACACACACACACCCCATAAACCATTGCATTAGTTACTACCTCTATTCATCCATTCCTTCTGTGTTTCATAAAGTGGGAAACCTAACAGAAACAATAAAAAACAAAATGAAGAAAGTAGTAATAATTATTTTTATTTTTTTAAGCAAAAGGGAAGGAATTTATTGGAGCCTATATGGGAAACCCTAGAGGGCCCAGCATCCCTTACTGTGCAGGCATGCCCAGCAAAGGGTCACACCATTCACTGTACCCCATGTCCCAGAGGGACTCCCCTTGAGCTGAGCCCCAAAGCCCCAGAACTGGCTGGGGGTGGGGACATAATAATAATTATTATTAAAATAATTTTAAAAATAAAGTGTAAGAAAGAAAAGACTACAAACATTATTTGGAAATAGAAAAAAAAAAGACATTTCTGTCTTGGAACAAACGAGAAACATTTAAGCCTAAAGCAAAGTTAGGTTGGGTCAAGAGGGAGCTCGATTGGCCAAGTATCCTACCATAGTTTGATCCCCCTTAATCAAGTTTACAATAGTCTTTGTCTGTCGTAAAGCTGTTCGAGTGATTATGATACTTTAAAAATTAAATTATTTTAATATCTTCAGTTACCTGATATATGAAAGTTAATTGTGTTTCTATACACTTGCAATGTATAATTAGGAAATAATAAAGTAAACAATTCCATAGAAAATAACGTTAAAAACAATAAAATTTAGGAACAAATTCAGCCCCCCCCCCCCCCAAAAAAAGCATAAAACATATTTTCTAAAAAGTATATCATGGAAAGAAGTTAGAGAATATCTGAATTAAAAGACACCTCGTGTTCATATAGTAGAAGACAATATTGTTAAGTAGCAAGCAGTGAAACCCAAATTAATTGATAAATTCAGTGGATTTCCTCTCAGAATCCCAACTGGATTCTTAATAGAAATTGACAAAACTGGTCCTAAAATTCATACAGAAATTCAAGGAACTCAGAGTTGAATAACTCACACTTCCTTGTTTCAAAACTTAACTACAAAGCACAATAAGCCAGATGGTGTAAACATAGAGATATGTGGAATAGAATTGAAGAATCCAGAATAGACCAGTCAGTTAATTTTTTTACAACAGTACCAAAACAGTTCAATGGGTAAGGAATAGTCTTCTCAATAAATGGTGCTGGGACAGCTCCGTGTCAGCCACTTGCATAAGAATGATGTGTAAGAGTCGTATGAGCCCCTAATAAAACGATTAAAAAAAGATAACGGACCCGGGCTCAAGTAGAAAGCAAATGTTTTGAGAATGATGATAGCAACAAAGGTACAAATATGCTTGACACAATGGATGTATGTATGGATTGTGATAAGAATTGTACGAGCCCCCAATAAAATGATTTTTTTAAAAAAGAATGATGTTAATATATGTATAATGTTTTTTCAGTAGTCACAAAAGTTTACTTAGAGAGGATTAAAGACCTAATGTAAGAGCTTAAAATATAACACTCTTAGAAGAAAACATAGAATAAGTCTTCATTATCTTGGTTTGGCCATTTCCACAAATTAAAAAAAAAATTATGCTTCTAGGGGCATTACGAAGAAATTGCAAAGACAACCTATGGGATGGGAGAAAATATTTGCAAATCATATATACGATAAGGGATTTATATCTAGAATCTGTTTTTAAGAGCTTGCCTACCGCAATAGCTATGTGGTGTCATCTACAAATTAGAAATAGTATTCTTTCTCTTTTGGAGTTGTTGTTAAGGTTAAGAAGGTACTTTATAAAGTGCTTAAGTAAGAGCTCAATAAAGTCAGGGACTTTTGATAGATTTGACTTTAAAAGGAATTAAAAATTAAGCCAGCCCTATGTCTAGAGTGATTTGTGCATATAGATGGTGCCTAGAATATTATTTTGAAAGATAATTTCTAAGTAGTAAATGTACAGAACATTATTTTAACCTGTTTTATTATTTACTAGACTGTATATATTGAGTCATATTTTTATTCATCATTATTTAGTTCTTTATGGCCAAAAAAAATTTACAAGATATTGACAATTCAGGAGACTATTTGCATTTTTTGACTGTAGGAAAAAAATTTGGATGACAAAGTATATCGTAATATCCAGGAACTGGAAACTTATGCTGAGAACACACAGAGCTCTCTTCTTTATTTAACACTAGAAATATTGGGTAAGTTTTCTTCTTTTATACTTCTATTGCCTAAGAATGCACCTTTGAGATTTCACTTCTGATAATTTGATCATCTGACCAGTTCAGTACTAAAACTTTTCTCTGTACTATCTATGAAGAAACAGGTTTGCTTTGGTTGTTGTGCAATTGAGATGGCAGAGAGAGGAAATGTGTAGCTTTCTTTGGAGTAAAGACTAATCAGAATGCGCAGGCATTTATAAAAGTATGGTAATTAGCAATCTGATCATTGCAAGTGATCTTAATTTTCTTACTGTAGCATCTCTTAACATTTTGGAAGACCACTAACTTTGCTTCTCCTCCTCTGTCCACCAGTAATCTTCCCCATGTAAAGTGAAATGAAAGAACGAAGAAATAAAGTGGAATTTCCAAAGTGTTTTTGTAAGGTTGTTCCCCTTCTTCCCTTTCCTCGGTGACTTTGTTTTGAGTCAATTAAGTGTAATGAGGAACTTATTTGGTCCAAGGTCAGCACCTCCTCATTCTAAAGCCACATATCTTCATGACACCCCAGAAGAATGGTACATGTCCCTGCTGAGTTTCCAGGGCTGCTTTGCCCGCACACTCGGTGACATGTGTGCCTCACAATGAAAGGAGCGGAATGTAATGAGGTCAGGTGGAAATTGTACTGAGGAGAAGAAATGCAAGACTTAGAATGTTTTTCCATGATACTTGATTAAAGTTCCAGATGTGTTTTTGGTGCTGTAGTCTGAGAAAAACTCTTACTTCACCTGTGAGGCAAATGGTCAGCTTGTCCTTGTGCCTAACTTTTCTCTTATAAATCCTTGTTTCTAAGAAATAAAGCCTAGAAGAAGCACATCCTGCTTGTACATGTGAGGTGATTTCTCAGTGCTGTTTCTGTTGACTTGTGAGGCACTTACAAAGAGTTGACCAATCCTGTTACTTATTTAACCTCCAAAATCCTAGGCATAAAAGATCTTCATGCAGATCACGCCGCAAGTCACATTGGAAAAGCACAAGGCATTGTCACTTGCTTAAGAGCAACTCCCTATCATGGTAGCAGAAGAAAGGTCTTCCTTCCCATGGACATTTGTATGCTGGTAAGGCTATGATTTGGACATTTTAATAATGCTTACCTCGGGAATATAGTGAGGGAAATGATATCTTGGTTCTTTATTAAGTTTGTTCAAGTAACTCCTTCAGAACTAATGCTAGCTAATTGCTTATAGCAAATGAGTTATCAAGTCAGATTATTATCTAGCAGTCCATTAGGTTGGGGGTGGAGTTATGAGAAAGAAAATTCAAAACCACGCTCATTGAATGAATGCTGACTCATCACGAACCTATAGGGCAGGGTCGAACTGCCCCTGTGAGTTCCTGAGACTGTCACTCTGAGATTCTCCTGAGGCATGGTTGGTGTCATACGGCTGACCTTTCAGATTGTGGCCCAACTCGGAACCACTACACCACCAGGCTCCATCTGAGAAGAAGTTACATCCTATTTGATGTTAGCGCCATGCGCCTTACTCCTTCCTGCGCAGTTGCAGAAATTCTTGCTAGTAGTCACTTTAGCTGTTCTTTATTTTATGTTTTTGTCTTAAGAAGGAAGTAATCCATTATAAAGAGTTACTTTGTTTATAAGAAAACACTTTTTTTCCTCTGTGTACTTTGGATGAAATTCATTATTGTCTGTTTTTTTAAACTTCCTGTATGTTTGTTTCCTTGTTATTTTTGTACCATCTACAACCATTGCTAATGTTTTATTGCATATTATTCCAAATCTATCAGTCTCTCCATTAGTGTTGGATTACCCAATTGGCAAAGTAATTAAGCAAGCACAGGTAAGCCCATGCATACCTTAGGTAATCTGCTCCTGCTTTCCATACACACACATATTTGCACATTTATTTTGTAAAGTATGAAATTAATCTTAGATTGTATATACTGTACTATCATCTTTTTTGGAGCCAAGTTACTTATAAGTGTACTTTTAGAGTCCTGACATGATGTACATTTTCCTACGTAGCATGGTGTTTCACAGGAGGATTTTCTACGGAAGAACCAAGGTAAAAATGTGAGAGATGTCGTATATGACATTGCCAGCCAGGCACACTTGCATCTAAAGCACGTAAGTACCCTCTTCCCTCCAACTCCTTTAGGAAATGAGCATTTCTAGAGCTTGCTTGTCAGCCTTCATTCATCTCTCATTGAATTCTCTTAGGGACTATTAGAATTTTCACTTCACTAGGTTCTCTGCTATAGTCCTCAGCATCTAGTGTCTGATACAGTATTAGAATTTAATGATTATTTGTAGGGTATAAACAAATAATCAGACTATAAATTCCTTGAAGACAAAGGCTCCATACTAATCTTCTTTTGAATGCCTAGGATAAATGAGTATAGTTCAGTTCAACAGCAGAGTTATAGATACTGCACGTGGAAATTCAGATGGGAAGTTAGTAAACATCAGGAGGGGTTTGGGTGAGATCTGAGAATATTACACAAGTATAGAGGGACATTTGTGGGAACTTGAGTTGTCCCAGTTCATGGACATGTAATTGCCTGAGTAATATTCATTCCCGGGCCTTCCTCCCTGAAGATTGAGTCAGTAACTTGGGAAGGGACTAGGAATCTGTATTTATAAAAAGCTTGATTTTTTTTTTTTTATCAACAGCTATGTTTGATAGACTACTCATTTATAGGGTATATGAAATATGGCCTTGAAAAGTGGGTTTAGGAGGGTGGGTTGAAGATACTGGAGCTTTGGAAACTTTGTGACGCTGTAGAGCATAGTGGAGCCCTGTTGATGTAGTTATTAAGTGTTGGGGTGCTAACTGCAAGGTCAGCAGTTCGGAACCACTAGCTGCTCCATAGAAAAAGACAAGTCTTTCTACTATAAGAGTTCCAGTCTTGGAAACCCACAGGAGCAGTTCTACCCTATCCTGTACTGTTACTGAGTTGGAATCGACTCTACGTGGTTGGTTTTGACTAGTGTGGTGGGTGAGAGTGCAAGCCCTGGAACCAGATGTTTGAGGGTAGCCTAGCCCTGCCATTTACTCACCATGCACTCTTCACCCTCTGTGCCTCAGTCTCTCATTTGTAAAAAGATCATACGAATACCTAACTCAAATTCTGGTTATGTAAATCAATGAGTTATGATACATAATGAGTCCTATAGCACTGCCTGACATTTAGTATGTGCTAATTAACCTTCACCATACTTGATAAAGCAGTAGCCTTAATGTTGCACTCTACAACATTAGTGGCATTGGTGTTTAAACTCTGCCTGCAGTGTTTGAAAGAGGTGAAGGTTAGGAGCTAGGTTAGGAGAGAGGAGGAAAAAAGGTATCTGATGTAGAGTGAGTGGCTTAGCCACACACACATGCACACACAAATGCATTTAATATAACCACTAGACTTGGCAACTGATTGAATTTGTCAGGATCGGGGAAAGGGAAGGATGAAGGCTGTGTAAACAGGTCAAGTATAAATGATAATGGTGCCAGTATGCTGGGCACTCAGGAGACTGTATACTCCCTGCAGACATAACTGAATTTGAGGTGATTAGAGAACATTTAGAAAGATAGACTATTGAAGAATGTAGATTTGTGATTTTGAAAGTAGATCTGATAGATTTGAGTTATTCACAGAAAGACTTATGGTTAAAGCTTTCAGTTTAGGTGAGAATGTACATCTAAAGAAGAGAGTCAGGTACAGAACCTTGAGACCCACTTGTTTATTTCTCAGCTAGCAGGAGAACAAGCCATTTTTAGCAAGAAGGAAAAGGAAAGAAAAACTGAGAACCGGTGTCATGAAAAGCAAATAATAGCAACAACGAAACCTGCTTCCCTTGAGTTGGTCCTAACTCGGTGAATCTACAGGACAGAGTAGAGCTGCTCCGTCGGTTTCTGAGGCTGTTTCATCTTGACGGAAGCAGACTCCTTAACTTTCTCCTGCAGAGTGGCTGATGGCTTGGAACCACCAACCTTTTTCATAGGTTCCCAAAGTTATTTGGCCTCCTGCCCCCTTTGTAGAAAAAAAATTAGTTAGTGCTCCCTGGCAATGGAAAACTTGTACTACCGCCTGTAATTCAAGGTAAAAGGTAGGCATCTGTTATTGCAGCCCCCTTGGATGGTTCTGTCATTCCACCTCCAGGGGATGGTGTCACCAACTCTGGAAACATTGACTTAACCATTGTGCCACCAAGACTTTCTTGAAAACTAAGAATAAAATTCCAAGAAAGGGATAGCCAAGTATTGCATGCAATGGAGAGATTAAAGAGAAAAGTTGCCGTGGTGATTAGTGTATCATGGATGATCATAAAGGAGCACTTGAAGAGGAGACCAGTAATGGGGGTGGGTGGAGGGGTAGTGTAAAACCAGACTGCAATGGGTTAAATGAGCCCAGAAGTAGAGGCAGTAAGTAGCTTCTGTGCTGGGCATAAAGGATGCCATAAGCAAAGGCTTCCATCTGAGCGGGGTCTGATGAGTGCAGGATGGTTATCCTCAGCCACAGGGGGCCAGGAAGTCAAGCCCCAGAGCAGTGGGAGCTGGCTTGAATGGATGAGGTTAGAATTCTAGGATGAATCGTTGTGACTTGATCCATCAGGAAGTTTAGTTAAAAAATAAAACAGTGACTTAAATATGTGAATTTGATTGGCTATAGAGAATACATGGGAAGGTTTGGGAGCACAAAGACAGGGTAGCCAGTTAAACCAAAACTCAAACCAAATTTAGTCATTGAGTCAATCCTGACTATAGGTCAGGGTAGAATTGCCCTTGTGGGTTTCTAAGACTATAATTCTTTATGGAGTAGAAAGCCTTGTCTTTCTCCCAAAGAGCAACTGGTTATTTCGAACCACTGACCTTGCAGTTAGCAGCCCAACAGGTAACCACTATACCACCAGGGCTCCAGTGATATTCACTGCAGAGGAGAGAATGGGAATCCAGGTTGGGAAGAGGGAGCCCTAGTTAGGCACTTGACTGCTAACCAAAATGTCAGCATTTCAAGCCCATCAGCCCCTCTGGATAGAAAAGCCCTGGAGATCTGCCCGGAAGGATTACAGCAAACCGGGACTCTTGAGTCCGAGGCCATTTGGATATGTATAACATCATCTGAGGGCCATACTGGTCAGGCATTTAGTTAACTCATCCTTAATGTGATGGCTGTGGGAGTAAGAGGAGGCTTTTAAAGAGTTACAGCCTTGGAAACCCACAGGGCAGTCCTACCCTTCCCTATAGGGTCACCGTGAGTCGAAACAACTTGATGGCGGAGTTGAAATCATCAGTAGCAGTTAACGTCACACACCTGACAAAAAGAAGCAGTTCAAGGCATCACTTTCCCCCCAAAACAAACTCCCTGCATCACAGCCTAGGAAGCCCAGTGGGTAGTTTTGCTCTATCATGTAAGGTTGTGGTGATTAAGAATTGACTAACTAGCCATGGTTTGGTTTGATTTTGGTTTCTTTACTACCGTGCCCCGTAGAGTTAAAGGGTCAAGGCAATTGGAAAGTGCCTAGAGCCAATCTGTGAGAACGAATGTAATTACTGAAATAGGAGCGATGTTACCATGCATCCGTTCGTGTAGGAAATTAATCTTAGTCAGCAGGAGATGAGACATCCTATCCGCCTTTTGAGAAGGGCCCTAACGGGCTTGTCAAATTGTGGGTGTTCTAGTGTTCACTTTTAGAAGGGGAGTGTTTATTTCCAGAAGTATTTTTGTATCTGACCAGTTTCCTTTTCTCTTCTTTTTCAGGCTAGGTCCTTCCACAAAAATGTTCCTCTGAAAGCATTTCCTGCGTTTCTTCAGACGGTAAGGAGATTAACAAACAAGGCTCTAGAATTAGTGAGACAGATGTATGTGGCCTCTTTTTATGTTTTAGACAGGAGCCAGTGCAGTTCTTTTGTTTGCAGCCTTGGTTCTGTTTCCCCATTTGTAGTGGGTTTTCCCAAGTACCTTCTGGGATGGCTGGTCCCTGGACAGAGCTCTTGGCACCAGTGACTCATAGTCCATCAGACTCAAAGCATCTTTAGAGGGCAAAATAGAACTGCCCCTTAGAACTGTAATCTTTATGGAAGCAGACTGCCACAGCTCTTTCCTATAGAGCAGCTGGTGGGTTAGGTACTGTTGGTTATACTGAGTATCCTATTAGCTTTTTCTCCATAGGAACCATATTATAACAATAGACCTGAACAGTGGTCCACAGACCAGTGCTGAGCTGGCTGCATCACAATGATGCAGAAAACGTTTTAAAATGCAGATTGCTGGCGGGGAGGTGGTCCCTAGGGGAATTTGCTGTTTTAAAGTTTCTCATGTGATCCTTGCTGAGAATTTGCCTTTCCACCCCTGACACTGAATCTGACTCTACAAGATGCATCAGACACACCTGGTAATATGTGTCAGTTATATAAAATTACTCAGTTTTCCTGAATTGTCTAATTACTTCCCAGACAGAGTTCATGAAATTACATTCTTGCTGGCTATCCTGGTAGGATATTTAATATTAATTTTCAGCTCTAGAGTGTATAATTATGCAATTTGAAGCTACCCTTTGGTGCCTTCTGATTCTGTGACCGTAGGTGGGCCTCTTATTTAACTGCTCCAGGTCTCAGCTCCCCTTCTGTAATAAAACATTTCTCCCAGGATGTCCTAAGAATTAAGTGACAGATGTGTTGCAAGGATTAAGTGACATGTGATATGCAAGCACCTGGCACATCAGATTTGTTTAAATGCCCTGTATCAGTAAGAGTGCCAGGAAACGGATGGTTTTACTGGTGGGAGGACATGCACATTTCTTAAAGAGTAGATTTTTTTTTCAAAGCTTTTAAAAAGGTAGTGATTTTTTATCCAGCCAGTCTAATTCTAAAAATCTAGCATAAGGAGCTAAATAAATCTGGATTTGTGTTTTTAAAATGATAAGATTGTCACTTATATATAGGAAAATAAATTGGAAGTAACTTACAAAGATTGATGAACTTACAAACTGTTAAAAAGAATACAGTGGGAAGTCTTAGAGATGCACACAGTATATTAAGTGGGGAAAAGGTTACACGACATTATGATTATATGATTGCATTTTTAATAAGAAGAAAAGGTTTTCTGTATATATACTCCCATATATACAAACCAAACCCCCAACGCCCCACAAACTAGTTGGATGTGACCCCGTAGGGCAGAGCAGGGTGGGCAAGAGAGCCATTTGTGGCTCTTTTGGTACATACATGTGGCTCTGAAGAGTAAAAGTGAAAATGAAAATAAAACTATTGTGGTTTTGTTATAAAATTTAAAGGATATCATTCAGATAATAGTGATATCTGTTTGTAAAAATATATTTATGACTCTCGAATAATTTTTAAACTGTTCTCAGGGACAGGATTCGCTTTTCCATCTCAGAAGTTTGCTGAGCACTGGGACAGAGTAGAACTGCCCCTGGAGGTTTCTGAGACTCTTGGAAATCTTCATGGGAGTAGAAAGCCTCATCTTTCTCGCACACATCAGCTGATAGTTTCCAACTGCTGACCTTGTGGTTAGCATGCCAACACATATGCCCATCAGGTCTCCTCATATATTGCCATCATCATTCTTAAAACATTTGCTTTTTACTTGAGCCCTTGGTATCAGCTCCTCAGTTTTTCCCCCTCCCCACTGCCCCATTTCTCATGAACTCTTGATAATTTATAAATTATTATTTTGTCATGTCTTACACTGTCTGACGTCTCCCTTCACCCGCTTCTCTGCTATCCATCTCCCAGGGAGGAGGTTATATGTAGATCCTTGTAATCGGTTCACCCTTCTACCCCACCTCCCCTCCACCCTCCCGGTATCACTACTTTCACCACCTGTCCTGAAGGGTTCATCTGTCCTGGATTCCCTGTGTTTTCAATTCCTATCTGTACCAGTGTACATCCTCTGGTCTAGCCAGATTTGTAAGGTAGACGGGATCGTGACAGTGGGGTGGGGGGAGGAAGCATTTAGGAACTAGAGGAAAGTTGTCTGTTTCATCGTTGCTACACTGCACCCTGACTGGCTCCAGACTGTACTTTTTATGGGAGTAGATTTCCATGTCTTTCTCTTATAGAACTGCTGGATAGGTTGCTTATCCATTGTGCCACCAAAGCTCCGTTAGTTTTCAGCTCTCATTTCCCCAACAATCTTTTTGAACTCATATGTGCATATATTATAAATCATGCCACAGTGGACACCTACAAACTCTTCCATTTAACCGAAGAAATTGAGTGTTGTTGTTACATGGCATCCACTTCGGTGTTTTCTCATCCCAGCCTCCAGCCCACCTTCCTGTATCAGACAACCCAAACGGAACCAAGCCTCTTGCCATTGAGTTGCTTTCTAAGGACATGTCTAGTGCTTGTGTTCTGCCTCCTGCTTGGTTGCATAGTGAGTGCATAGGCTCTGAAAGGCTTGCCAGTGGCCCCCTAGGCACAACAGTTGGTTGGTCTCTAATCACCTGAAGTGAGTGATAGGAAAGAAAATCAGGAGCAGGAGGATGTGGACCGTGTGGTTAATTGCCTCCTTTGCCATGAGACTAGAGGAACTGTATAATGCCCAGCTACCATTAACGAACATTTTGATCAAAGATTCCATAGAAAAATCTTGATCAAAAGAGGCAAATGCAGAACAGAATTTCAAATGCTTGTGATCTCCAAATTTTCTGCAGCCAGGGAATGGCTGAACTTCTGAAACTCCTGTCCTCTCTGAGAGAAGCTTAAAACCCTAAACCAAAAGTATCACAATCCTCTAAAAACTGAAAAATAGTGTAGCTTCACTACTAAAAAAAGTCTACTTTGAGCATTTTGCTCGCAGATGATGCATATGAGATCAAATTGGCACAGCACCTAACAAGACTAGGGGAAGCGAATTTATGTTAACGAGAGGAATAATGAAGAGAGGTGCAGACCGTAAAGACGAGGTGGATGTCATCGAATGGTACGTGTCGAAATGGCTGATGGGTTTCTTTTTGTTTTGTTTTGTTTTGTTTGCTGTGCGTTCCCAGCAACAACAAAGTTAATAAAGTTTAGCAGGATTAAAAGTAGATAATGAATTTGCTTATTTGTACGCTCGTAAAGGGCCGTGATGTCAGGTAGGTGTTGAGCTGCTAACCACATGGACGGTGGTTCCCACCCACCTCTCACTACGTGGGAGGAAGTTAAGTCTGCTGCTCCTGGAAAAACTTACAGTCTCTGTACTATGTGGGGTGTGTGTGTATACTGTATATGTGTACCACCCATATATAGGGTCGATATGAGTCAAAATTGACTTGATGGCCATGGGGTTTTTGGTGGGTGGAAAGGAAGTCTATAAGAAAATATAATTTTTATTTCCTTTTTGCTCATCTGGATATTCTGATGATTCTGTAAGCATAACCCATGGGGGTCGCACAGGCTATGCACTGCAAAACTTTAAGGGGGCACTGTCCATGCGGACTAGCGTGGGAGTGATGCCACTTTCAATTGTGGAGTGCAAAACTACGTGGCTTTCCGTTTATTAGAAAAGTCATTCAAACAAATAAGAGTACAGAGCACTGTCCATTGTTAGGGTTTTCCTTCCTGGCCCTATCCTGACAAAACTTTGTGGTGCTTTGTGAGATGGAGAGGGGAAAGGGTCCTCCCTGGTTGGAAATAGTGTTTTCTAGCAAGAACACGCCGATGCAGCCAAGTAGAGCCAGCGTGGCGAGCTCACGTGTGGCAGGGCGGAGCTGTCACGAGCAGGACCTTTGGGAAGTAGGTCACCAGGCTTTGTTGTGGAGAACTCTGGTGGGTCGGAACCGCCACCTCTTCAGCTAGCAATCAAGTGCTTAATCAGCGGTGTCACCCTTTGCATCGCGTCCCTTCTGGGGGGTCGAATGACCTTTCACAGGGGTTGCCCAAATCATAACAGTAGCAAACTGACAGTTATAAAGTAGCAGGAACGGTATTAAAGGGTTCTGGCACGAGGAAGGTTGAGAACCACTGTGTTTAATGGTGTGTGCCACCCAGAGACCTTTCTAAGAACCTGGACTTTCCAAACGTCTTCATAAGACACTCATTTAAACAGTTTGAAATCCCTTTCATGGCACAATGCATTTTTGGAGTTAAACTTTCTTTTCTTTTTCTTTTTTTCTGTTTGAAACATTCTTTTGTGTTCCTCAGAACCTAATAAGACTTTTAATCTTCTCTAATTAAGAGACTTGATATTTCTCATACTCAGCCTATGGTATTCTTTTACTGGCCCATTAGAAATTTCCATAGATGTATTTATTCTTTTTCTCCCTTTTAAACTTTATAACACATACCAGGTCATCCCAGGGAAACAGGAATATCCCTAACATTTGTCATCTTTCTGTGGTTTCTTTTAAAGACTTGATCATTTGGTGATCTCGCAATCACTTTTTTTTTTTTTCAGGTTGCTCTAGAGGACTATTTAAAGAAAATTCAACGAGTGGATTTTAATATATTCCACCCAACTTTACAGCAGAAGAATACATTACTTCCATTATCTTTGTATATTCAGTCATGGAGAAAAAGATATTAAAATAGTTTTATGGCATTGATCCTCATTTATCATGTTTACAAATATAATGTTAGAGTTCTTGTCTACCTACAAGAGGAGTGGATGCTATAATTACAGAGAAAATTAATGTATTGGGTGGACATCGGGAGACTCAGAATGAACGAGAAGTTGCTGAAGACCTAGGGTGCCAAGATTCTGCCACAGGCACTACTGCTGGCACCGCCAGCCCTGACACTCCACTGCACTGTTATTGTGAAGTCAGCACCAGCAGGGGGCGTCATTTCAGCTTGCCACTCTCCCAGCGGCCAGAGGACCTGAAGAGGAATGCCTCCTTGCATTACTCTGGGTAGGAATCCGAGCGCGCTCAAATAGCATCGGAGTATGTACACTGAGCAGCCAGACCTCAGCTGTCCAGTGCTGCTGGAACTAGTGTTTTTTGTTAGGGGCTTTGCAGAGTGGGGTTAACATTGGGGGAGTGTCTGCCATTGTGTAGAGGGCTTTATGTATCCTTAACATTCTCCTCCCCTTTGAACAAGGAGACCTACTGGCATGGTGGCGCAAGGTTGTCAGTTCAAGATGAAGCTCTCAGTTCCTATAAAGAGTCACAGTCCTGGAAGCCCTCTGGGGCAGTTCTGCCCTGTCTTGTACATGAGAATCGTCTTCATGGCATTGGGTTTGATTTTGGTTTTAACATCCCTTTAAACAACTTGTTTAAGGTAACCCAGATGGTTATTAAGAGCTGGAGCCTTAATTTGACTTTAGGCCTAGCTGGTTTTTAAGCATTTGCTCTTTGTTAAACCCAGTTTCACTCCTGCCATTCAACATGAATATGATCATGGAGCAAATAGAAAAGAAGTCAGAATGGTATTCAGCATTTATTTAGGGAGTTCTACATTTTTTTAAACTAGTTTACATTGAGCTCAATGATAAGCATTGGGGCATGTGCTTTTAAAGGGGTTCTTGTTTGATCTTACAAACCCTAGGAAATGAACTTTTTAGGGTGGTGAAAATTTTTATTCTAAAATATATACTCATAAAAACAAATTATATATGCTCATTGCAAAAAACAAAACTGTCAATATTGTGGGTAATTGGATCTGAATGAATGTCTTGATTCCCAAGCATTCTGACAGTTTCCTTTACCTTGCTTCTCAGGCTTGTCCCGCCCCCCACGCATATCCCTTCGGTGTTCTGGTGTGCTTGTTCTGCATCAATATTTATCTCTAGGTCTGTGGTCTCAGACCGGGCTCCCTTGTCTTTGTGCCTACTGAAAAAAATGTGGGTTGATGATGGATTACAATATTGTATCTTTGTAATAAAATTCCAACTGAGAACTGCTTGCGGGCAAGAATATACTGTGTGACTTCCTGCTTAGAGCAAGTAGACTAATAAATGTACAAATGACAGAATTTGCAATGAAGTTGTATATGTATATTCTGTTAGTTGATACTGTTAGTTGATACTGATACTGAAAGAATATCTTCTTGTTTAATTCTGAGACTTTAGAGATCCATTTAGCTTATCTTGAATTGCTAGTACAAGGAAATAGGACGCATTTCCTCTTGGGATTCTGAACAATCCAGGGTTGGGGAGTTCACTGAAGAGAGAGTTGCCAGTACACATTGGCCGCAAGTCTTCTAGGTTACATTTGCCTGCATTGAGTGCCTAAGCATCTTGGTTCACGTGTAAGAGTCTTGAAAAGAATGCTTTAAATACGGAGCAGGATTACTGAATACTGGCTCCAAAGCTAACTTTCCGTTAAGTAAACAATTTCTAAATATTTTGCAGGCCATTTAAAATTGTATATTAGAGAGATTTGGATGAATTAAAGCTACCAGCCTCCTTGCAATTAAGATGAGGGTCTTCTCAGAGCCATTTACGTCAGAATTTTCCTGGCTTAAAATACAACCACCACCCCCCCAAAAAAAAAAAAAAGATAACTCCTCTAGAAGGTGCCAACATTCTTTTTCCATTTCTAAATCTCCCTTTTATTAGTATTTTTAAGGAGTCACAAATTTAAGATGTATTTTTATACTGAATTAGTATGAGCAATGGATAGCATATATAAATTACAGATTCATCTTAAGTAAAGTTACCTACAAGAGGGCTTCACATTTTTTATGAGAAAATTCTACCTTTTAATTCCATTTTTCCACAATATGTATATGTGATATATACAAATATCAATAGAAAATAAGTTTGAAGTAGTTCCCAATCAGTTCACAGTATTCTTTCCTTCTGGTATCTAATAAAATTATTCCCGAGAATGAAAATGATTAATATTTATTGAGCACTAATTTGAGGGTGCTGGACTCTGCACTTTGGTACATTTGTCTTCACAGTGAACTAGACTTTAGTCTTCAGCTGAAAAATTTGCTTCAGACACTGCAATTAGTACCAGAGCTTGATGTTAAACCCACATCCGTCCAATGCCAAAACCCATGTTTTAACTATTCTTGAAACTAAAATATTTAAACTGCCAGATTTAAAAGCTCAAGGGCACAACCGTTTAAAGGAAAAAGTCTTAACCGCAAATTTTAGCTACAAATTAGGTTAAAAGAAAAAAAGTCCTTACCAAGCATATTCCAGCTTCAAATTAGGTGAGAAAGAGAAGTGCTGGTCAGTGGGTTTATAGGAGGGACACTCGAGCTGTGGTGGTGAAAGGATCTTTCCCCGAGGAGGTGGCATGTGAGCCGTGTCAGGAAGGCTGGGCAGGAGCCAGGACGCAGCATAGGCACTGACTTTGGGAAGAGGTCCTGGCTGACCGCATTCTGTACAAAGTCTGGGGGGCAGAATGGTTGGCACATGTCAAGGCTCTTTAGTTTTGGGCTTTAATTTACTCAAGTGAAAAGAACAGAATGTAATATCCAGAGTTCTTAGGACGTGTGTGAATAAAAAGTGGCCACATCCTTGACCTTGTGAGATGTTATGAATTAAGATCAAAGACTTGGGAGGTTATTTTTGATCCACTTCAACAAATCCTCAGGTGACCTTGGGTTTGCATGAGCTCAGAAATAGGACAGGGAAGACATTGTCCTAGTTGCCCTACCCAGAATGATCCACCAAGTTGTAAATATTTTGGAGACGGCTATGAAAACAAAGCAGTATTCCTGCTGTTCTTACAAATAAGGAACATGGAGCAATGACACTCAGAACTGGAAAGGGTGTGGGGAAGGATTTGGAGCAATGACTGAGGAATGGTTGGAAGGAGGGGGAAAGAGTTGGAGGGAGTAACAGAATACATAAAAATAATTTGGACAGCATATTTTTCTCTAAAACGAGTATTTCTTTCTTGGGTAATTGTTACACTATTAGAGATTAGTACCCTTCTAGAGAGAAAGCTCATGGTAGATGGGGAATATGGGTAAATTTATCAAACAATGAAAAACGTGAATAAACATGAACTTTCTCGTCTTAGCTTCTGTTGCTGTAACACATACCATATATACTTGAGTATAAGCCAACCTGAATATCAGTCAAGGCACCTGATTTTACTACAAAAGCTGCATTCAAAATGTGCTAAAAAAAAACAGCTTATACATGAGGATATATATATTATTCTCTCACAGTTGAGGCTACAAGTTCAAATTCAAACAAGAAATTCCAGAACCCTTTCTTTCTAATTTGGAGGAAAGTCTGTCTCCTTTCAGCTTCTGTGGCCCTGGCATTCGTTGAAGATCTCCATGTGTCATGGCATCGATCTTCCAGGTTTAGGAGGTTCTAAGCTCAGACACCCTCATAAGAAAGGTTGCATTACTCTTTCTTGGTCCCTATGGTGCTGACTTCTCTCCTTTTATCTCCTGTAAGATAAAAGGTGTGACTTACCCGTCGGGGAGCATGAGTTGCAGTGGTAAGGTTGTGACTCAAGACCCACCCTATACTAATAACCCTATTAACATAACGAGGCTAGGATTTAAAACATCCCAAATTGGAGGTTAATTACATCAGATTACAAAACAGGCCAAGTGGATATATTTTAGAGGATATTTCAGTTTATGGCAATGTTTTCATAGCTTCACTTTTATTAATAAAAGATTGAGAAGTGGGTAGTTCTAATTTTTTATAAATTATTGCTTTTTTTTCTTAATTGCTGTGTTTGCCTGAAATGAAGTATTTTAGAGCATCATTCAAATTTTAGTCCTTTCACCTTTTTCTCTCACTGTCTTTCACTAGAACAAGAAAAAAATGGCATTTATGGCATTTCTTTTCATTCTTAATATTTTTGCCCCTTCTCAAATGGTAAAAAGCCAAAGAAAGAGGACACGTATCACTCATTGCTGTTCGGTTCTGTCAAACTACTTGTTGGGCGTCGTCTAGTCCACTCTGACGCACAGTGGTCCTCTGTACAGCAGAGTGAAATAGCGCACCTTCACAATGGTTCCTGTTTGGGCCCGTTGTACTCACTGTAATAATCCATCTTGTTGGGGGCCATTCTCTTTGTCCCCTACTCCACCAAGTCTGATGTTCTCTTAGGACTGACCACTGTTGATGACATACCCACAGGAGCCTCCTAAGGAGCAGTCTTGACTACTAAGACTTGGGTGTCCTTTTGGCAGTCTATGGTAATTTAACTATTCTTCACCAAGCCCTTCATTCAAATGCACCAGTTCTCTGGTTTTATGAACTGTCCATGTTTGCCGTACATCTCAGGCAGTTGGAAGTACCATGGCTGGGCCAAGTGCACTTTAGTCCTCAGGGACGTCATCGCACAAACGACAGGGCTTTTGCAGCAGATTTGCCCAATGCAATGTGTCACTTGATTTCCTGCCTGCTGTTTCCATGGACATTGTGGATCCAAATAGAATGACATCCTTGACCATGTCAATCTTCACTTATCATGATGCTGTCTAGTGGGTCGGTTAAAAGCTTTTTTCTGTATATTGAATATCCATATTGAAGGTTGTATTTTTTGATCTTCATCAGCAAGTGCTTCAAGTCTCTTTTAGCAACCAAACTGCAACACCTGCATACCACAGCTTCTTAGTGAGCCTCCAATCCTTATTTGTCATTCTTCATAAAGACCAGACAGCTCATCTGGTTTGTGGTCATTAGTGTCCAATGCATCAAATCTATTGAGATGGTCTCTAATTTCAGATGAGGTATATTCAAGGTCATATTTTGGCTCTGGTAGACTTGTTTTCATTTTCTTCAGCTTCAACCTGAACTTACATATGAGCAATTGATGATCTGTTCCACAGTCAGCCTGGGGTCTCGTGTTGGCTCGTGATAATGAACTTCTCCATTGCCTCTTCTCACAGATAGAGTCTACTTGATTTCATCTGGTGAGGTATACTTAAGTTGTTGAAAAAAGAAATTTGCAGTGAGCAAAATGTTGATATTGGAGAATTCTATTCTGCAATTTATAGCATTTCTATCACCAAGGGCCTATTTTCCAATTATTGATCCTTCCTCTCTGTTTACAACTTTCACATTCCAATCTCCAATAATTATTAATGTTTCTTGATGGCATATTTGACCAATTTCAAAAGGAAGAAACTGGTAGGTTTCTTCAACTTCTTCATCATTGGCTTTAATGGGTGGTGTATGAATTTGAGTGCTGATTGGTTATCCTTGTAGGTGTGTATTAGTCTGGGTAGACTAGAGAAACAAATTAATAAACATATGTATTAGAGGTTTATAAACAAGAGCAATTGGATATTGAGAAAACAGCCCAGCCAGGTCCAGATCAAGTCCATAAGTCCGATATTAGTCCATATGCCTGCTACCAATCTATAAAGCCCTCTTCAGACTCATGAAACACATGCAATGAGGCCGAATGCAGGAAGATCACAGGCCAGTGTATGGGAAGTCTTGTGGATCCAGTGACATTGTAAGCATCTCAGCGCTGACAGAGGTCTCCATGTGACCTCCAGCTCCCAGCACTGCATCAGGCCTGCTTCATGCCTCAGGGATGTCTCTCGGAGTGAGGAAAGAGAGACTCACACCTCCAAGGAGGAATACAGGAATTCCCAAAATCCCTAGGAGAAAGCCATGCCCACACAGGCCTCATTGGCTAGCACCTGATTGACTGGCTGGACTCCACCCCTTTACCCTTAATCCTGTCATATTGACAGACAATTACATAACACCACAAGGTGTAGCGTTCTTATCCTAGCAGAGATAGCATTATACTTTTAGATAGATCTTGAAATATCTTTTTGACAATAAATGTGATGTCATTCCAGGCATGATAAACATGATTGTCCAATTCAAAATGCCCAGTGCCAGTCCATTTCAGCTCACTAATGCTTAGGATATCAGCTTGCATTCATGGTAGTTTTGATGTCTTAGTTTCCCTAGATTCATATTTCTTATATTCTACATTCGGATCACTAATGGATGCTTGCAGCTATTCTGAGTTTGACTGGTGCCACATCAGTAAATGAAAACCCCTAACCCTTTGCTTTGATCTACATCCTAGGTTCATAAACTTATTTGCCCCTTTTTAGAAAATATTAAACTCCTAGCAACTTAAAACTTTTGTACTATGGCCATAATTCAGAATAATGTGTAGCTATCTGCTTTAGCAGGGTGCCTAGACATTCCAGCACCCCCTAGGGGGTGTTATCACCCACTCACCCACTTTGGGAAACATTGATCCGCATCATTAAGGTCAACTGTACTTTGAGGAGGCAACACTACTGCAGCTGTATCTTGAGCACCTTACCACCTGATTCCTCCTGGCACTATATCAGACAATGTTACACTGCTATTCATTAGGTTTTCAGTGGCTATTCATAAGGTTTTCAGAAGTAGACTGTTTTTGTCCTTCATCCTAGACTGTTTTAGTCCAGAAGTTCTGCTGAAACCTCTCCCCATGATTGACCCTGCTGAGATATGAAATACTAAATGCCGAGCTTCCTGAATCACATGTCATCACAGTATGACAAACTGACGGACAAAGAGTGGGGGATAAACCAGAGGCCTAGATAGAACACTGCAAGTTGTCTTTGTCTCTGAGCAGAACCTTAACACATGACATATGTAATTGCTTTTGATCATCTATTTTGTTGTTAACCTCTTAGTTTGGGACAGTTTTCTAATAAGTTAGCTCAGATATGAACCATATTAAACAAGAGAAGTGGCATGGTAGGCCCAGGGCTTGACCAAGGAGACTTCCTTTAAATATTTTTAAATTAGTGTGGATGGAGCTATTGCTAGTGGGAACTATTTTCCCCACTCAAGCTACTGTATTCTGTGGAAATGGATCAGTTCACATTGTGTCAGTTATGTGACCTGAGTTAATGGAAAGTACTGTTTTAGTTATGTCATTGTTCTATATGAATTGATATCATGTGCAACCTGCCTCTTAAACTAGATCTCAGGACCTAGTTCCCCAAGGTTGATGCCAACATTATCCTTGATATTTGTGTCTGTGCAGAAGAGAGACAGAACAAGACACATATGGGGGCTGGGGAAGAGGGAGGAAATGGTCTGAGGGCTGTGTTAGTCCAGGTAGAGTAGAGAAGCAAATTCATTGATACTCATATATGTGTAAGAGAGAACTTTATATCAAAGAGTAATTGTATATTAAGAAAAAATCCCAGCCCTGTCCAGATCAACTCCGTAAGTATAATATTAGCCCATATGTCCAATACCAATCTATAAATTCCTCTTCAGACTCATGCAACACATGCAATGATGCTGAATGCAGGAAGACCACAGGCCAGCGGCTGGAAAGTCTTGTGGATCCAGTGGTGGCAGATGCATCTCCCGGCCTCTGGCTGCCATCAGCATGGCTTTCATGTGACTTGTCAACAGGAATGTGTAGCAGAAAGTGTATCCCGCCTCCCGTGAGGAAGACAGGAGTTCCCAGAATCCTCAGGAGAAGGCCATGCCCAAATAGAGGCCTCATTGGCTATGACCTGATTGACAGGCTAGACTCCACCCCATCATTCAAGTTAACAGGAGATTATGTAACTGCCACAGTGGTCATGTCTGACCTCCTTTGGCTTCATTATGGAGAAGGGAGAATCCAACTTCCTATCTGCCTAAGGACGATTCCTATGAGGCAGGGGTCAGGCATGCCTTCCACTTCTCTCCTGAGTTCAACAATCTGCAGTGGCCACATAGAACTCACAGGCAATATTCACGGTGATGGGCAGATATTAGGGGAGTTAACGCGTCACAACAAGTCAAGATCCGAAAATATTAAGGATACAATCCATTTTTCCGAAGCACCTCTTCCCAGTCAGGACAACAGTCATCGCTGGTCCTCATGTTCTCAACTACATGATGCCATGGCCTCTACCCTGCCCAGTTAAGTGTTGCAAAGCTCCTTTCGTGCTGATAAATGCTCAAAGGGCACCCCACTGTGTAAACCAGTCTCCCAGGAAGGCGCTCAACTTTACTAATTCTGTAGCCACCCTGGTCCTAACTGCTGCTCCACCTCATGGTCTCAGTGCTGCTGCCTCTGGGTCTGCTGCTGCTGCCTCTGCCACTTCACACAGGAATTTCACAGGTGCTCTGTTGATGGTTTTTCTTTCTTGATGGTCATCAGATTCTCTGTTCCTGCTTCTGGGTTGGTTTGCTTTTTACCCAGCAGAATGGCAAACTGACCAATCCCCTCGTTAGTGTCCTCTACACCTTATTTGCATGCTCCCACCCTATCATCTGGTGGGTAGAAATCCCAAACCAGGTCATTTTAATGTACCAAACATACACACACACACACACACGGGAATGAGAGGAGAGAACAAGTAATAGATGAACAGAGGCCCTAAAATTTTAGCCCCTAAAATGTTGGGGCTGCCAAGGCTACTTATGTACAACCAAATGTCTCAGGGGATTTGATTCCTTGGTTTGAAGGTTTAGGGTCATAACCTCATGAAATGTCCCAGTTAATTGAAACTAATAGGACACTTAGTGTTTCTGTTCTACCTCCTACTTTGCTGCATAATACATGGACTCTTTAAAAGCTTGAAACTCTCCAAGGCACAACAATTGGTTTCTATTCATCTTGAGCAACAGGAAGAAAGGAAAATAAGAGGATATGAAATGTGCGCCCAATTGCCTCCAGGAAAATCTGCCTCCATTGCCTTGAGACCAGAAAAACTGGAGAGTGCCCAGCTATAGTTACTGAACATTTCATCAAAGATTCCATATAGAAAACCTGATGGAGAAGGGAGAGATTCAAAGCAGTCTCCAGGCTTTCGGGAGCTATGGAGGATGGATGAACTCCGGAAACAGTTGCCATGAGATACACTTTAAACTTTACACCAAGTATTTCCCCTGGAATCTTTTTAAAACTGAACAATAACTTTAAGTTAAAAAAAAAGTCTACCTTGAGCTCTTTTTAAAAATGTATAGGATGCAATTGACAACTACAACTCAAAAGGCGGGGAGGGAGGGAGAAAACGAGGCGCTGATGCCAGGGGCTTAAGTGGAGAGCAAATGTTTTGAGAATGATGAGGGCATTGAATGTACAAATGTGCTTTACACAATTGATGTATGTATGGATTGTGATAAGAGTTGTATGAGCCCCTAATAAAATGATTTAAAAGAAAGTTTTAGGGGACAGTGAGTTTATGTTAATGAGAGAGGAACAACTCAGAAAAGAAGGGCGCAACTCAAAAAATGTAATCGATATCACTAAGTTGTACATGTAGAAACAGTTGAATTAGTATTTCTTTTGCCAATGTGTATTCTCAACAATAAAATTTACAGGAAACAACCCCACAACCAGACGTTGTGCTGCCTGGCTGGCAGAGGCAAACAAACTAGGGTAGTGTTCAGGGTAAATGGGTTTTGAAGGACCTGCTCATCTGGGTCCTGATGCCACACTAGGGATCAGAGACGGGTGCCTATTGGGCTCCTGCTGGAGGATGAGTTACTATTACAGTGCCTCCTAGGTGTAGCTCGAATGGTCCATCGACTCATGGGATGTTACTGGAAAGGGAGGAGGATGGGGTAGAAAAAAGGAAATTGCTGTAGGGGTTGCTCCATAGGCTGGTTGCTTTTGCTGAAAGGCCATTCTCCTGTGCTAACGACTGGGCAGTCTACAGGCCACCCAGAGGCCTGACTTGGTTCTGCAGTTGTCTGGAGTGTCCAGGACTCAGAAATGTTATTATCTGGGGCAAAGGGCATTTTCTTGTTTTCTCGGTAATTTTTCTCCTTAAAAAAAAAAACCTATTTGGCTCTTCCTTCATGTTTTTCTCCCTATTCAAGGGAGAAAGGAGAATCGGGTGATTTCAACATCTGTATGTCTTTATTTTAAAATCTTTTCCATCTTGATGCAAACTCCCCAGTTTGGATTACTCCCACACCCCACCCCACCCCTGTCTCATTTCCAGGATAAAACATATTACTTGTTGAAAAGTGATCTGCTCTTGGGTAAGCATTGGACTACTAACTACAAGGTTGGTGATTCAAGCCCACCAGCTGCTCCATGGGGAAAGGTGAGGCTTTCTAAAGTTCCAGTAAAAGACTTACAGCCTCAGAAACCCTGTATAGGGTTGTTATGGGCTGGAGTCGACTCGATGGGGTGGGTTTGGTTTTTGGTTTGGTATATCACTATTAAAATTGACATGAAACTTTGTTCCCATGGTTTTATTTCCTTTGAACCAAAGAAACCACACTGGGAGGTAGAGAATGACCTATAAATGTGGAATGTAAATAGCTTTGGTTATTTAATGGAAAGAGAAGTTAGATTTAAATGAAGGTGCTTCTAGTAGAACCATGTTTGGGCCAATCTTTCACTGTGGGAAGCAGAGAACGGGAAGAGAGTGTGTATGGATGAATCCTTTATTCTCATATATTAAGAAGCCTGGCAAGCTGGGTTTCTGGAGTGGAGAGAGGCCTTCACCCTTGTGAGGTTGGAGGCGAGACCTATTCACATTCTCATAATTAATATTGTTCCCCACTATATCCTCCCATATTAGTGCTGCCTTAAAACTACCTCTTACAAGCACATGGCTGACTGCTATCTAGCCCGCAGCTTTGACTAGAGGAGCAGACAGGTTCTGTTGCTCTCCAGCTCTGAGGACAGCCACGCTCCCTTACCTGCCCTGGGCAATGGTGTTCAGTTCCTCCTCCAATGTACTCAGGGACCTTTAAGGTTAGGGGACAGCCCCCTTTTGTATGTGGTTACCTGTAATTAGGGGGCTTACATCCCCCACCCCCTGAGTGTATATATAAGCCTTGGTTGGAAATATATTCTCTCTCTGCATGTATCTGGCTCCTAAAGTCATGGCGTTCCCAGAGGTGAGCACTTGCATGCCTTATCTTGTCTGGCGTCTCTTTAATTTTACCCCTCAATTCTACAACCGGCTCTTGGACCCATTTGACTGTGGGGGCTGGTACCCCACATTTTATGAGACACAGAAAACATGCTTGTAAACCAAGATTTTCATAACTTTGGCTTGCTTGACAAGAGTACCTCCCTTCTCGGGTTGGTGCCCCACCTGAAAGGCGTTAGCCGAAGTAGCAGGTAAGACACAATCAATAGGAGTCCCCATGCAAGTAAAATAAATTTCATTAGAAATCTTTGCTTTTGATAAAACAGCCCCAATAGAAGCCAATATTTACATACAAACATTTGAAGTATCAGTCTGTCCTACTTTGTGTTTTTTTAAATCTTGTTTAAGAGTGAAAGGATTTGATTTTATATTTATCACCCTAGATTTTTTCCTCTCTCCTGTGCTGTTCGGTGGGAGTAAGGTCATTAACAACCTGTAACATGCAGACGACACAGCCTTGCTTGCTGAAGCAAGGAGGGCTTGAAGCAAGCACTGATGAAAATCAAAGACTGTACTCCTCAGTGTGGATTTCACATCCACATGGTGCAGCCCCTGGCTTTTCTATGCCAGCGAGGCTAACTGAGAGTCCAAACGTTATATCATAGCCAGCTCAGAACAAGGGTGACTGCAAATACATGAACAGGCAGCACAACGCGGTACACGAGATTACATTGGGTTGCCAACCCACACTGTCAGCAGTTCGAAACCACCAG
>NW_022103896.1:43949755-43960285 GCF_000313985.2 Echinops telfairi | reverse complement strand
CTGGTGTCAACAAGGCCGCGGATAGAGGCAGCGCCCCCCGCGCCCGGGACGCTCTCCAGGAAACACTCCGCCCCGAGCTCGGACTCCTGCCTGCGCCTGCCGCCTCCTTCCTGCTCGTCTGTCTTCGCCTGCCCCTTATTGGTCACTGTCACCCCAGAAGGCTCCGTCCTCCGACCCTTCGCCCTCCGAGGTACAGCGAGAGGGAGCCGGGGCATCACAGGGACTTCACAAGCAGTCTCCGCACCGAGGCGGTGGCAAGAGGAGCGTAGTGGGTGGGGTGGGGAGCGGGGGGCTTTCACGTCTGGTGAATGGGAGTGAGGGGCAAAGGAGGCACATCTGGAGATTGTCCCTGGGCATTGCAATTGGGGGGCAGGATTTAGAGATCGCCCTGGGCGCTCCCTCACCCTCCCTGTGGGAAGCAGAGAATGGGAAGAGAGTGTGTACGGACGAATCCGTTGTTCCCATATATTACGAAGTCTGGCAAGCTGGGTTTCTGGAGTGGAGAGAGGCCTTCACCCTTGTGAGTTGGAGGTGAGACCCATTCACATTCTCATAATTAATATTGTTCCCCACGATATCCCATAATAGTGCTACCTCAAAGTTACCTCTTACAAGCACATGGCTGATTGCTGTCTAGCCTGCAGCTTTGACTAGAGGAGCAGACAGGAGCTATTGCTCTCCAGCTCTGAGGACAGCCACGCTCCCTTACCTGCCCTGGGCACTGGTGTTCGGTTCCTCCTCCAATGTACTCAGGGACCTTTAGGGTTAGGGGACAGCCCCCTTTGTTATATATGTGGTTACCTGTAATTAGGGGGGCTTGCACCCCCTTTCCCCCACCTCCACCCCGAGTGTATATTCGCTCTCGGCGTGTACTTGGCTCCTGAAGTCATGGCGGTCCCGGAGGTGAGCACTTGCATGCCTCATCTTGCCTGATGGCGCTTTAATTTTACCCCTCAATTCCACAACCGGTCCCTGGACCCATTGGATTGTGGGGGCTGGTATGCCACACCTCCCTCTGGCTCTGTTTGGAGTTCCGGTGGAGTTCGTGGGCTATGCAAGAGGATGAGAAGAGAGACTTGGCTGTCTGCTCTCGTCAAGATTTGAGACTGGTTGTTGGCTGCGTGTGTGTTTTGACGTTTAAATTGTCGCAGGGCATTCAGCTGTACACGGGGGCATGTATCTAAATGTGAATTTGTAGCCATGCCAAACCTGCATGAAGGATTCATCACATTGATGGTTTTCTGCATGCAGTTAAGAGCCTTAACAATGTGTGTTCCTCTTTTGGGTTTGTTTGTTTGTTTGTTTTTGTCAGATAAGAGGTTGATGTCGCTGATATCCAGAAGCATGTTAAAACCGTTGCATGAAGTTACAGATCATATTTGATCTGTTGCCGTCAAAAGCGAATGTTCCCTCCTTCTCCCTTCACCCCCACCCCCAATCATCTTCTCTTCCTCTCTCCCTCCCCTTTTCTCTCTTCCCCTCCATCTTGTTCTTCTATCTTCCCCGAACATGTACTTCATCTCGCGCGCACACACACGAACAGAACTCGTAAGGAGAGAGAATTGATGCCTGTGAGTTACAGCGTTGGTGATGAAACCGAATACACTACGAATGCCCCTTAGAATCAAGGTTGGTGAACCTTCGGTTCTGTACATTGGGCATGTAAAAGGGAATGTCTGGTCCTTCGAGAAGGACCTCTTACTTGGTGAAGTAGGGGGTCACCTGAGTAGAGGAAGATGCTCCCCAGGGTGGATCGACACAGTGGTGCAGCAGTGGACTCTGACAGGACAGTGACTGTGAGACTCACCCGGGAGCGGACAGTGCTTCGTGCCTTGTGTTGCTATGACTAGACTTGTGTCTAGTCGAGTTGGAACTGACTAGACAATTCTCAATAATAACAAAGTGTATTCTCTCTTCCCTCTCCTTTTTATATATTTACCCAACTTTAAAAAAATATATCAATGGAAAGGAGAGCGTGAAATGGTGGGAAGGACAGAGGAGAGAAGGGGAAAGTCATAAATCTAGAAAGATTTAAAGTCTATGAATAACAATTTGAGGTCCTAGTTTAAATCATGATTCCAATGAACTATAAAAATGGAAGTTGGAACACCACTTTATATTTGATAATATAAGAAATTATTGCTAATTTTTAGGTAGTTGATAGGTGGCTGGTGGTGCAGTGATTCACAGCTTGGCTACTAACTGAAGGCTTGGTGGTTTGACCTGGGCCGCCACTCCACAGGAGACTGATTCCATAAAGCTTCCAGCCTAGGAGACCATTTGGGGCCATTCAGTTCAGTGCTTGAGAGACAGTGTTAGTTGAAATCAACTCAAGAGCAACAGGATTCTTCCATTGGAGCTGCCTGTTGTCAATTTGAGAGGATTACCAGTGAAGGGGTGGAGTCTAGCCTGTCAATCATTGTATAGCCAATGAGGCCTCTGTGTGGGCATGGCCTTCCCCTGAGGATTCTGAGAAATCCTGTATTTCCTCTTTGGAGGCAGAAACACTTCTCTCTGCTCACTCCCTGCGAGACCTCCCTGTGGAGAAGACACATGGAGAAAAGCTGATGGAGCCAGACCGCAGGAGCTGGAGAAGCCATGTGGAAAACGCTGTCAGTGCTGAGATGCTTCCACTGTCACTGGATCCACAAGACTTCTCACCCACTGGCCTATGATCTTCCTGCATTCGGCATCATTGCATGTGTTTCGTGAATCTGAAGAGGACCTTATAGATTGGTATTGGACATATGGACTAATATCGGACTTACGGCCTTGATCTGGACTGGGCTGGGATGTTTCTCAATGTATAGTTGCTCTTGTATATAAACCTGTTTCTTATACAAATATGAGTCTCCCTGGATTTGTTTCTCTAGTCTACCCAGACTAACACACTGTCATCATCCACGTTCATGGTAGAACTGCTTTGAAATAAAACACATTCTTAAAAAGCCTGACAGCCCGGCGATCAAGCAATTGGCTGCGAACCAGTAGGTTGGAGGTTTGACCCTCCGAACCATTTCTTGGGAGGAAAAAAATGGTGCTCTGCTTCCATAAAGATTAAACCCAAATCGAACCCGCTGCTGTCAAGTTGATTCGGAGTGACCTTATAGGACAGAGCAGAACTGCCCCTGTGGGTTTCCAAGGCTGTCAGTCTTTTTCTTGCAAAATAGCTGGTGGGTTTGAAGCATCAACCTTTCAGTTAGCAATTGAGCATTCACTTTAGCCACTGCTCTACCTGGACTTCTTTGGGTTATAAAGAGTATGACCTAGAGAACCCTATCAGGCAGTTCTACTCCGTCACCTTGTATCATTATGAGTCGAGAATCAATTCAAATGCACTTAACAGCAATGGTTTCATAGTTCACAGGTTACTAGGTTGCTGAACTGGTTTCCCATGGAGCTTTCAGACTACAACAGACTAGGAAGAAAAGCCTGGCAAACTATTTCTGAAAATCAGCCAGTGGAAAAGCAAAACAAAGAAAATCCTGTGGATCAGAAACGTCCTATCTTCAACCAATTTTGAGGATGGCAAAAGGAAGACCAGGCAGCCTTTTGCCCCGTTGTATGTAGGATCCCATTCGTCAGGGGCTGGCCCTGGGGCAGCTAACAACAACAGTGATTTTAGGCTTATGTTTTAGAAAGGAGTCCTTATCTTTAGAGACTTGTGCTAAAATGTATATGGTGAAAGGTTTGCTGTGGGAAGTTTGCTCTAAAGACATAAGATTGGGAGAAGATGGGGAGGGCCTGGGTGGGTGGTTGGCCAGGATTTGACCATTGTTGAAGCTGGATGATGGGAACATGGGAGTTCTTCATGCTGTTCTGTTTTTTTTTTCATTTAAAAATTTCTGCATAACAGGTTTTTTTTTAAGCGGGAAAATAAATAGAGATCCGTTGGTGGACTAATCTCAGCATTTTCAAGCCTGTAGACAAGTATATTATACAAGTATATTATACATGGGTCCTCTTCATGATTACCTTGTGTGACTCCTCTTGTATACCCTGACCTCTAACTATGGTCAGCTTCTGGGAACCTGTTTGACCTTTGGCTAGAGTTTCTACCTCGGTGCTTCCTTTCCTGGTTGTTGACGAAAGCTAGCCTTAACATTTCCAATGGACTGTGTACCTGACACTGTACAGTTCTGTGTTCAACTGGCCAGCTTCCCATTTCTATTAATGGCTGAGCATTTCCGCTGCCTGTATTTCAGACTAAACAATTTGGCTATCTTTGACATCGCCCTCCTCTTCTGTCTGTATATCCACTTAGACATCAAGTTCAATGCATTCTTCTTTCAGTGTTTCTCAGACTTTTTAACTCTCAGTGCTACCTCCTAATCTCACACTTTGTTTTCTCTAGTTTTTCTTGCCCTTCGTGCCCTCCTTCCCGCCACCCCACCTGCCACCATCCAGGTGGTGGCCCTGCGTGAGCTACTAGATTAAGGACCTCATGTTTAGTTGAAGGTCTGAGGAGAATCTTGATATATAAGCTTTGCAAACCCAAATTGCTTCCATGACAATCTCAAATGAGCCTTATTCAAAGAAAGTTGGACTAAGGATGGTCACGCAGCCAGAAAAGTGGGCCCCAACTTCAATAGAGTCAAACATGGAAAACATTATTTCTCAATTGTTAAGCAAACACACTCTTCACTGCTTGTTGGTAGGTCAGCAGCACTTTAGGCCTTGACAGTGGACAAACAGAACCCAAGGCTGCAGGGTCTCATTTCAGTGACCGGACAGACAAATGCCAGAGCTCAAATATTATTGGTCAAGAAGAAAAGTCCAGAGATCCCTGCTCATTTCCCTGCTCATGTGCTCGGGACTAGAGCAACACACAGGTTTTCTAGAACACAGACTCGAGACTTAAAAGGGGACACACATTGCAGGATTGTGAATTAATTGACTGATTGGTTCATTCATTCATATGAGGTTGTATAAAACTGTACCACAGTAAATCACATGTATGTAACATGTGTGCTTAACAATTATCTGCACTGGGAACAAAACGGAATGAAACTGGGACCTTACAGGACAACTCGGATTATTGGGACACGGGGCCTAATCAGCTTCCCAATAAACTTCAAAATGCTTAGACGTGGGGGCAATGTCTTTGAAACTCCCACACAGATATTTGTTACTGTTAATTTCATTGTTACTTATTACCGTTTCTTACTTGTTACCTTTTATTTTATTTATTACTTTTTAATTTTCACTCCCTAGATTAGCAACCTTCTGTTTGAGGGGAGGGCTATCTTCCCCAGGCCATCCATAAGCATTTCCTGGGGACATGACCTCATTACTCCTAGCCACAGTGATGGGTGCAGGGGTGGGTAAATGACCAAGCAGCGTTTTCGTAGGACTTTCTAGTTGGTTCTTCTGGTGAGGAGGGTCCCCTTTCCCTTTTGATGGACATTAGGGTGTAGCTCATATGGAGCTGGCTGCTGTCCAGCCGGCCAGTCTGAGAGCAGGAAGACACCACAGAGAGCTTTGTAGGACCGGATTTCCTGGTGCCAGGCTTGCCTGAAGTCAGCTTCACCCCTACCTCTCCACCAGCTGAAACGTCTCTTATTGCTTAACTAGATCTAGTGGGGTTTGGTTAATCACCATCTGAGAATCTGGTACAAACACAAATCAATGACAGTCTGAGCAGGACAAGAAATCAAAACAATGAAAAAAATTGCTTAATGCAAAGTCTCCCAGAAGCTGGCGCTCATGAAAGGCTCTAACCTTGAGGACTCGCCTTTCCGAGAAGTCCTCAAAGAGGTTGATTTGTTAATGAGATCTCAAATGGTCTTGCTACCACAGGTTACTTCATTAGACAAATCAACTTTTGACCAGAAAGAGGCAGTGTTTCTACACCAGTCACAATTTTCCAGCCGGTCCCACAAGGTCTGCCTTTGCTTGTCGGCTCTGAGGGCAGCCGTTGCTCTCGGGGGTCTCAGACTTGGAGGATTTGGCCTGAGAGTAACCATCAGCTACATTTCCCACCGCCAGGTCAGATTCCCCACCTCCTGGGCCCTGGCCCTGTTCGCTCCTGGACCACGCCTTGGTCTAGGCTGCTGATGCCAAGCCACATTCCCACCCAGGCTCTCCTTGCTGTCATCTTTCTTTTCCTTCCTTGAAAATTCCAGTGCCCACCAGGCATCAGGTGCAGGCTTGGGTGCTTTGTAAAAAATGATTCGATACCGGGAGGGTGGAGGGAGGAAGGGGGAGCTGATGATAAGGATCTACATATAACCTCCTCCCTGGGGGGACAGACAACAGAAAAGTGGGTTGGGTGAAGGGAGATAGTATGAGATATGACAAAATGATAATAATTTATAAATTATCAAGGGTTCATGAGGGAGGGGGAGCGAGGAGGGAGGGGGGGAAATGAGCTTATACCAAGGGCTCAAGTAGAAAGCAAATGTTTTGAGACTGATGAGGGCAACAAATGTACAAATGTGCTTGACATACAATGAATGGATGGATGGATGGATTGTGATAAGAGTTGTAGGAGCCCCCAATAAAATTATTAAAAAAACAAGCAAAAAATGATTCAAATCACTTAGCGGAGTGAGCTGTTTTGATGAATAAGAGATCCATGTGCAATTTTAGATGAATATCAACATTCGTGAATTCCCAACCAGCCACTTCGTGGCAGAAAGCTGTGGCAGGCTGAGCCCATGAAGCCAGAGTCCTTACGAGGGGACAATCCAAAGCTGCACATGCACAGACCAAGGTCACCTGGGGGCAGGCGAAGGTCCTGCACACTAGCAACACATGCGCCTGAACCCAGCCACCCCCACCCCCTTCGTGCGGGTAGGAGGGGAGAAACCGCAGAAAGCAGGGCCCGGCCTCATTCTGTTCGGAGGGCTGGGTAGCACGCAACCGTCTCCCCACTTTGGTTCCAGAGACCACGATAGGCGCCCTGGCAGCCTCGTGGTTACGTGCCAGCTGCAAACCACAGGCCAACAGTTTTAAACACCAGCCTCTCGGCCGGAGACCAAGGGGCCTTCTACGCCCGTGAAGTCTGACAGTCTTGGAAACTCACAGAGGAGATTCAACCCAGTCTCACCGGAGCGCCGTGAGTCGGCATTGACGGATGGCATTGAGTTTTGCGTCTGGTTTGGGGACCACTATCGTAAACCGAGCGCTCGTTTAAAAAATGTAAAAGGCTCTGTGACCTCTTTTAGACACACACAAATCCTGACATTGAGTAATTGTGGGTGGAGGTGGGGGTTGAGGAAGAGTTGGTCCTGAGGGACGTGCCAGCCTTAGGCCAGCGTCTGGGACACAGTGTGGTGGCCTGATCGTGTATGTTCTGCTTGCCTTCATTCTTCCTCGGGCCGAAGGGCTGGTCACCGCTTAGATTTCTGCTTTGTTAAGACAATAAGGCCACCAGGCACTGGGAGTAGCCGGGAGTCACAGCCATCAGGATGACCATGTCTGCCCTACTCTGGCCGTTTGCCAAAAGTGACAGTCTTCCCATGAGGCTTTAATCTAAGTCTCCCAGCATGTCAAACGACTGACTCGTATTAATGCCTTAGGCATATTGAGCACATTATATGTCGAGGTTCACACTCCAAACCCCACCTAATGCCGTCAAGATGATGCTGACTCTTGCAGATGTCAGTAGGGTTTGCAAGGCTGGAAATCTCTCATGAAGCAGATAACCTCAGCTTTCTCCCAAGGAGCCACCTCCCTTGTGGTTAACAGCCCAACACCCTAACCCATAGTGCAACAGGGCTCCTTAGATGCCCACAAAAATGCCCATGTACAGAGGGAAAGAATTCTTGATAACTAAGGAGCCCTGGGGGTGTCGCGGCCTACGCATTGGGCTGCTCACCGCAAGCTTGGAAGCTCCGCACCATAGAGTTGAGGCTTTCTGGTGGAGTCAAGATCTACATTCTCAAAACCCTGTGCAGGATCCCTGTGAGGTAAACTCTGCTGCATGCGACCTTTTTCAAGTGTTGAAATGCATGGATGTTGCCTTGAAGACTAAGGTAGGCGTGGCGCCTGAATAAGGAAGACAGAAGAAGAAATGATGTCTTGGAATTACGAGGCTGGAGGAGAATATTGCAAGTACTATGGACCACCAAACGACTAAACCAATCTGTCTCGGAAGAAGTACAACCAGAATGCTCCTTAGAGGCAAGGATGGCGAGACTGTCTGGTGTGCTTCGGACATGTTGTCAGGAGAGACCAGTCCCAGGGGAAGGACATCTTGCCGGTCAAGTAGAAGGGCAGCGAAAAGGAGGAAGGCCCTCAAACAGGATGATTGACAAGGTGGCTGCACCAATGGGCTCGGGCCTAGGAAGCATTGTGAGGATGTGCGGGACCAGCAGTGTTTCCGTAGTTGTCCATTGTCCATGAGGTGGCTGTGAGTCCGAACAGACTCGACAGCACAAAACTACAAGTGAAAGTGGAATGGATGGCCGTGGGTTTGGTGCTGCTGGTGGTGGTGGTTGGAAGCATTAAACTCAGACATGTGGAGTCCTTGTCTTTCTCCCCTACTCCTGCTCCTCTTCTCTCAACTCTGTCTCCTGGGGAGGGGGGGGCAGTGATTGTCCTTGTCACCTGTCGGGTGCAAACAAACACTTTGCTGTTGTAGCTGCCTGGAGCTGACCTCACTCACGGTGACCGCATGTGTTACCGAGCAGAATGGCTCCACAGTGTTTTCTGGCCGGAATCGTTACAGCAGCCGACAGATCATCAGGGCTGTCTTCTGGTGATGGGGGAGTTTGAACCAGCAACCCGTAGGTTAGCAGCAGATGGCAGACTGCTTGACCACCAAGGCCCTGAACAGTTGTTGGAGAGTGAGGGAAGAGCTGTAACAGAGCCCCTTAAAGAGAAGATGTGTAATAATAAAATCACTAGCTAGCAGTTTGCTATCTTCCTCCTCCCCACTGCCACCCCAGCCAGGGACCTTCTGAGCAGAGATTAGAAGAGCCAACCGGTGAGAAGCAGCCAATGGGCACCGTGGTTATGGATTCAATTGAACAAATGCAGTGAACTCAACATGTGTTTTCTGTAATTCAGACTCTTAGGAGCTAATGTTCTCATGAAATTGCAGATCGACAGAGATATTGAATTTATTTTGGATCCCATTTCTGCAATGTAAGGATATAGGAGACTCTGCTATTTGCTTTTAAAGGCCCCATGAGGTATTAAATAGCCCTAAAAAAAGGCTGTTGACCTACTTGGGATTTGGACTGAGGGTGATTAGTGTGGAATCAAAATTCTGTCGTAGGGCAATTTAGGGCTAACCACAGGTTAGATCATTTAATTTAGAGAAGGTGGTGGCCACATAGGTGTGACTCAAATTCTGATGTCAATGAGGAAGGTGTGCACAGGAACGGTAGATGAGAGAGGCGAACTGAACAAAGTCTCATATCGACAGTGACCGTGTGGTTGTTAGATGTCCATGAGTGCGCTCTGACTCCGAGCAGCCCGGTGTTCAACAGAACAAAACCCTGCCTGGGCCCGTGCCAGCCTCACGATCATGGCTGTATTTGGGCCAATGGCTGCAACTAGCGTGTTGATTCCTCTTCTCGATGCTTTTCCTCTTGTGCCGACTTTCTGCTTTTAGCAGACAGCTGGGCCAACCGCCGAGAATGTGACACCATAAAAGAGACAGGCAAAGTTGCACGGCTCTCGGCATAACAAAGAAAAGAGCAGAGAAGCAACTGTGTACTTTCATCTGTCCAAATGGATGCGGCAGGGAGGAGGTGGGAAGAGAATGGGGAGGCTTTGGAGAAGAGTCTCAAGGTGCCTAGGAAGAAGCGGGACTTCCGCCTGTGGAGGTATGTTTATGTTTTGAGGAAGGGCCAGATGACTTGGGCAATGTCAAGTGATGAAGAAGAGGTGCAGTGGGAGAGCTCTTTGAGGAAGAGGGCCCCCACTCAACTTAGCTTCACGCCTCTAGGGAGGAAGAAGGAGCCCTGGTGGCGCTGTGGGAAAAGCATGGGACTCCTAACTGTAAGGTCAGAGGTTCGAACCCAGTGGCTCCTCCAAGGGACAAAGATGAGGTCTTCTGCCCCTGTAAAGATTTAGGGCAGTGTTTCCCAAAGTGGGTGATAGCATTCCTTGGGGGGCACTGGAATAATTCAGGGGGGCTGCAAAAGCAGATACCGGCACTTTATCCTGGATTATGGGCTATACAAATTTTCATTGCATAGGAATACTGAGTGATTTTTAATTTTTTCTGAGAAAGGGAGCAGTAGGCCAAATAAGTTTGGGAACCTACAAAGTCTCTATGAACGGACTCAGTGGTAGTGGGTCAGGCGGAAAAGAGGGAGGGGAGACAAACACGCATCTATCTCCAATATGCAAATTGGCCAGGGTAATGGGACTTTTTTTATGCTTTTATAATTATATGATTTATATTTGAAAATATCAATGCTTCGTAATCATTTTAGTTACTTAGACTTGTGGCTCAGTTTTTTTAAAAAATTATTTTATTGAGAGCTCGTAAAATTCTTATCACAGTCTATACATACATCCATTGAGTCAAGCACATATGTACACCTGTTGCCCTCATCAATCTCAAAACAT